>NC_133504.1:140656785-140970357 GCF_049354715.1 Callithrix jacchus
TTAAAATGGGAGGATCACCTAAGCGCAAGAGTTCAAGGCTGCAGTGAAGTATGATCATGCCACTGCACTCCAGCTTGGGCAACAGAGTGAGACCCTGTTTCAAAAAAATAAAAAAGTTAAATAAAAATAAGCCAGTGAAATTCATTTGGATAATATATTTTATATAACCAATGTACCTAAAATACTATCAATTCATTGCACAATCAATATAAAACTCTGAAAAATTTTACATTCTTTTTCTCATGCTAAATCTTTGAAATTTACATTTATAGAATACTTCAATTTAGACTAGTCACATTTAGTGCTCTAGGCACTTGTGGCTAATGGGCACTGGTACTAGGACAGCACAGGTATCTACCACACTGACTCCCATAAGCAAAGAGACTATTCCTCAGGGCCCAAGATGGATAGATAATCCTCTGCCTCAGAGCTGGGGGGAAAGAGAAGCACATTTCTGGATGCACCGTGCACCTTTTTCCTTGAGTCAAGTGTATGCCAGCTGAAAAGTTTCCTCCTTGGTGATGCCTTCCCTGGCACAAGGTCACTCACCACCACTACCTGTCACCCTCCTCCACAGGTCCTCTTCTATTTTCCTCCTGACACTTATCACTAAACTGTTTTGTTCATTTATTTGTTCACTATTCATTGACCATTTTCCCCAACTCCGTGGCCAACTAAACTTTTTTTCTTTCTTTTTACAGAGACAAGGTCTTACTATGTTGCCTTGGCTGGTCTCAAATGCCTGTCCTGCAATTCTCCCCTGTCAGCCTCTCAAAGTGTAAAACTTAAGCTCCATGACAGCAGAGCCTTTTCTGTATCTTTCATTACTCCCTTTCCAACACCTGGAACAGTGTCTGACACACAGAAGGTATTCAATAAATATTGGTTGCATTAATAAATTGCTATAGCAAAAAGAGTATTAATTCCCTCCCCCACAAACCAGGAAATGCATTTATGACAGAACAATGTCATATGGAAATCAGTTTCCCAGACTAGCCCACCAAAGTCTACTTAACCCATAATGTAACAAAACCTAGGAGGAATTAACAGAGCACATGACAATGGCAGCAGGTGGTTTAGCAGATTATTCAATTATTATTAGTAGTGTGCCCATTTTAAAGATGAGAGCCTCAGAGACAGTAACTCCAAACCTCCTCCAAGGCCCAGTGCACAATAATCACTTTCACCTTCCCACAGCCCCTGAAACATAGCAGGCCTTCAATATAAACAAATGAGTTGACTCTAAAGAGAAATTCCAGCTACACTGTGGGTTAAATGATCATTTATGGGCTATCCTGGGAATCTAACCAATAATTACAGCACTGCTGTAAAAGTACGTTGCAAGTGGTGTTCCCTGATTGCTTAATTTATCTGAAGTCCCTCTGTTACATATGTCTGTGTTTAAAAAAAAACCTATTCTGGCCAGTCACAGTGGCTTAGGTCTGAAATCCCAGCACTCAGCACTCTGGGAGGATCGCTGAAGCTCAGGAAATTCAGACCAGCCTGGAAAAGACAATGAGACCTCATCTCTACAAGAAATAAAAAATTAGCTTGGCATGGTGATGTATGCCTATAGTCCTCAGGTGGCTGAGGTGCAAAGATTGCTTCAGTCCTGGAGTTCAAGGCTTAAATAAATAAGGGAAATTTATTGGAAAGATTCTGAGGACCCCAGTTGTACCTCAGAAAGAACTCTAACCAGAAACCCAAATGCTACCAGAACTTTCACTCCATCTCCAGGATCCAAACCTCTGAGTAACAGAGTCACGTCCTCCCATCCCCTAACTGTGGCTTCCTCCACTCCTTCAGGACTTATGATTAGAACTACGGCCCCTAACAGGACCAACACTTTCACACTGCTATTTAGACACCCAGGAATTCCTTCGTCTTCCAGCCTCTATCCCATTTCAAAAATCCGTGGCCCTGGCTGGGTGCAGTGGCTCACACATATAATCTCAGCACTTTGGGAGACCAAGGCAGGTGGATCGCTTGAGCTTAGGAGTTCAAGACCAGCCTGGGCAACATGGCAAAACCTTGCCTCTGCAAAAGATACAAAGATTACCTGGGCATGGTGGTACATGCCTATGGTCCCAGCTACTTGGGAGACTGAGGCAGAACTGCTTGAGCCTGGGTCAAGGCTGCAGTGAGCCAAGATAATGCCACTACACTCCAGCCTGGGTGACAGAACAAGACCCTGTCTCAAAAAAAGAAAAAAAAAAAGAAAATCCCTGACCCAGCTTGGCAGGTGCTCATCCTAGGACCCAGCATACGGTCAATGCAGTCATTTAAGCTCCCCCTAAACGTTGCACTTCACGTTCATTATCTTCATCACACATGAAACTAACTACCTGTGTAAAGTTTACCTTTCTTTTTTTTTTTTTTTTGAGATGGAGTCTTCTTGCTTTGTCATCTAGGCTGGAGTGCAGTGGTGTGATCTCAGCTCACTGCAACCTCCACCTCCTGGGTTCAAGCGATTCTCCCACCTCAGCCTCTGGAGTAGCTGGGACTACAGGTGTGTGCCACCACACTCGGATAATTTTTTGTATTTTTAGGAGAGACAGGGTTTCACTGCATTAGGCAGGATGGTCTTAATCGCCTGACCTCATGATCCGCCCCCTTCAGCCTCCTTAAGTGCTGAGATTACAGGCGTGAGCCACTGTACCAGCCAAGTTTACTTTTCTTTCCTGACAGTTTAAAAAAAAAAAGGAAAATAAAGTATACCTTTCATATTAAGGCATATGATTAAGGAAGGCAGAATATGTATTTCTCTTAGTCTCCACTGTTATCCCCCTCACTGTTATCCCCTCCACTGTTATCCCCTAGATGTCCATCAGAATATTTTGGTTAAGCAAATGAAACTATTTTAAAATAAAATTTTAAGGTGAAGCTATACAGTCAATGTCATACTCCTCATTAAGAACTTTTTATACAGACTAATTCTTAATGGTAGATAAAACCTCCTCCCATTCACAGGTAAGCACCTGGAGCAATTAGACAGGGAACCTAGGATCACAGACCATAAAATCCTATAATACCTTGACCAGAACTGCTTTGTCCAAATGGTTCCTGCACACACACTAGCTAGGTTCCTTACAGGAAGCAATGCCGCAGGCGGCAACTTAACAGGAGACACTCTATCAAGAAAAGTGATAGGGCTCAGAAAAACAAATCTGCAAAGTGAACCCTGAAGTAACAAAAGCAGCAAAGGAGTAGGGGGGAAGAGGACAGCATCGTGTTTACAGCCTAACAAAGGGCAAGATGCCCTGGGACTGCAGCAACACAAGCTTCCACCAACAAAGTGACCCAATTTAGCTGGCACAGGAAATTCAAATTCCGGTTAAGGTAGGCTCTTTACAAGGCATGTAAATGTGTGGCCCCTGACTTTTAGAGGACATTCTAAATATTGCACTTTGCTGGTGACATTAAATATTAATTCATTTACTGAAACCCAAAGTAAAATATCTCTAATTCGTTAGTAAAGAAGTTGGGATACAATACTATAGAAAAACAAGGCTGGGCATAGTGGCTCATGCCTGTAATTCCAGCACTTTGGGAGGCCAAGGCAAGTTGATCACCTGAAGTTAGGAGTTCAAGACCAGCCTGGCCAACATGATAAAATCTGTCTCTCCCAAAAATACAAAAATTACCTGGGTATGGTGGTATGCACCTGTAATCCCAGATACTCAGGAGTCTGAGACAGAATTGCTTGGACCCAGGAGGTTGAGGTTGCAGTGAACCAAGCTCATGCCACTGCACTCCAGCCTGAGCGACAGAGTGAGACTCTGCCTAAAAAAAAAAGTACAGTATATAATTTGTTCAATTATTCAACTATTAGTAGTAGTGTGCCCATTTTAAAAATGAGAGCCTCAGAGGCAGTAAGTAACTTGGCACGAATCAGTTTACCTAGAAATGGCTAAAAGAATATTTCAACCGAGGTCTTTAATACTAAATCCATTATTCTTCCTACTGCCTAAAAAAACAGATAATTTTGGTTAAAGTATTTCTTTTTTCTTTTTTTTTTTTTGAGACAGAATCTCACTTTGTTACCAGGCACCAGGCTGGAGTACAGTGGCACTCTTGGCTCACTGCAACCTTCGCCTCCTGGGTTCAAGCAATTCTCCTGCTTCAGCCTCCCAAGTAGCTGGGACTACAGGCATGCGCCACCATGTCCAGCTAATTTTTGTATTTTTAGTAGAGACGGGGTTTCACCATGTGATGAAATTTCGCCAGGATGGTCTCAATCTCTTGACCTTGTGATCTGCCTGCCTCGGTCTCCCAAAGTGCTGGGATTACAGGTGTGAGCCACCACACCCAGCTAAAAGTAAGTATTTCTTAAATGTATAATGACTTCAAGTTTTGGTTTTGTTCTGAATGCTTAACTGGTGTGCATAAATATTGACAAAATCCCAACTCTCCTATGCACTAAGTACGTGATATTGTACAAGATATTTAGCATCCTTGAAATTTAGTTTCTTTATCCATAGAATGAGTATAATAATGTCAACTGCACAGGGTTGTCATAAGGATTAAATGAGAGGGAGGCGCTGAGATTCAGTAAGGAACAAACGAGATTCTGCTGTCTTGAAAAAGTGCACAGTCCATACAGGAGACAAAGATATTGACAAATAGCTTGAACAGGTGTGGTAAGAGAAAGGAATGTATAGGACAGAAGCAAATCTGAGCTGTTTTGAGATACAGGTAGAGAATCAGTCAGGACAGAAGGCACAGAGACAGGAAAAAGGCATACCCTGCTCCAGAAATTCCAAGAATGTGGGATTACTAGAACAGAGAGTAGAAAAAGAGTCAAGAAAGGTTCTGGGGATAACTGGTTAGCCATATGCAGAAGATTTAAATTGGGCCCCTATATCTTTCACCACATACAAAAACCAACTCAAGGTGAATTAAAGACTTAATTGTAAACCTGAAAACTATAAAAACCCTAGAAGAAAAACTAGAAAGGCTTTATGTTAAAGACTCCAAAACCAATTGCAACAAAACAAAAATTGACAAGAGGGACCTAATTAAACTACAGAGCTTCTGCACAGCAAAAGAAATTACCAACAGAGTAAACAGGCAACCTACAGAATGGGAGAAAATATTTCCAAACTGTGCTTCTGACAAAGGTCTAACATCCAGAATCTATAAGGAACTTAAATCAACAAGCAAAACAGATAACTCAATTAAAAAATGGGCAACAATCACGAGCAGACACTTCTCAAAAGAAGACATACACATGTCCAACAAGCATAGGAAAAAATGCTCAACATCACTGAGGAAAATATAAATCAAAACCACAATGAGACACCATCTCACACCAGTCAGGATGGTTATTACTAAAAAGTCAAAACATAAGGACGCTGGTGAGGTTATAGAGAAAAGGGAATGCTTTTACACCACTGGTGGGAATGTAAATTAGTTCAACCCCTGTGGAAAGCAGTCTGGAAATTTCTCAAAAAACTTAGAATTACCATTCAACCCAACAATCCCATTACTGGGTTGCTCTACCATAAAGACACATGCATGTGTGTGTTTATCACAGCACTATTCACAATAGCAAAGACATGAAATCAACAGAAATGCCCATTAACAGTGGACTGGATTAGAAAAATGTGGTACATATACACCATGGAATACTATGCAGCCTGAAGAAAGAATGAAATCACACCATGTGCAGCAACATGGATGGACCTGGAAGGCCATTGTCCTAAGTGAATTAACACAGGAACAGAAAACCAAATACCGTGTGTTCCCATTTGTAAGTGGGAGCTAAACACTGAGTATATATGGACACAAAGAAGGGAACAATAGGCCGGGTACAGTGGCTTGGCCCTTTGAAAGGCCAAGGAGGGTGGATTACCTAAGGTCAGGAGTTCAAGATCAGCCTGGCCAACATGGCAAAACCCCATCTCTATTAAAAATACAAAATTAGCCAGGTATAGTGATGGGCTCCTGAAATTCCAGCTACTCTGGAAGCTGAGGTAGGGAGAATTACTTGAACCCGGGAGGTGGAGGTTGCAGTGAGCAGAGATTGAGCCACCACACTCCAGCCTGGGTGACAAAGTGAGACTCTGTCTCTTAAAAAAAAAAAAAATCACTAGTACTCTTTCAAAAAGGAAGAACAGGGAGAAACAGCATTTGTGTGGCACAGCAGGGCTGGTACCCAACAACTGTGGTAGAGAATTGAAGGGAAGGTGAAAAGGGGGATCAGTGACAGTTTCTCTCTCAAACGTGCCTGCCTGAAAATAGAGGAAACGTGTTCAGAGTGGTTCTAGGATCAAAGCCCCGAAGTCGGCCATAAAAACCATGTGGCATTGATAGGGGCCAGGCTGATTCACCAACTGCACCAGCCAACAACCTCAGTGAAGAAACAGTGAGAGGAAACTCACTAGGCAGTGCCAGGAAAATGATGCGGCTGGACACTTCCTGAGTGCCGCGGAAAACAGATAGGAGGGTTAGGGAAGAGGATCAAAATAGAAAGGGACACTGGATTAGATGGCGGAAGAGGAGAAAGGAAAGTGAGGGAGATGTCTGGAGTCCTCCAGGAAACAAAAAGTTCATCACATTCCAACATGAGCTACAGGGACACTTCAGATAGAACTTCAGACTGTTGGTTCAGTATGAGTAACAGGATTCAACACTATAGAATGGCCTGGGCTCTGTGGCTCACTACTTGTAATCCCAACACTTTTAGGAGGCTGAGGTAGGAGGATCACTTGAGGCCAGGAGGTCAAGGCTGCAATGAGCCATGATTGTGACACTATACTCCAGCCTGGATGACACAGTGAGACTCTGTCTCAACAAACAAACAAACGAACACTATCAGAAAGGAACGATGTAGGTCTTTATTAGCATGCACTCTCCGACTCCCTGCCATTCCTGGCTCCCTCCCACTCACAACCCTGCTTAGGTCTCCAGGGGCAATCAAGTGGCTGCTTCCCTTTTCGTAAGCGAAAGGTCACGTCTCCATCTGCAAAGAAAGCCAATCCTCTCATCTGTTTGCTTCTCTAGGAATGCGTACGCAATAAGAAATCTGGGGAGTGCTAGGAATGATAAATAGTAATATGGAGGGAGAGTTGAAGAATAGGAAATAGAAGTGAAATCTAATTTAAACTGAGGAAATTACAAAAGAGAAACTATACCATGAATAAATACATAATATTAAAAACCTAAGGGAAAAAGATAAATAATAACTCTTGTTTCCAGAATCTATTCTTTAGCCTGATGCTCCTCAGAACATATGAGAGTCCTATATCTAAAAATTGTCAGTTCAAGCTCCTTTTTTTTTTTTTGAGACAGAGTCTCTCCGTCGCCCAGGCTGGAGTGCAGTGGCACAATCTCGGCTCACTGCAACCTCCGCCTCCTGGGTTCCAGTGATTCTCCTGCCTCAGCCTCCAGAGTAGCTGGGACTACAGGAGTGCACCACCATACTGGACTACTTTTTGTATTTTTTAGTAGTGATGAGGTTTCACCACATTGGCCAGGCTGGTCTCGAACTCCTGACCTCATGATCCACCCACCTCAGTCTCCCAAAGGGCTGTGATTAAAGGCGTGAGCCACCACAACCAGCCCTAAGCTCCTTTGTTTCTTCCCCTCCTTTTCTTTCATGCAGATCAGGGGTCAGCCAATGAAGACAAGGGGGCAGATACAGCCCATGACCTACTATTGTGTGGCCCAGGAGCTAAGAAAGGTTTTTACACTTTTAAAGGATTATAACAAATAAAACCAAGGTAAAATACTCAACAGAGACTGCATGTAACCTAGGAAACCTAAATTAATTTGCTATCTGCCCCATTACAGGCAACTTTGCCAGCCTCCAAGACTCTGGTGCCCAGTAAGGCAGAGACTTTTTTAGCTTTTTTTTTTTTAGATGGAATCTTGCTCTGTCACCAAGGCTGGAATGCAGTGCCACAATCTCAGCTCACTGCAACCTCCGCCTCCCGGGTTCAAGCAGTTCTCCTGCCTCAGCCTCCCCAGTAGCTGGGATTACAGGCACGCACCACCATGCCCGGTTAACTCTTAGTATTTTTTTAGTAGAGAAGGGATTTCACCATGCTGGCCAAGCTGGTCTTGAATGGCAGAGACATTTTTGAGCCCACACAGCTATTCAGCAGCAAAGCTCAGACAAGAATTCGTTTATCTTGGCTCTAAGTCCAGGGTGCTCTCCCCACCACCACATCAAACATAGATGTGAAATAATTTCCACTTGAAGGTCTAAATAAATAAATAAATAAAGGGAGCCTTTAAGGCCTCCATAAGACCCACATAAATAAACTTTAAAGTAAAGATTCTACTAATTTTTTTTTTTTAGGCAAAGTCTTACTCTGTCACCCAAGCTGGAGTGCAGCAGCACGATCTCAGCTCACTGCAAGCTCCGCCTCCTAGGCTCAAGCAATTCTCCTACTTCAGCCTCCTGAGTAGCTGGGATTACAGGCACGTTCCACCAAGCCCGGCTAATTTTTATTTTTTTAGTAGAGAGAGTGTTTCACCATGTTGGTCAGGCTGGTCTCAATCTCCTAAACTTCTTATCTACTCACCTCATGTCTGGCCTTCCAAAGTGCTGGGATTACAGGCATAAGCCACACACCCGGCCTCTACTAATATTTTTTAAGGATTCCCAGGAGAGTAACATTAAATGGGAAGGAAATAGGTGCAGCACACATCTCTCAACTATCCCTTTCTCCTCTCACCTTTCACTAGTAAAGTGCCTCCTGAAATCTGTTCTAGTCTCTGTCACCTGGAGAAGAATGCTTGTGGAGAAGAGATGTCAGGAAGCATGATTTGTTCATACCAAGCGCCTGTACTCCACCCTACACACTCACAATCACACATATAAAAGCAAACTGTGGAGTCACCGGGCAACCCACAGACATCAATCATACCACCTGCAGTTAAGACCATGCCCAAAATGGTTTAACTGGTAATCCAAGTCAAAATGTGTCTATTTTTATACTTAAAGCAGTTTTATATGCAATCCAATCACCTAACCTTTGATGAAGTTATATGCCCTCATCAAAACTCACCTCCAAAATTCCAGGGAAAATTCAAATGGCAATAACCCCTGCATAGAACTTCCCATAGTAACCCGACTATTCTCCATGTTAGCTCTCTACTCTGAATGATCATTCATTAAAAAAAAAAAAAAAACTCCTGTTGTGGCAGATATTGAATATCATTTACTAGGAAAGAGCAGTGATAATTTATCTGTCTTAATAAATCAAAACACATTTCCCGTCATCTCATCAGACATAGCTCAGTGTCCACGGCCTTGTTCTGTCTTGGAGCTGGCTGGCGCTAACCCCAACTGTAAGGATATTATTAACATCATTAATATCCTAAAAGGCAAGGAGTCATAATAAATACAAATTTCACATTAAATATTATTTTAGAATGTTATATTAAAATAGATTTTAGAAACCCAGTTTAGTTTTTTTCACTTTTCTTCACAGAACTACTAAGACATAATCTTAAATAACAAAACCTAGGTACAATATCTTTATTGAGTGTTCCTTTTATGTCCTCTTTTTTTTTTTTTTTTTTTTTGAGACAGAGTTTCGATCTCAGCTCACCGTAACCTCTACCTCCCGGGTTCAAGTGATTCTCCTGCCTCAGCCTCCTGAGTAGCTGGGATTACAGGCACCTGCCACCACACCCAGCTAATTTTTGCATTTTTGGTAGAGACGGAGTTTTACCATGTTGGCTAGGCTCGAATCGAACTCCTGACCTCAGGTGATCCGCCCACCTCAGCCTCCCAAAGTGCTGGCTTGAGCCACTGCGCCCAGCCCCTTCTTGAAAAATCATATAAGAATTTTTTTTAGAAATGAAGAGAAGGCGGGAGGGAAGAAGGAAAGGATGAAATAAGAAGAAAAACCCTCAGCCAAATGTAGTTCATGACTTTTCAGCCCAATGTTGTTCCACAGCTTTTAAACTATGTAGCATTATTTTTGTTATTTGTTATAGTGTTTCACTGGTCTTTTGGGGTGATCCACAGGCATGTTTCTTGGCCTTCTAATAATGCACTTACCAAAAACCTTGTTCCGCATATCTCACTATTGAATCAATTCATTTGTAGGTTCTTGTGGATTTCTAGTAAATACACACATACATTTTTTTTGAGACAAGGTCTTACTTTGTCGCCCAGGAGTGCTCTCTGGAGTGCAGTGGCACAATCACAGGCTCACCACAGCCTAGACCTCCCAGGCTCAGGTGATCCTTCTGCCTCAGCCTCCAGAGTAGCTGGGACTACAGATGTGCACCACAATGCCCAGCTAATTTTTTCTTTCTTTCTTTTTTTTTTGTTTTTTTTTTTCTTTTGGTAGAGATGGGGTTTCGCTATGTTGCCCAGGCTGGTCTCGAACTCCTGGGCTCAAGTGATCCACCTGCCTCAACCTCCCAAAGTGTTGGGATTATAGGCATGAGCCACCATAACCAGCCTAGGAAACATATTTTTAACCAATAACCAATTTTAAGAAAATTAACAATTAGTCTAGGGTGGCTATAGATATTATTTACAAAAATCTAACAAATGAAAAAAATATAAAGTGTTTTTCTATTCTAAATAGAGCCTGTTTATGACATCAGTAAATTTAGGTAGGTGTAGGGAAGGACAGGGTAGGGTAGAGTGTGGTGTGGTATGCTGTCCTGTGGTATGGTGTCGTGTGGTATGGTGTGGTGTGGTGTGGTGTGGTGTGGTGTGGTGTGGTGTGGTGTGGTGTGGTGTGGAAGGATGTATGGATTGTGCATTTGTTTGTGGGTTTATTCCCAAAGCTCAATTTAACCAGTTAATTGAGAGTTAATTTCTCACTCTTTTCATTGAGGAGAAAGAACCTCTTTTGAGAGCCTTTTATCTTTACAAAAGTGAGTAATTGTGCACAGCCACTAATATATGTTTCTGGCCATTACTCAACTTGCTGCTTAGCTAATAAACTGTAAAACCCATTTTCATCCTGGAAATATTTCAGGGCAGAAGACCCACTCTAATAACAAACAACATAATAAAGACAACTTTCCTGTTTCAGATAAAAATTTGGTCCTATTTGCTTTTTGTCTGTATCTTATTATACTTCCGTAATTACAACAAAGAAAAAATCATTTTGATCTTACAACTGCCTCTAGCATCTCTCTCTGGTTCCAAGTGTAGAATGGAGTGGAGAGTCTGTGTGAGCATGCTTCCCCCTTCTCTTTCTAATTCTGCACATCTGTCTCTTTTTCATCTATATTTTCTCTTTTTATATCTTTATCTGTGTCTTTCTCTGACTTGCTTATTCTTTCTGTTTCTATTTTCTACTTGTTCAACTCCCCAACCTTTCTGCTGTACTTTTTCTCCTGAGGGGCCCTTCTTATGGAAACAACTATACATTTACAAAACTTTTTTTAATTTACTAAGCACAATTTGATGTCCTCTGTTCTTGGGAGCTTTGAGTAAAAGCTTTTCGTCTTTGCCAAATCTTAAACATATTTTCCATAAGCCATATCTAGTCCCAGCTCTATAACTGAAATTCTTGACTCCTTTTCTCCAAATCCCATCCTTTCTTCAAAGTTCGCCATCATGTACCCAGCTGCGTGAGCCAGAAACTCAGAAGTCATCTTTGAGTTCTGTTTCACATATGTGCATTTAAAATCCACTGGCAGGCCTGTAGGCTATCAACCCAAAACATACCCTGAATCTATCCACTTCACTCCATCTACCCTCCCATTCGCCTCATTAAAGGCACCAGAATTTTTTCTGCAGTCACTTCATACTTCCTGACATCCCTTCTGCAGTCACCTTCTTAGTACCACTGCTTCCACCGTTGCCTCTCTTCCACGGTAAACAGAATAAAATTTGAAAACATAAACTCCGGGTCCTCCTTAGCTTAAGGGCCTCTCATGGCTTACCACTGCAATTAGCATCTAATCCAAACTCCTATACAATCTGGTCCCCTCATCTTTTGGATCTCATCTTTTTGTTCCACAAACATGTCAAGCTCCTTTCTGCTTTCGGCCCTGGGCACTATCCAGAATGCCCAGATCACTGTGTGGTTGGTTTCTTATGATCATTTGGGTGTCGTTTTAAATGTCACCTCTTTACAGCAGCCTATGTTAACTTACAGTCTAAGGCAGTCTCTAGAGACAACTCTATAATGCACCCTTTACTAAGGTTCTGCAGAGCCACTATCAAATATTTCTTGTTAAATAAACTTTTCTATTGCTTCTTTCTCCAAAAAGAATATAAGCACCTTGAAAGCAGAAACCCAGCCTCTCTCTCTTTTTTTTTTTTTTTTTTTGAGACAGTCTGGCTCTGTCACTCAGGCTGCAGTGCAATGGCGCAATCCTGGCTGACTACAATCTTTGCCTCCCAGGTTCAAGCAATTCTCCTGCCTCAGCCTCCTGAGTAGCTGGGATTACAGGTGCATGCCACTACATCTGGCTACTTTTTGGATTTTTAGTAGAGATAGTTTTGCCATATTGGCCAGGTTGATCTTGAACTCCTAATCTCAAGCAATCCAAACACCTCAGCCTCCCAAAGTGTCAGGATTATAGGCATGAGCTACCACGTCCGGCCAACCTGGGTTATTTTATGTACTATCTCATGCCCAATAACCAGAGAGGTTCCGGGAACTTAGTAAGCTCTCAATAAACATTTGATAAATGAATGGATGAATGAAAATCCCTCAGTCTTCCCTTACCAATCTACCCTACAATGATAATTTTGCTTTACACATGTGCAGCATTAATTTTACGTTTAATGTCTTGCAACATCTCTTACACAGCTCACAGCTGCTTTAAATATTATCTAACATTTCATGACATTACCACCAACCACAAATATTAAATATGTACCTCCTAGAGTTGAATGAATAAGGGCAGACAACACACACACACACAGAAATGCTTTTATCAAAAAACGTATTAGCCCATTTACCTGACTGCTCTACCTCAATGGGATCCTTGTATTTCTGGGTGTCATATTGTACAGCTGCCCAGATGGTTAAAAATAAAACTACTTGTGATACGTTCTCCATAGAACATCCAGGTGGGTCTTAGGCAAAGTAGTACTATATGCAAATTGTTATTGATATGAAAGAATTTGAACAAAAGGCAGGGCCAGGAGCAGGGGCTCATGCCTGTAATCCCCACACTTTGGGTGGCCAAGGTAGGACTGCTTGAGGCCAGGAGTTCAAGACCAGCCTGAGAAACATAGTGAGACCCCATCGCTATAAAAAAAAATTTACTAATAAATAAACAAAAGACAGTCATACAGGTATTTCATTTAATCTAACGTACAACTGGAGTAAAAGAGAAAGTAAATAGATAGATCTGATGTAGCTTGAGAAATGATACCATTTAGAATTTTGTTTTTAGGGAGAAAGGCATTGCTTCTCTAAACGTATCAGTTGTTTTTGTTAATAAGCGTCTGGTGTCCTCTTTGCTAGTCACTAAAGGGTGGGTGTCTCTAAAAGTAATGAATATTTTAGGTCTCCTCACCTTGCTTTGCCACTGAAACAATCTGTTGAAGGAAGAGGGGCCTTTATTTTGTAACTCTATCTTCTAGAAAGCTGACCTTCCTAATGAGTTGGCAAGCTATCACCATTTACCACAGCACATACAATACTCAAGTTCAAAGTAGGTTCCATAAAAGTGGGAGCCACCCTTCAGTTTATAATCAGAGCCTAGCTGATAAACAAAACAAGAATTCTTAATTGCCCATGAAGTAGCATATGCACGTGCTGTAACAGAAAAAGTAAAAATTATGTAGCACTTCCTGGCAGACGGGACATCTGATCTTTGAACTTGTGTCATAAAACATCCTTAAAAGAAGTAAAAATCTGGTGCAATTTAATACCTGATTGTGTGTACTTTGTTGCTTATACAGAATATAAAATGGTTTATGGACATCAAATTTAGAATTGTTTAAATCATCTCTGGAAAAAATACCATTTTATGGGCCAGAACACATAATTGTCTTTCCAGATGTAAGCAAACACTACCATTTTGAGATAACCCCTTACAGTTCAGTTTTTTTTTTTAACCACCATTTCCTTTTAGAAATTTTTATTTATTTATTTATTTTCATTGGTATATTTATTTTTAGAGACAGGCTCTCACTTTTACCCAGGCTGGACTTGAACTCCTGGCCTCAAGCGATCTTTCCACCTCAGTCTCCCAAGTAGCTGGGATTATGGGCATGAGCCACCACACCTGCCACCACCATTTTTTTTAACATCGTTCTGAAAAGTATTCTAATATGTGAAATGCTCAGATAATAACCCAAATTGTAAACCATTAGAAAGCAGTATTTCTACACTGCAATCTTCCTTATTGTGTCACACATATCTCCCCTCAAGCCATTATTCTAGTGCTCACGTTCTCATCATTCAAATTATTAAACTGCTCCAGTGGTAAAGCTACACATGCCTTCTGTTGGAAAAAAGACAAATCTGCTACTGCATGGATTTCATTGAGGTTTTTTACAATTTTAAAGATGAAAAAGATTAAAAGAAAACAATTACAATGCCAGGCACAGGGGCTCATGCCTGTAATCCTAGCACTTTGGCACTTTGGGAGGTTGAGGCTGGGTGGGTGGATCACTTGAGGTCAGAAATTCAAGACCAGCTTGGACAACATGGTGAAACCCCATCTCTATTAAAATCCAAGGTTAGGCGGGCATGACGGTGCATGCCTGTAGTCCCACCTACCCAGGAAGCTGAGGCACAAGAATGGTTTGAACCTGGGAGGCAGAGTTTACAGCGAGCCAAGATCACACCACTGCACTTCAGCCTGGGTGATAGAACAAAACTCCATCTTAAAAAAAAAGAAAAGGAGAAAAAATTACTAGGAGGATGTTAGAAATAAGTTTGGTTTTGACCCTGATAAAATAAACATCCCTTGGAGGGAAAACTTACAGAATGATGATTTAAACATGAAGCAATTAAAATTGTTTTGAAATCTTCCTTCCAGAAATAAAACCAGAAAGGAGACATCTTTACATATATATCTTTAGAGTCAGTCATAACCTTTGGTATACACAGTGAAATGAAAAGCCTATTTGACCTCACTCTAAAGTGTTTGGGGAAAACCTCCAGAGCCTAGTGTCTGGGACAACACAGTGCCTTTAAATGGTCTCCCCTGCCCTGGCAGGACATGCTGGATTCCACATAAAAGGCACTTTCCAAGTGTCTGCAGACTTAGTCTCAGCATTTCTTGCTCTGTTCTCTGGACCTGCAGGGCCCTCTGAGACCTCCATTTGTGGATTATTCCCTTGTAACTTTGACCTGATAAATAATTCAGCCTCTCTCAGATCCCTCCCAGCCACCCTTCTGTGTAGCCTTCTTGGCTGAGCACTTGCTAGTGCCTTTATGTACTCCTTTCCCACCCCACTAATCGCCTCCAGGGTGAACTCTCTCTGCTCAACTAGGCTAAGAGACACTCCTTCTCCATGTATTTCAGCCAAATGTAACCCCCACCAGGCCTATCCTAATCTCCCAGATGAGATCCGGTCAATGGAGACTCAAAGGAAAAGGGAAACTTGGAGTCTGATTATGAATAAAAGGTCCAGGTGCAGTGGCTCACACCTGTACTTCTAGCACTTTGGGAGGCCAAGGCAGGAGGATTGCTTGAGTTTAGGAGTTCAAAATCAGCCGAGCAACATGGTGAGACCGTCTCTCTACTAAAAATAAAAAATGATTAGCCAGGCATGGTGGTGCATGCCTATAGTGCCACCTATTCAGGAGGCTGAGGCAAGAGGACTACTTGAGCCCAAGAGATTGAGGCTGCAGTGAGCTATGATCACACCACTGCTCTCTAGCTTGAGTGACAGAGTAGGACTGTCTCAAAAAGAAAGGAAAAAAGGGGCCAAATGGTATCTTCTTCTGTACCTTTTCCTAAAAACCTAGTAACAATTTAGTAAATCAGTCAGTATATGTGTTTTAATCTAGATGTTAAGTATAAACATAAGCAATAAAAATAAATTAACTCACTTTAGCTGGGTGTGGTGGCTCACACCTGCAATCTCAGCATTTTGGGAGGCCAAGGTGGGCAGATCACAAGGTCAGGAGTTCAAGACCAGCCTGGCCAACAGAGTGAAACCCTGTCTCTACTAAAAACACAAAAAATTAGTTGGGCATGGTGGTGGGTACCTGTAATCCCAGCTACTCGGGAGGCAGGAGAATCGCTTGAACCCAGGAGGCAGAGGTTGCAGCCGCCCAGGCAACAGTGTGAGACTCCAACTCAAAAAAAAAAGAGAGAAAAAATTCACTTTAATGTCCTGATTCAACAGTCACAGGCTCCTATTTCATGTTACTGAGTAAAGAAACCAATAAAACAACAACATTAAAGGCAATTCTTTTTTTTTTTTTTTGAGATGGAGTCTTGCTCTGTTGTCCAGGCTAGAGTACAATGGTGCAATCTCAGCTCCCTGCAACCTCCTTCTCCTGGGTTCAAGTGATTCTCCTGCCTGAGACTCCTCAGTAACCAGGATTACAGGCGCCTGCCACTGCACCCGCCTAATTTTTGTATTTTTAGCAGAGACAGGGTTTCACCATCTTGGCCAGGCTGGTCTTGAACTCCTGACCTCATGATCCACCCTCCTTGGCCTCCCAAAGTGCTGAGATTACAGGTGTGAGCCATCGTGCCCAGCAGGAAACTCTTAAAAAGAAAAAAAGGTATTCACAATTCTACAACTATAAAACACTAATGTACCACATGAATATATACAATTATTATCTGTTAATTAAAATAATATAATTATTTTTTGAAACATCAACTATTGATTTGGGGATACTCCTTTTCATTCTTTTATCATATATATATTAATTATGAGACAAGATCTTTTTATAATTTGGTGCCTTTATATACTCCTTTCCCTCTTTTTATCAGGCAAATTCCTGCACTCCTTTCAAAACCCAGTTCAAATATGATGCCTTCCCCAAAAACCTGCAGGCAGAGCAGCTGCTGAGCTCTTAAGGTCTCACAGCTGTTCATAACTCTATTGCAGTAGTAACCCTTTCGTGGTAGAATTGATCTGTGTTCATTACTATTCTCTGACAAATTTTATGCTCCATGGGAGTAAAAATCTTTCTTTATTCACCTTTATATCCACAGGACCTGACATATTAGCTGCTGAGTCTATATGCAAAGAAGGAATGAAATAATTATGATCATGGTGCACATAAAATCTGGATTCTGGGCTGAGTGCAGTGTCTCATGCTTGTAATCCCAGCACTTTGGGAGACCAAGGCAGGCAAATCACAAGGTCAAGGGTTTGAGAACAGCCTGGACAATATGGTGAAACCCCATCTCTACTAAAAATACAAAACTTAGCCTAGCATGGTGGCATACACCTGTAGTCCCAGCTACTCGGGAGGCTGAGGCAGGAGAATTGCTTGAACCCGGGAGGCAGAGGTTGCAGTGAGCTGAGATCATGCCAAAGCACTCCAGCCTGCGTGACAGAGCAAGACTCCATCATACACACACACAAAAAAACCTCCACTGGATTCAGCTTTAAGTTCATGCTATATCAAAATCATTATCTATTACCCATCTCCATGAACTTCTAGAAGGAAGAAGAAATTGGTTTGCATCACAGTCTCCAATAAGAGGTTACCAGGAAACTACAGAAGACTTGGACTTACATGAGGCTTTTGGTAGGCAGCATTAAATCCTTTGGTAACAAGTCAAGGTGTGAGCCAATTACACACACACACACACACACACACACACACACACACACACATCTACATAATGATATGGTTCGGCTGTGTCTCCACCCAAATCTCATCTTGAATTGTAATCCTTATAATGCCCACATGTCATAGGAGGGACCCATGGGAGGTAACTGAATCATGGGGGCAGTTCCCCCCATGCTTTTTTCATGATAATGAGTGAGTTCTCACGAGATCTGATGGTTTTATAAGTATCTGGCACTTTACTTGCTGGCATTCATTCTCTCTCCTGCCATGATTGTAAGTTTCCTGAGGCCTCTCCCGCCATACAGAACTGAGTCAATTAACCCTTTTTTCTTTATTAATCACCCAGTCTTGGGTAGCACATTGATAGCAACATGAGAATGGATTAATATCACATTGTCCAAATGTGAAGGGGCCTACAGCACAAGGCAGGGAGCAGATCCCACTAGCATGCTATTATACTCAGAGATAAAACCATGTCTATTAGGATAAGTAATTCGGATGAATTAAGAAGCATCATGTAGAGTTGAGAGATAACTGAATTTAGGTGTTTAAAAAAAACCTATATTCAAGTTATTAGCTATATGATATTATGTCCATCAAGAAAACATTTGTGCACTCTGCTGGATGCTGGAAATTCAGTGATGAAAGCTAGAGTCCCCCTCACAAAGCTGTCAGTCTGACAGACAAAACACAATAAACAGGCAATCACAGAGCAGTATGGCTGGCACTCTGGTGGGGAAATACTGAGTGCTAAGAAAGCACACTGGAGGGCCAGAGAAGCCTCCTGGAAGAAGCTAAGTCCTGAAAGAATTTAGCAAAGGAAAAAAGGTGGCATGCAGGGGTAGAGAACTGTCTTTCTAGGCAGAGGGAATGACATGCATAAAGGCCCAGCAGCATGTATAGAATAGGAATGCTGTCTAATTATCTTACAGAGCAATTCTGGGGTTCGAATTGGATGTTGATTGGAAGGGTAAATTCCTTTGCAAATGGTACTTATTCATAAGACTTTAACTTTGAAAACCAGTTTTGCAAGTCTTTAATAATTCAGAGAATCAGAAAGTAGACCTGAAGGAAAAAGAACATAAGGCAGTTACTCTACTTCAGTGCTTCTCAGCGTTTTTTCCGTATCACCCCTGTATTAGTTTACAAGGGCTGCCATAACAAAGTGCCACGGAGTGGGTGGCTTCAACAACAGAAACATATTGTCTGAGTTCTGGAGGTCACAGTCTGAGATCAAGGTGCCAGGCAGGGTTGCTTTCATCTAAGGCCTTTCTGCTAGGCGTGGCTCCCTTTACCTTCATGTGGTCTATCATTCTGTGTGTGTCTGTGTCCAAATTTCCTCTTATAACGAAACCAGTTATATCGGATTAGGGTCTGCCCATATGACCTCATTTTATTTTAATGATCTCTTTAAAAGCCCTGTCTCCAAATACAGTCACATTCTGAGGTACCTGGGGTTACGATTTCAACATACGAATTTAAGGGAAACATTCCCTCTAACAAAGGAAGCTTTTTAGACTTTTTTTTTCCTAATCAGCTCCCTTCCCAATGAAGATTAAATCTCTGTTTGGGGTTTTAGTAAGTCTGATCACAGTCGCAATGAACATACAGAAACACAGCAAAATGTGAATGGCTACCTACATTGGGTATACCCATATGATGGAATATTATTCAGCCATAAAAAGGAATGAGGCACTAACACATGCTACAACATAGGTGGCACTTGAAAACACGCTAAGGGGAAGGAGTCCATGGACACAAAAGAACTCATATTGAGATATTATATGATTCCATTTATATAATATGTCCAGAATAGGCAAATTCCATAGAGACGAGAAGCAGATTAGCGGTTGCTAGGGGATTTGGTTGCTAGGGGCTTGGGGGAGGGAGTAACCTGGAGTGACTGCTAATGGTTTCTTTTTGGGGTGATGAAAATGGACTAGAATTCACAATAAAAAATGATAAAGGGGCCGGGTACGGTGGCTCACGCCTGTAATCCCAGCACTTTGGAAGGTGGAGGCGGGTGGATCACGAGGTCAAGAGATTGAGAACATCCTGGTCAACACAGTGAAACCCCGTCTCTACTAAAAATACAAAAAATTAGCTGGGCATGGTGGTGCATGCCTGTAATCCCAGCTACTCAGGAGGCTGAGGCAGGAGAATTGCCTGAACCCAGGAGGCGGAGGTTGCGGTGAGCCGAGATCGCGCCATTGCACTCCAGCCTGGGTAACACGAGCGAAACTCCATCTCAAAAAACAAAAAATGATAAAGAGGATAACACCACTGATCCCACAGAAATACAAACTGCCATCAGAGAATATCATAAACACCTCTAAGCAAATAAACTAGAAGAAACAGATAAATTCCTGGACATGTACACCCTCCCAAGACTAAACCAGGAAGAAGTTGAATCCTTGAATAGACCAATAACAAGTTCTAAAATGGAGGCAGTAATTAATAACCTACCAACAAAAAAATCCCAAGACCAAATGGATTCACAGCAAAATTCTACCAGAGGTACAAAGAGGAGGTGGTACCATTCCTTCTAAAACTATTCCAAACAATAGAAAAAGAAGGAATCCTTCCCAGTTCATTTTATGAGGCCAGCATCATCCTGATACCAAAATCTGGCGGAGACACAACAAAAAAAGAAAATTTCAGGCCAATATCCCTGATGAACATCAATGCAAAAATCCTGGATAAAATACTGGCAATTTGAATCCAGAGCACATCAAAAAGCTTATCCACCACAATGAAGTCAACTTCATCCCTGGGATGCAAGTCTGGTTCAACACATCCAAATCAAAAAACGTAATCCATCGCATAAACAGAACCAATAACAAAAACCACATAATTATCTTAATAAATGCAGAAAAGTCTTTCCATAAAATTCAACATCCCTTCATGCTAAAAACACTGAATAAATTAGGTATTGATAGAATGTAACTCAAGATTATAAGAGCAATTTGGCGAACCCACAGCCAATATCATACTGAATGGGCAAAAGCTAGAAGCATTCCCTTTGAAAACTGGCATAAGACAAGGATGCCCTCTCTCACCACTCCTATTCAACATAGTATTGGAAGTTCTGACCAGGGCAATCAGTCAAGAGAAAGAAATAAAGGGTATTCAAATAGGAAGAGAGAAAGTCAAATTGTCTCTGTTTGTGCATGACATGATTGTATATTTAGAAAACCCCATCATCTTAGCCTAAAATCTCCTTAAGCTGATAAGCAACTTCAGCAAAGTCTCAGGATACAAAATCAATGAGCAAAAATCACAAGCATTCCTATACACCAGTAATAGACAAACAGAGAGCCAAGTCATAAGTGAACTCCCATTCACAATTGCTACAAATAGAATAAAATGCCCAGGAATAAAACTTACAAGGGACATGAAGGACCTTTTCAAGGAGAACTACAAACCACTACTCAAGAAAATGAGAGGATGCAAAAAAATGGAAAACATCCCATGCTCATGGATAGAAAGACTCAATATCATGAAAATGGACATACTGCCCAAAGTAATTTATAGATTCAATGCTTGTCCTATTCAGCTACCATTGACTTTCTTCACAGAATTAGAAACAACTACTTTAAATTTTATATGGAACCAAAAAAGAACCCGTATAGCCAAGACAATCCTAAGCAAAAAGAACAAAGCTGGAGGCATCATGCTACCTGACTTCAAACTATACAAGGCTACCGTAACCAAAACAGCATGGTACTGGTACCAAAACAGAGATATAGACCAATGGAACAGAACAGAGGCCTTAGAAATAAAACCACATATTTACAACCATCTGATTTTTGACAAATCTGACAAAAACAAGCAATGGGGAAAGGACTCCCTTTTTTGTAAATGGTGTTAGGAAAACTGGCTAGCCAATATGCAGAAAACTGAAACTGGACCTCTTCCTTACACCTTATACAAAAATTAACTCAAGATGGATTAAAGATTTAAATGTAAGATCTAAAACCATAGAAACCCTAGAAGAAAACCTAGGCAGTACCACTCAGGACATAGGCATGGGCAAAGACTTCATGACTAAAACACCAAAAGCACAATAAATGCCAAAATAGACAAATGGGATCTAATTAAACTAAAGAGCCTCTGCACAGCAAAAGAAACTATCATCAGAGTGAATAGGCAACCTACAGAATGGGAGAAAATTTTTGCAATCTATCCATCTGACAAAGTGCTAATATCCAAAATCTACTAGGAACTTAAACAAATTTACAAAAAAAAAAACAACAACCCCATAAAAAAGGATACAAACAGACACTGCAAAAGAAGACATTTACGCGATTAACAAACATGAAAAAAAAGCTCATCATCACTGGTCATTAGAGAAATGCAAATCAAAACCACAATGAGACACCGTCTCATGCCAGTTAGAATGGCAACCATTAAAAAGACAGGAAGCAACAAATACTAGAGAAGCTGTGGAGAAATAGGAACACTTTTACACTGTTGATGGGACTGTAAATTAGTTTAATCATTGTGGAAGACAGTGTGGCAAGAGGAGGGATAGCATTAAGAGAAATGCTTAATATAGATGATGGGTTGATGGGTGCAGCAAACCACCACGGCACATATACACCTGCGTAAAAAACTTGCACGTTCTGCACATGTATCCCAGAAGTTAAAGTAAAATTTTAAAAAGCATAATAAAAAAAAAGAAAATGTTCTAGAATTAGATAGTGGCGATGGCTGCACAACTCTGCAAATATACTAAAAACCACCTGTACTGTAGAGGGCGAATTTTATGGCGTGTGAATTGTATCTCATATGATTGTGTTTTTGAAAGGAGAAAAACAGAAGATACATGATGGAACTAAAGCAAATTTTTGTCTCTATTCTTGTTCATTACCAGATATGAAGCAACCCTGACAAAGCGAATCAGTCTGCATTGCCATAAACCATCTTTCACTAGT
The DNA here is from genome assembly GCF_049354715.1 of Callithrix jacchus. NCBI lineage: Eukaryota > Metazoa > Chordata > Mammalia > Primates > Cebidae > Callithrix > Callithrix jacchus. Next base: position 140,679,386 of record NC_133504.1, read on the forward strand.
GTAGGTATCTATTCATTCACTCGGTTTTAATGAACACCTTTATTGCAGAAAAGATAGAAAGCCTTATATAAAAAGAATTTATGAGAGTATAAGGATAAACAAAAGGTAATTTATGTTTCTCATACTATGAACCTTAGCTAGAGTTCACACTTTATTTGGGCCCAAATATCCCCATTCTGAAACTTTTATAAGTATAAAAGAAATTGGCTGGGTGCGGGGGCTCATGCCTGTAATTCCAGTACTTTGGGAGACTGAGGTGGGTGGATCGCCTGAGGTTAGGAGTTTGAGACTAGCCTGGCCAATATGGTGAAACCCCATCTGTACTAAAAATACAAAAAATTAGCCAAGTGTCTGCAGTACCAGCTACTCCGGAGGCTGATGCAGGAAGAAAATTGCTTAAACCTGGGAGGCAAAGGTTGCCGTGAGCTGAGATCGCACCTCTGTACTCCAGCCTGGGTGACAGAGTACTCCAGCCTGGGTGACAGAGTGAGACTCCAGCTCCAAAAAAAAAAAAAAAAAAGAAGAAAGAAATACAACCTGTGCTAACAGTAATTGTTAACATCACAACATATTAAGGTAGCGGACACACCATAAATCTCCCGTTGACAAGGTAAATACAATTTTAGACAGAGCTGAGATAAAAACAAGAGGAATGATCATCCATTACTCTCACCACAGGAAACTGATGCTTTTGTGCCCATGAAGTAAGAAAGCATCTATCTGAACATATACTGGTCACTGCAGGTACACTTCACTGTTAACAGTGTCTTTCTTGCAAGGAATCAGTTTGTGCTCTTCCTGGGTTATCTTAAGTTTATCCTAGTGCAAAAACTTTAGGAGAATAAAAGTCTTACCAAAAGTAAGTTATTTGATTCTTAAAAGTTGTCAGTACAAATAGGGCTATTATGCCAGCTACTTTTATCTCAGATAACATTATGAGAAGGATCCAACTTCAAAAGGCTTACAAGGGTTTTTTACGACAAGGTAGTCAATGATAGCAAAATGTCAAAGAGCCCATGCCAGACACAACACACAACCTCTGTCAGCAGGGTTTTTACCAGGGCAGCTGCTAGGTAAAAATGGCAGTTCTCTGCCTTTCCCCCTGAGAACCCAAAAAGGTATATCTGCCCATGGGGACACACACACACACACACACAGCACAGCCCCTGGCATTCCTGCAGTATTTCCCCAGAAGACTCCTCCTGTTACACAGGTAGGAAAAGTCTGCAGAAACGGCAGGGGGGCTGGAAGCTAAAAGTGTTTGACCCCCAACACCATCCTCAGCAGAGCTCCCAGTGTCCTGGGAATCACACTGGAGAATTTCGAAGAGAGCTGTGTTGCTAGATGAATGAGAAGAGAATTCTCAGGTGGTGCTAGCGCCAAGAAAATGGGCAAGGACTCAGGGAGAGAAGAAGTGGAAGGAGTGTAGGCGAAGCACAACTTGGAGAAGGCACGGAACTGGGAGGAGAGGAGAGGGACGGGGCTGGCCACCCTCAGCAGAGGTCACACCAGAGAGTGCTGGGTGAAGAGCACTGACCAGAAATGCAGTGTGAACCAGCAAAGAAGGCCTTAAGTGCCAAGCTATGGACTTTCCCCTGGATTTTCTTTCTTTTTGTGGAGCTGAAGGGAATCACTGTTGGCTCCTGAACATCTGACTCTCAGTTTTCTTATCTGTACAATGAAAACTTAGGATTAAAAACCAGCTATTAACCAATAATAATTACAGAAGTTGCTCACCCATTATATGTAGAGCTGTAGGCTAAGCTTGTAGAAACATCATCACATTTAATTAAGCCCCTTCTAGTTCCAATCTGCTATGACTGTTTGAAAGGTTTCATCTCTCTAATTGATTCTCATTCCTCCTTTGATCTGGTATAGCTTCTCTTTTGGAGCAGGGGAAGAGAAAGACTGAGACAGCTTCTCTGCTGCTCCTGGACTATTCTGGTGGCTTTCTATTGCTCATTATTGAACAGGACAAAGGGTCCTCCCTATCCTTTCTTCTCCCCCTGATTTATAATGTTCCCTGAGGGGAAGTCATCTGAGGTTAGTTTAGAAAAGCTAACAAGAGCACCTTATAAGTAGTAGCTCTCTAAACCCATACCTAATTTTTCCCCTTGATATTCAGAAAGGGAGAAAGATTCAGTGCTTTCCACCAGACATCTGCCAGGATGAGCTCATTGGCCCAGTCTCTGCAGACAGGAGAGTCCCAGGACTGGGTCCACAAACTTACTGTCTTCTCTAGACACTGACCCTGAGGATTTCAGCCTTTCTCATTGCTTTAAACACCACCTCTAAACTAAACACTCTCAACTTTGTATCCCCAGCCCTCATCTTTTCCATGAAATCCAAGCTCACCTGTCATTTCAACATTGACATGCCAGTGTCTAACAGGTATTTGTATTAGTGTCCTAGGGCTGCAATAATACATGACCACAAACTGAGTGTGTTAAACAACACAGGGTTATTCTCTCACAGTTCTGGAGGCCAAAGGTCCACAATTGAGGTGTGAGGACCCTGCTTCCTCCAAAGGATCTAGGGGAGGACCCTTCCTTGCCTCTTCCACGTCCATTGCTCCTGGCATTCCTTGGCTTACGGCAGCATCACCGCCATCCCTGCCTCTGTCTCCACACAACCTTCTCCCTTGTGTGTCTCTGTGTACTCTTCTCCTTTTACAGGGTCACCAGTCATTGGATTTAGGACCCACCCTAAATCCAGGATGATTTCACCTTAAGATCTTTAACCAATTACATCTGCAAAGACCCTACCTCCAAATACGGCCATATTCTAAAGTTCCAAGTGGACATGAGTCTTGGCGGGGGCGGGGGGAGAGTAGGCTGTTAGTATTCAGCCCACCATAGCACTTATACTGTCTAAAATCAAACTCATGATCTTTATGCACAAAATCTATCCCCTGCTATAGTCTCACCACCTGAGTCAGGACAAAAACCTTAGCATCATTCTTGATTCCTCATTCTCTCACACGCCACATCCAAACTGCAAGCAAATCCTATTGGCTCTAACTCCAAAATATGTCCAGAATCTGACCCTTCTCCATCACTGTCACTCTGGTCCAAGCTGCCAGTATCCCTCTAAGTAAACAGTCTCCCTGCTTTTACGCTCCTTCCCCTAAAGTCCATTTTCAATGATAGACCAATCCTTTGAAAATATGTCAGATCATGTCACTCTGATGCTTAAAACCTTCCAAAGTATGCCTGTCTCATCTGGAGTAAGAGCCAAAGTTCTTCTGACAGCCCTCCAGTCCTATAGAGTCTGATCCTGGTTTCCTCAGACCTTTCCTGCTGTCACCTCCATTCCCTCCCCGCAGGCTCAGTGGCTCCATGCTATTCCTTAGATCTGGCAGGCAGGCTCAGCCTTGGCCCGTTACACTTGCTGTTCCTTCCTTCTGAAGTGCCTTTCCCCACATCACCATAGGACTTCTTGCTCTTCCACTGCCTGCAACTCTTTGTTTGAATGTCAGCTTCTAGAGATGCTGTCCCTGACCATCCCATCCAAAGCCACCACCACCTCTATCTTCCCAACCTCTGTGCCTGATCCTTCTTCCCTGCCTTTCTTTCCCCAGCTCTGGGCCATGACCTGAAATAAGATCTCTCTTATCCATTTGCTGTCTGCCTGTTACACATATACTGGAATGTGAGCTCCATGAGGGCAAGGACATCTCCAGGATCCAAAATGACCTCTGGCCACATAGTAGACACTTGCTAAATATTTTTGGATGAATGAGAGAATAAAAAGCAACCATCTGGTCTGAAAAATGAAGTAGATGGCTGGGCGCGGTGACTCACACCTGTAATCCCAGCACTTTGGGAGGCTGAGGCAGGTGGATTACCTGAGGTCAGGAGTTCGAGACTAGCCTGGCCAACATAGTGAAACCCCATCTCTACTAAAAATACAAAAAATTATCGGCGTGTGATGGCACACACCTGTAATCCCAGCTACCATGAAGGCTGAGGCAGGAGAACCACCTGAACCTGGGAGGTGAAGGTGGCACTGAGGCAAGATCATGCCACCACACTCCAGCCTAGGTGACAGAGCAACACTCCAGCACACACAAAAAAAATGAAGTGGAGAGAACTAAACTTGTCAGGTAATGAGGTGCAGAACCAAGGCTTGTTTTTCTGTTAGCTGATGAATGCTAATTAAATACATGAATCCATGCTAATAACAGGCTATCCCTCCCAATCAAAGAATTAGATTTTTAATAGGAATCCTTTAGAGATGGGTATCCAGATCCAAATCAAGTGATGGAAATTTGAATATGACAAAGCATGTTCTGGGGCGGGCCAGATTCTTTAGTACAAAGTCACACTAGCCGCCCACAAGAGCTCCTTATCAATAATACTCAGCCTTTCTCACCTTCCCCATCTCTAATAAATCCTCTTCTCCTTCTTCTGGATTTTCTATGGGGAAGAATCACCTATCTGAGTTTTATCTTAATTTTTCTTTCTCTCCTAGATTCACATTTTCTATTCCTAATATTCTATAAGTAACAGAAGCACCGAGATGAAGACTTCCATTCTTTCCTGAAAATGCAAGAATTCTTAATTCTTAAATTAAGAATTAAAGAATTTGCCAGAGGGTTCAGAGGGAAAGTTGCAAAATTAAGGATTAATTTAAAGAATCAATTAATTAATTAAAATGCATCTGGCTCTGATCTTTACTCTCCGTTGTCCTAAGTCATTTACTTTTCCCTGCTTTCTCCTGTCACCATCTTCTTTCCTCTTCCAGGCTGTTTTTCAGTCACATGTAATAGCCACCTACCCCCATGCACATGCATTCATTCATTCTTTCCTGCAGGGTTCAGTATGCTATTTATGCAGCCTCTTCCACATGCACAGCACTGACACAGGCCTTCCCTGTACTTTCTGTGCTGTCTGTATGGTATGGTGGGGACGGCTAAAGAGTTCCAGGCAGACATACAGGGCTGGAGCAGAACCATCCTGTTTACTAGGGAGAGTTACCACCACTATTCTCCACCCGCCACCTGCCTCTCTTCCTCACATGATGAAATGAAGACTGCAATCACAATTTTTTAAATTTATTCATGTATTTGTTTATTTCATTAGTTATTTTTGAGACAGGGTCTTATTGTGTCACCTAAGCTGGAGTGCGGTGGTATGAACATAGTTCACTGTAGCCTTGACCTCCTGGGCTCAAGTGACCTTCCCATCTCAGCCTCTCAAAGAGCTTGTATTACAGCCATGAGCCACCACACGTGTGATTTTAGATAAGCTTCTGACCACAAGCTATGATCAAAACTCCTCGTGTAAAATGCTGAGTTTTGATGTACTTAGCAATGCTCCAATTAAAAAAAAAAAAAACCCTTAAAGAGAGAAGTAATAATACAGTTGTGAGATTTCTTATCTCTTGCTGGGGTATTCAAAACTAACCAACTGTAGTGGCTTTTTTGGGGTGTTATGGCAGCCTCTGCCCTGCAATGTATGGATCCTGGGGACATCCTCAGAATTAGCTGGCTGAAACACTCTTCACAATTGACAAAAGGCAGGAAACAACCCAATTGCCCATCATCAGATAAATATGGATAAATAAAATGTGACCTAACCATACAATGGAATACTATTCAGCCATGAAAAAGGAATAAAGTTCTAGTGCATGCTACCATGTGACTAAACCATGAAAAGATGATGCTATGTGAAACCAGCCAGATACAAAAGGGATATTGAATGACCCCATTCATGAAGGAACCTAGAATAGGCAAATTCATAAACACAGAAAGTAGAATAGAGATCTAGGGACTTAGGGGAGGGGATGATGGGTAAACCCACTGTTTAACAGGTATAGAGTTTCAGTTTGGGATAATGAACAAGTTCTGGGCTGGAGAGTGATAATAGTTAGACAACATGGAACATACTTAATGCCACTGAATAGTACACTTAAAAATGGGTAAAATAGTAAAGTTTATGTCATGTATATTTCACCACAATTAAAAATAACAATAACAACAACAACAACAACAACAACAAAAAAAAAAAAACAGCTGGCCATGAGCCCAGAAAGTGAAACAGACAGTCAGTGCACACTCAGCTGAAGCTGAACTGGTTGCAGATACTACCTAAGAGTCAGGGCTTACCTATGTAACAATGAAGAAAAGGCTACGGTACTTCTCCCAGAAGCCTCACCCAACAAACAAGTAACTACAGAGGGCACGTGGTGAATCCTAGAAAGCAACAATCCCTGTGTGATCATAAAAACTCATGGCCCTGGGCACAGTGGCTCATGCCTTTATTCCCAGCACTTTGGGAGGCTAAGGCGGGTGGATCACCCAAGGTCAGGATTTCGAGACCAGCCTAACTAGTATGATGAAACCCCATCTCTACTAAAAATACAAAAATTAGCCAGGCATGGGTGGCATGCACCTGTAGTCCCAAATACACAGGAGACTGAGATGGGAGAATTGCTTTAACCTGGGAGGTGGAGGATGCAGTGAGCAAGACTCTGTCTCAAAAAAATAAATAAATACAAGACTCATAGCAAGAGGTTCCAGAGGAATTTATGGGAGTTCTAACTCTGCTGCACATGGCTTTTCTTCACCCCCTCCTCTGGAAACACAGCTGGTCATCCTGAGCTACAAGGCCAAATCTCCGATGACTTCAGCCATCTTCAAGGGGAAAGAATGACTGCAGACATCTGGGGACCCCCCAGGTCTAGATATAGATCACTGAGAGGGCACTGTATTTTTGGGGCTGTGGGTGAAACTTGGTGAATCTGTAAAAAGCAGTTTCAGTTTAAGATGAGAGAATGAATGAATGAAACGAAAAATTAGTGAAGAATTTAAAAGTTAAGGTAGAGACTTGAAGCTACAAATGTGAAAAATGTATGAGGGAGTGAAAGAAAAAAGAGGGAGTAAGATCAAGGAGTTTTTTTTTAACAACAGGTGAAGGCTAAGGATATTTATAATAAAAAAGGGAAAGAAACAGTGAGGAGAAAGGAGATAATCTCAGACCACAGCTCCCAAGAAGATGGGAGGCAAGAAGGTTAAGAGAAAAAGCAGAATGCCTGGCTTTGGAAGAAGGCAAATTTCTGAAGGAGGAGGGAAGAAGAGTTGGCTAACCCTGAAATGAGATCAGGTATATGAAAGCACCTTGAAAAGTGTGCTGGTCCACCCTAATGAAGGTATCATTATGAAGCACCTCCCAAATATCAACAGGGCAGGTGTGCAAAAACCGCCTGTTAAAATAACCAAGACCTACAGAAAACCTAAGATAGTGACATGGGTATGGGAGATACTTGAAAAGGAGAGTTGGGAAGAGAAGCATTTCATGCTGAATTTCCTGAGAAGAGCAAGAGGCTGAGTCATCCAAGGAAGGAGGAGTTGAAGGGTATGGAAAAGTTTTGAAATAACTGCTTTGAAAACACTGATAAAAGTTAAGGGCAGGCTGGGTGCGGTGGCTCATGCCTGTAATTCCAGCACTTTGGGAGGCCAGGGTGGGCAGATCACCTGAGGTCAGAAGTTCGAGACCATCCTGGCCAACATGGTGAAACCCTATCTCTACTAAAAATACAAAAATTAGCTGGGTATGGTGGTGAGCACCTATAATCCCAGCTACTTGGTAGGCTGAGGCAGGAGAATTGCTTGAACCTGGGAGGCAGAGGTTGCAGGGAGGCAAGGTCGTGTCACTGTACACCAGCCTGAGTGATAGAGTAAGACTCTGTGTCAAAAAAAAAAAAAAGTCAAGGCAGGGCAGATGCAGTGGCTCATGTCTGTAATCTCAGAGCTTTGGGAGGCCAAGGTGGGAGGATGACTTGAGCTCAGGAGTGTGAGACCATCCTGGGCAACACAGCCAAACCCCATCTCTAGAAAAAATAAAAAATTAGCCAGGCACAGTGGGCTGTGCCTGTTATCCCAACTACTTAGGAGACTGAGGTGTGAGGACTGCTTCGGGCCCAGGAGTTCAAGATTACAGTGAGCCATGATTGCACCACTGTACTCCAGCCTGTGTGACAAAGTGAGACCCTGTCTTTAAAAAAAAAAAGGTCAAGAGCAATAAAATAGTTAGTTGATGCAAGTTTTAATTAGTATATTATTGGAGACCTCTTAGTCCTGACAATTATGAAGGCTCTGTTGAGAACAGGCAATATAAATGTAAAATAGAGCCAGGGAAGAGAGCTAGGGGCAGAGAAACGCACTCCAGGATTGGCAATAATATCTGGGGTTCTAGGGGAGTGCTGAAGAGTGCTAGGAAGGCAAGAACTGATGAGTATTGAAATATTTGCTCAAGGAGGTTAAGATGAGTATGAGGGTTGGTAAAAAACCGGAAAGTGACATATTGGGAAAATGGGGAGGAGTAAAAAGGGAAAAAAGTAATAATAAAAGTCAAAAACAAAGATCATCACTATGAGTAAATGACAGAGGTGGAGGTAAAGAGCAGAAGGACTGGTCAGAGAGGGAAATTCTAGTTTGTAAGATAGTGTGCAACACGTCATACTGGTAGGCAAATATGAGTCCAGTGAGCTCACGGTTCAATCCTCAATCCCAAATATCTACATATATTGGTTTTACTATTCAAACAGTGAGAAAATATTTAAAGAGGTTGGACAAAATGAGATCTGCTAAGACCAGGACCTCAAAGTTTCAATCTATTCAAAAAGGGAAAGTTCCTATTTATTTATTCTCTTATTGCAAGAATGGTGGGTCGTATGAAATTTATATTAAACTATTCTTAGCTCTGGGACATGCTAACACATCTGTAGTAACTAAAGGAGGGAAGCCAAAAAATACTATAAGACTCTTCAATCTGAGGTGAGATACAGAAATGGCTTTTTCTTTTTTTTTTTGAGAAGGAGTCTTGCTCTGTCCTAGGCTGGAGTCCAGTGGCACAACCTTGGCTCACTACAACCTCCAACCTCCAGGTTCAAGCAATTCTCCTGCCTCCGCCTTCTGAGTAGCTGGGATTACAGATGCATACCACCACTCCTGGCTAATTTTTGTATTTTTAATAGAGATGGGGTTTCACCATGTTGGCCAGGCTGGTCTTGAACTCCTGAGCTTGTAATCCACCCAGTTCGGCCTCCCAAAGTGCTGGGATTACAGCCATCAGCCACCGTGCCTGGCCTGGCTTTTTTTTTAATTGACGGGGTCTCACTCTGGTGCCCATGTTGAAGTGCAATGGTGCAATCATGGCATAATAAAGCCTAGAACTCCTGGGCACAAGTGATCCTCCTGTCTCAACTTCCCAAGTAGCTGGCACTACAGGCATGCACTACCATACCCAGTCAATTTTTAAATTTTTTATAGAGATGAAGTCTTGTTATGTCGCCTAAGCTGGTCTCAAACTCCTAGCCTCAAGCAATCCTCCTGCCTCAGCCTCCCAAAGTACTGGTATTACAGATATGAGTCACCACACCCATGATTCATTTCTTTTATACTGAAATATTATTTGGTGCAGTAGAACTCTGAAATGTCCTCTGAGGAAATACTTGGTTCCTTATTACCTTTTAAAAGGTATGGGCTCCCTAACCAATCAAATACAGTTATTTTGAGAAGCTACTTATAAGTCAGATTCCATAAAAATAAAGTAATACACAACCATACACACACGTTTATATACATTTTTAAAAATCTAGTAACCAGAAAATTATTCCAGCAAAGAAGTTTTATGATATTACTGTATTACCTCAAGGACTGAAAACAAAGATTCAACTGCATCTGAGAACAGCCCTTGTTCCTTTGTAAGACAAAAATGCTCCCCAAAATTATATACTGGTTGATCTATTTGTGCAATAGTGGGGTTATGATATGTATCCATCCTTGAGAGCAAGACGGTACCAACACCATTCTGGGAGTGGAAGGAGGATGTGACTAACAGCTTTATTCCCACTTCGATATCAACTTGTTTGTTGATGCTAATGCTACAGCTCAGTATACTTGGAGTTGATCTCATGCACACCACACACACACACACACACACACACACACACACACACACAAAAGGGGTCTTCTATGCACCTCCCTCATCACTTAAAGATATAAGAGGTTAGGTTTTCATCTTCCATCTTTGTACTTCCACAGGGACAAGAAGTGTGGCTATTTCTAAACTCAATAACCCTCATTCACCAAGCGAATCTGTTTTGTTTTGATTTTATTACACTTAATAGAATTAAAGACAAGGTATCACTTACTGTGAACTTATGGTATTCTCCTCATGCTGTTTCTCCACTTACTACTTTGGAAAGATGATTTACTGAAAGGATGTATGTGAGTTTTTTGCTTATTTACTCAGCTTCACATATTACTGCAAAGTAGTCTTTGTTGGATTGAGAGTACCAAGAAGTAAACATTGGTGTTTTCTTCTCATGGTCCTAAGTACAGGTTTGGGACAGGGGTAAAGATATTCTTCATTTTGACAGTGAAAACCATAAGCACACCACTGTAGCTTCAGGTTGTAATCAAACACTGACATTTCCAGCCAAAATGTCAAATTTCTGGAGAAAAGTGGCTATAGCAGTTGTAAACAGAGGAATTATAATGAAAACATCTTGTAGATGGAGTTGTGAAGCACAATCCTGTCCCCAAGTGAAATGACCAGAGTAAATGCAAAGCTGGGTATTCGCTGCAGCAGTGGGCACCTTTTCTCTCAACAGCATGAGCTGTGGGCACACCTGAACTCTAGGTGGGCACGCCTGAACTCCAGGGCCAAAGTACTATTAGTGCAGAAAGAGATAAGACAAGGAAAAACAGGTGAGCACCATGGGCAGAATATCAGTGCTGAATCAAAGTAGACAGAGATATGTTTAACAAAACCAGAATGTGGTTTTGGGAAGCAACACAAAGGAAAAATGCATGGATGACTCATACCCAACTCCCCTCAATGTCAGATGCCCTGACTGCAGGCAGCCTACATCTCTCAGGATTCCCTCATGGTCTTGCCCCACTGGCTTCCCAGGAGAAACTCTTGTAAGCTCACTGGGTTCCTGAATCCAGACTGTGACTCAGAAGCTTAATGAATCAGTCTTCTCTGGGAGACTTCATCTAAGAGCAGCAATATTAACACTAGTTGAAAAGCTAAGTTTGTGTTTGCCACTTACTTTTTACATTAATCCTCTTTCACATTCATAGATAACTAACTATTACAGTTAAGAAAACATGTGAACACTATCCAGCTAATGAACAGACAACCTACAGAATGGAAGAAATTTGCAAATCATGTATCTGGTAAGTTACTGATGTCCAGAATACATAAAGAATTCCTACAACTCAACAACAAATAAACAACCCAATTCAAAAATGGGTAAAGGACTTGAACAGATGTTTCTGTTTGTTCAAAGAAGCTATACAAATGGCCATCTTTTTGTAGGCACACAAAAAGATGCCAACATCATTAGCCATCAGGGAATTGCAAATCAAAACCAAACTGAGACACAACTTCACATCCATTAGGATGGCTATTATCAAAAGGCAGAAAACAACAAGAATTGGTGAGGATGTAGAGAAACTGGAATGCTGTGTATGCATTGCTGTTGGGAAGGCAAGATGGTGCAGTTGTTGCAAAAAACACTTTAGTGGGTCCTTAAAATGTTAAGCATAAATTACAATTTGATCCAGCAATTCCATTCTTTCACATATATCCAAAAGGATAGAAAGCGGAACTCAGATACCTTTACACCAATGTTCATACAGCATTACTCAGAGTAGCCCAAAGGTGGAAACTTCGCTTTTAAAAAAGTCATACAGCCGGGCGCAGTGGCTCACGCTCCCAAAGTGTAATCCCAGCACTTTGGGAGGCTGAGGCAGGCGGATCACAAGGTCAGGAGATCGAGACCATCCTGGCCAACATGGTGAAACCCCGTCCCTACTAAAAATACAAAAATTAGCTGGGCATGGTGGCGCGTGCCTGTAATCCCAGCTACTCAGGAGGTGGAGGCAGGAGAATTGCTTGAACCCAGGAGGCAGAGGTTTCAGTGAGTCGAGATTGCGCCACTGCACTCCAGCCTGGCGCCTGGCGACAGAGTGAGACTCTGTTTCAAAAAAAAAAAAAAAAAAAAAAAGTCATACAATGAAATCTGATGCTACAACATGGATAAAACTTAAAAACATGTGACCTGAAATGCGACACAAAAGGACAAACATTCTATGATCCCACTTACATGAGATCACACTTGTATAATACGTAAATTCATAGAGACAGAAAGTAGAACAGAGGTTAGCAGGGGCCAGAGAAAATGAGGAGCTATTGTTTAATGGGTACAGAATTTCTGTTTGAGATGATGAAAAAGTTCTGGAAATGGACGGTGGTGATGCCTGCTTGACACTGTGCATACACTTAATGCCAGTGAATGGTACATTTTAAAAATGTTTAAAATGGCAATTTTTGTGATATATATTTTAACACAATAAAAAAAATTTTGGCTGGACACAGTGGTTCACACCTGTGATTCTAGCTACTTCAGAGGCTGAGGCAGGAGGATCACTTGAGCCCAGGAGGTAAGGCTGTAGTGAGCCATGATTGCACCACAGCACTCCAGCCTGGGCAACACGGCATGACTATTTCAAAAAATAAATAAATAACATTTGAAGGAAAAAAACAAGAATACTGGAAATGCATATCTAATAAGCAACCCCAATATTAATATGACCTGTTAGTTAACACAGTATCCAAACATAACTCCCTTTCTTCTTTCCCTCTTCCTTTCCTTTCTTCCTCCCTTCCTTGCTTAAGTTCTATATGAAATAACTAAACCTTCTGAGGAAGACAGATGCACAAGGGAATTATGATGAGAATTTAATTTTAAAAAAATAAATCCCATTATGACAGGGACTGGCAGAGTGAGGTAATCTACAGCAGGGACTGTAAACAACAGCAGGCTGAACCAAAGACCCAGGACGTGTTTCTATCTTCAGCAAAAGGGAAAATGAAGGAAGAACAGAATTACATTTCCAAGCCCCAAATTGGTAAGGCATTCGGTTCTATAAAAACTGCTTGCAACCGTCTTCAAGGAGAAGATGAATTAAATAATTCAGGCAAGGCTAGTTTCACTGGCTGTGAACTCCCATCCAAGGAAACAAAGCAACATAACCTGGATTCCATGTCAGCAGGTCAGAGATCACATCTTACGCTAGCTCAGAAAGTACAGTCTGCCACTCTAGCTTCCCAACACTGTGGATAGAATTTGTAGAAAATTAACCTAAAATTCCACGTGGATAATCTTCAGTCAACGGTAAATCCAGTTTGCTCACCCTGGTATCTCGCATAAAGAACAAGCCAGTTTTTAAGCATACCTTTCTCCTGCTGATTACTGCCGAACCATTTCGTATCACCAAGAAAAAGGTTTAGGGCCAGCATGAATGTTCACATTCCTCAGTCTTCCACTTGATTGAACAAAAACCATCTATAAACCAAACTATAAGACCTCAGGATAGACCCGACTAATTAGTGATGCTTCTTAAAAAAAACCATAATGACACTGTTACGATTATAAGAGGCAGAATGGTCTCCTAAGATGCATTCCAGTTGTAATTAAAACAGGGCTGTCCCAGAGCTCCCATTTAATTTTAATTTATATTAAAATAACTTAGAAGAGCTATTTGATATATTGAACAAACTGCCTTAAATCTGGTTGCTTAAATGACAGCCTCTTCCTCCTTCCACAAGCCTCAAAACTTGGGATGAATAATGTGCTAAGAAAAAGAAGCAGGATCAAAATTACCAACACAAGTGGTGTTTTTTTTCATGACATTGGAGAAACTTTTTAAAAATGAGATGATGCTGTACTTAGGCTATGTGAAAGATGGAATGCCAAAAAGGTTGTGCCCATCAACAACCATGTTGGTGGAACTAATCAAAACTGTAAGAACTACATCTGTTTGGAAACTGATTTCAATCAGTGTTGAAGAGACTGAATTCCCATAGCTTTTCACCTAATTAGGCCTACAATGCTGGATCGAGAAAAGATTCCTAATATTCTTGTGGAGTCTATTCTATTCAATGCACTCTGGGCTACTCTGTCTAGAAACATTACTACTTTTTACTCCACTCATCTGGCTTTACTTTCTTTATAGCACTTATCACAACCTGATGGTGTATTATATATGCTTATGCATACGTATACAATTTGGCACTGTTTATTGTCTCTCTCTCCCACCAGAATGTCACCTCTACAGCACAGGGAACCTGTCTGTATCCCAGTACCCACGAAAGTGCCTCATGCACAGAAACATGGAAATTACTGTTATCTGTTTACTGGCCAACTAGATAACTTGCCCCACTCTTCCACCTAATACATGAGCTATTTCGGATGGGCATGGTGGCGCTCATGTCTATAATCCCAGCAGTTTGGGAGGCCAAGGCAGATGGATCACTTGAGCCCAGGAGTTCAGACTAGGCAACATGGCGCAAGACCCTATGTCTCCAAAAAAAAAAAAAAAAAACAACTAGTGGGCATGGTGGCATGTGCTCATAGTCCCAGCTACTAGGAAGGTTGAGGTAGGAGAATCCCTTGAGCCCAGGAGGTCGAGGCTGCTGTTCACCATAATTGCGCCACTGCACTCCAGCCTGGGTGACCGAGCAAGAGTCTGTCTCAAAAAAACAAAAAGAGACAGAAAGAGATTTGAGGACCAGAAGAGTGGAGTGACTTGCCCATGGTCACTAGGCAAATAAGAGAAAAAGCTGGGCCTTTGAGCCAGGTCTCTTAACTCCTAAGTCACCCTTCACAATCAATGTGATTATGCCACTCCCTGCTCTTCAGCTCCCCATTACTCAAGTGTCAGCACTGGTCTTAGTTTATACGGGCTGCTGTAACAAAATATCATTGACTGGGTGGCTTTTAAACAACAGAAATCTATTTCTCACAGTTCTGGAGGCTGGGAAGTCCAAGATCAGGGAGCTGGCAGATTTGATGTCTGGTGAGGGCCCATTTCCTGGCTTATAAATGGTGTCTTCTTGCTGTGTCCCACATGGTTGAACAGGTGAGGGAGTGCTCTCTGTTGTCTCTTTTATAAGGGCACTTATCCTATTCAACAGGATTCCACCCTCATGACCATTATTATCATCTCCCAAATGCCCCACTTCCTAATACCATCACCTAGAGGTTTAAGATTTCGACATATGAATTTTGGGGAGACAAAAACATTCAATCCATTGTGGTACTCTTTAGTCTCAAATCTCTCCAAATTGTTCCTGCCCCACTTTTCTAGTCCTGTCTCCTGCTCCTCCCCTCCGTGCCTGATGTTCCTGCCACCTCACTACACCGTAGCCACCATGCTTTCCACACCTTTGCTTACTCTGCCCCTACTTTGGGAATACCTCTCCACCTGTTACATTTCTACTCCTTCTCCAACACCCAGCTCAAATATCACATCCTCTGTGAGCTTCCTCCTGATCTTTCCTTATTCTACCCTCTCACCAGTATTTACTCCTTCCCTGTGCTCTCACAGCATTTTATCCATCGCAGTTCACTTAAAATTTAGCCCTCTCTTTCTTCTTTACTAGATGGACTATGAGTTCTTTATTTTTACATTCTCCAGCAACTCCACAGTACCTGGCATCAATAGCTGGAGTAGGGAGGCGAGAAGAAAACAGGTGACACATGCCCCTCCTCCATGTTCAGAACGACTCCCAACACCTGACTGCCCCAGTGATCCAAAGGAACAAAAAATGATACTGCTAGAAAGGGGATATGTCATTAAACATGGCAGCCCGTGAAATCAGCTAGGGAACTCTGAAAAAACATACATCATAATGTATTTGTTTGGCAACTATGCAAGAATGCCACATTTTCTTTTCTCTGGTTATAAATTACAGGCCAGGGGTAGTGGCTCACACCTGTAATCCCAGCACTTTGGGAGGCTGAGGCAGGTGGATTACTTGAGGCCAAGAGTTTCAGACCAGCCTGGCCAACATGGCAAAACCCCATCTCTACTAAAATACAAAAATTAGCCAGGAGGCAGAGGTTACAGTAAGCTAAGATCATGCTACTGCACTCCACTCTGGGCTACAGAGTGAGACTGTCTCAAAAAAGAAAGTACAACAAAATACTTTGGGCCAAGACCTACCATTGTCACATTCAAGCAATCTGTACTTCTCCAACTCCTGTTCTTGTCATACTATGCCCATGGCACTCAATACATGGTGTATGTTCAGTACATGTTTGTTGATATAAGAGAAAACGGGTTTACCAGGACTGGCTTGGTGGAATGTGGATGGATATGGAAATTTTCTTTTCCTTTTTTTCTCCTTTTCTTTTTTTGAAACAGGGTCTCATTCTATCACCAAGGCTGGAGTTCAGTGGCACAATCTCAGCTCATTACAGCCTCAACCTTCCAGCATCAAGCAATCCACCCACCTTAGCCTCCCAAGTAGCTGGGACCACAGGTGCACACCACCATGCCCAGCTAATTTGAGGAGTTGGGGGTGGTTTGTTGTTTTGTTTGTTTGTTTTTGTAGAGATGGGGTTTGGTCTTGTTGCCTAGGCTGGTCTCAAACTAGTGATCCACCCTCCTCAGCCTCCTGAGTAGCTAGGACTACAGACAGGGACCACCATGCCTCGCCATAAATCTTCATTAAACTTCAAAACAAAGAATATAGTTACTTATTTCGCCTGCTTGAAGGTAATCATTCAGACTGCTGTCTTGCTTTATTTGTCAATATCTAGGATCAACTGGGGTTGTTTGTAACAGACAAAAAAGAAATAAATATGATAATCTGTAAATATTTTTATAAACCAACATTCCTCCAATCTTCACAATGCACAGTGGCCCTTCTAAATTGACAAATTCATAAAGGTTAATATCTAGCATGGATTATGAAATTAATTGAAGTGTCGGAGGCTCCCTGACAAAACTGTTGTTCGCTAGTTGTCACTGGGACAATGACAACAAATTAAGAGACTTGGGACTCTGCATGAGCCAGAAAGAAAGGCCAGAGCAGAAGCTGCATAAAGTAAACATCTTTAAGATGCTAATCACTACAGTCACATCTGAGCTGCCTATGTTGATTAGGAAATAAAAATCTCAACTAAAAATAGCAGAAAAAAAAATTTGATCATGAAGTTCACCTCCTTTTTATCTTTGCCAGTGAAAGACCATTATGTTCACAAAACTGACAAGAAGCCTACATTCTGAGGCCATGGGTTTTGCACCAGACAACCCTTGCTATTCTTTCCAGATTGGAACGTCAAGAACATCTGTGGTTAAGAAACAGGCACTCGCAGTTCATAGGCTTTCTTCAGAACACAGGCAAACAACCTCTCTTCATCTCAGCTCTCCTCCTTCCAAAAATGATTCAGCCTGAAAGCATTGCTGCTTTGTCCATCAAGGCTCACTCAAAAGTATCTGAGGCTGGGTGTTGTGGCTCACACCTGTAATCCCAGCACTTTGGGAGGCTGAGGTGGGTGGATCACTTGAGATCAGGCGTTCAAGGCCAGCCTGACCAACATGATGAAACCCTATCTCTAGTAAAAATACAAAAAATTAGCTGGCTATGGTGACATGAACCTGTAATCCTAGGTACTCAGGAGACTGAGGAAGGAGAATCACTTGAACTTGGGAGGCAGAGGTTGTAGTGAGCTGAGATGACGCCACTGCACTCCAGCCTGAGTGACAGGGGGAGACACTGTCTCAAACAAAAACAAAAACAAAAAACTATCTGAAATCCTCTTGTTAATAAGAACTACCTATGAAGGTGCCCACTTAAATGAGCATCATATGTGACTTACCCCTGTCACAACTGTTAGTTAATATCTAATATTTTAATACAGGACCTCTGACCTATACATGAAGGTAAAACTAAGCCTAACCATCAACATTATAAACAAGCATGGCCCTCCACCCTGTGTATGCATGTACACACACAACTGGCACAGAGAATATACACATATATACACAACTAGTAAATACCTAATAAGCAATGACTTGGGCATAGATCTTGCAATATACAATTGCCACACACTGAATGGTCCTCTAGTAGTTCAGAGTTCCCACATTCCTGAGCCCCTAACCTGTTAGCAGGGAGAGACTACAGGCAATGGAAATAATTCAGCTCAGCTACTTAACCTCTGAACCTTAGCCTTCTCATCAGGAAAATGAGGGTTGGACTAGACCAGCACTGCCCAAGAGAAACATAATGCAAGCCACAAATGTGAGCCAAATATGTAATTTTAAATGTCGTAGTAGATACATTTTTAAAAGTAAAAAAAAGGTAAAATTAATATAAACAATATTTTATTCAATCCAACATAGTCAAAACTATTACTTAAACATGTAATCAACATTAAACAACTATTACTGACATATTTTGCATTCTTTTGTCACACCAAATGTTTCAAATCCAGTATATTGTTTTCTGAAAAAGAAAATAGAGATAGGGTATCATGTTTCCCAGGCTGGTCTCCAATTCCTGGGCTCAAGGGATCCACCTGCCTCAGCCTCCCAAAGTGTTGGGATTATAGGTATGAGCCACCAGGCCCAGCATTAGTATTTATTTTATTTTATTTTTTTGAGACAGGCTCACTGCAGCCTCAACCTCCCTAGCTCAAGCAATCCTCCCACCTCAGCCCCAAGTAACTGGAACCACAGCCATGCGCCACCATGCCCAGCTAACTCTGGTTTTTGGGGGCGGGGGGTTGGGGATTTTTTTTTTTTTTTTTGACAGAGATAGGGTTTTGCCATGTTGCCCAGCTGGTCTGCAACTCCTGGCCTCGGCCTCCCAAAGGCTGGGATTACAGATATGAGCCACAGCGCCAGCCCTAGTATGTATTTTAAATTGACAGCCCATCTCCATTTGGACTAGCCACATGGGACCAGTCGGACCGTATGGGGCAGCACAGGCCCAGGTGATCTCTGATATTTCTCTTAATACTAGAAGTTATTTTAATAAAGGGAATGACAGAGTTTCAGATCAAGATCTACTTAGAAAAAAGTATAAAGCATTTTCCTAAAATTCTCAGTCTGTTCACCCTCATTCAAAATGGTGTTTAGGTTTTTTTTTAATTTTTTTTTTTAATTCAATGGAATTGGATCTGTAAACAACTAAGTGGCACGATCTACTGCTTTTAGCATGACTGTTCTCACTGCCTTAGCTACTGTCCTACAAACCTCCAGGGAGATTAAGAATACTCCGGACAAAGTATAACTACTGAATGAATGAGACATCTCAAAAATCATAACTTGAAAAGACAACTGTTCAGATGACAGTTCAACAGAAATGGCAAAGAAAAATATTTGACAACCATGCTATCGTCTAACTATCAAGATAATGCTACAAAAAATACAAATGTGCACATGCTTTCGGAATTGTTTCTCTAATTACTCAGCATCTATGAGAAAGATTCATGCTGCTGCTCCCACACTGTCTTGCTTATTAATGCCTTTGTGATCGATGATCTGCCTTCACCAGATGGCTGGCCTGGGTTAAGAGTACAATATGCACTCCCAGAACAAAGCAAAGCTAACTGGCCTTCCCAAGAATTGAACCTGTGACCCTGACCTCATTAACTCTAGAAGACAGTTAACCCATCAGAAACATGCATGCCCAGCTGCATCATACATAAAGCCAGGAAAGCCCACTGCTTCTGTCACAATGACAAGCTGATGGAGAAAAAGTCACTCTAAATGTATTAAAAACTTTTCAAAATGAAGAAAAATCCTGACTGCAATCATTTAGGGCAGCCTGGAATTCACCAGCAGTGCCTTAACAGCACTGCTGGATCTGTCACAGGCTTCCCTAAGAATATTAGCTGCAGCCCCCACCTGAGACCATAAATGGTACTGGCAATGGGGTTTGGAGTAATGATGTTTCCTCTTTCAAAGATGGTGATCTTGGGATATGGCCTTTCCTCTTTGTTTCTCCCAAGAGAGAAAACAGCCCATTGTGAACAAGGGGTTAACAATTATATACAAGAATTTTCACAGATTATTCCTTGAATCCGGCTTATCCTAGATTTAAATAATAATCAAGTTTTCAGGTAACCTGTTTCTCCCTCCCAGTCTCCTTAACCCTTCTTGCCAGCCAATCCCTCCCCGAAGTGAGTGGGGTGAGGCCAATGGGCCTCCTGACAAGACCGTTCTTACCTTCCTTGGTAAAAAACAAAACACCTTCTTAGCAAGTTGTCCTTCCTTTTTTGTAACATTCTGTCATTCCTCTTAGCAGCTGCTACCAGCTCTTAAACTCTAACTACCTGTTTCTAGTGGGCTAAGTATTTACTTCTGATTTAGATATTTTCCAAAGTGTTTCTGGGCCGCAGTTTCTGTGTCTTTACCTCACTTCATATTGAATATAGTACCAGTTTCAGAAGCAAGTTTTTTGACATTTCTTCTTAATCCCCAAAGTATGTCACTTGAAAAACACTAAAAACATCTGAAAGAGCTGGTGAAGACTTTAAAATCTAACTGAAACATTTATGCTTTCCATTTCTGACATTTTATATGAGATCACTTTTTCACATATAAAGGCTTTTACATATGGTTGTTCCATTTGTATTCTTAAATATGTGTGCTAACATGTGACTATTAGGCTGATAACATGTGGCTATAAAAACATCTCTTTGGGATTGTTATTCAGTTTTTTTATTTCCACAGTTACTTAATATGTATTTTTCTACTTTAGAGAAGAGTTTGTAACTTGGTACTTCTCATCTATGTGTGAAAATCATACATCTATGTAAACCTAAAATATGCATATGCATCTGCCTAAAAGCCACCAGTACAAGTAAATATCTAAACTGATTTTGTTCTTATCTCTACGAATCTTCACAGAGGATAAAGAAGAGCCCCTGAAGGGTAGCTCGTGCTTATAATCCCAGCACTTTGGGAGGCTGAGACAAGGCAGGTAGATCACCTGAGCCCAAGAGTTCATGAACAGCCTAGGAAACATGGACCATATCTCTACAAAAAAATCAATAGACAGATGTGGTGGCATGCACCTGTGGTCTCAGCTATTCAGTAGGCTGAGCTAGGAGGATCGCTTGAGCCCAGGAGGTTGAGGCTGCAGTGAGCCATGGTTACATCACTGCACTCCAGCCTGGGTGACAGAGCAGCCTGTGTCGATAGATTAGATAGATAGATAGATAGATAGATAGATAGATAGATAGAATAAACAGGACACAAAATGTAAAGGTAGCCAAGTTTTCTATCTGCCTGAACATACAAATTAATAACCATTCAATAGGTGGGCCATGTCCTGATGCTCGCAAAACTGTAACAATTCACTAAAGGTCAAGCAGTAGACAAAATTAATAAAATAAGCATAAAACACCGGCTTGCTGCAACTGTACACAATTTCATTAGCTGCAAAGTAATTTTTTGAGGGCCAGCCTAAGGATGAAATCTGATGTTCAAAAATAAATGCAACTATATCCAGATTTGTTTCCATCAAATCTTTTTTTTTTTGAGACAGAGTTTCGCTCTTGTTACCCAGGCTGGAGTGCAATGGCGCAATCTCGGCTCACCACAACCTCCGTCTCCTGGGTTCAAGCAATTCTCCTGCCTCAGACTCCCGAGTGCCTGGGACTACAGGTGTGCGCCACCATGCCCAGTTAATTTTTGTATTTTTAGTAGAGATGGGGTTTCACCTTGTTGACCAGGATGATCTCGATCTCTTGACCTCATGATCCACCCATCTTGGCCTCCCAAAGTGCTGCGATGATAGGCGTGAGCCACCGCGCCCAGCCTCCATCAAATCTTAATAAAAAATGATGACTGATGAACAGAAATACATGACTATTCAAACCACATAAACCATGAAACTACTGCTCTTTGTCTAACATGTCATCGTGATCTACACAAATTCAGATTTTTAAATTGTCAGCTTTGAAAACACTAACCTTAATTCAACAAATAAACTGTTTAAATATACGATTAAAAGTGTCAAGCCCCATGCACCTAGGAGTATCCAAAGCTATAATGCAAAAGCACTGGCATACTTATATTTTTTTAGGCATCTGGCAATCATCTTATTTATGAGTTACACTCCTACATGTAATAGCAATAATGCAAACCAGACACCATAAGAGTTTTAATCTGGAAGATATAAATGTGAAAAAAAGTGAAATTTGCCTTTACTTTGTTATATAAAAGCATCTATTTGTGTATTCTAAGTACTATTTATAAAACGTATTTCCTCAAAAACTCAATTCTTCCTGACAATATGTTTCAGAGGAAAGTCCCCAATATATTAAAATAATAAAATTAAAATTCTGCTACAAATATACATAAGAAACATGTAAAAAAAAACAAAAAAAAAACCCACAAGATAAAAGGATAGTAGGTTTCTTAAAGTACTTTACAAAATAAATACTTTTACCACCTTGTGATTTTAAGACCAATCAATATACTATAAAGTACTCTTTTGTAGCTCCTAAGGCTTCATTTTGTGAAAGCCTTAACAAAAGCCGACATTCATTCATAATGAAGTCTTTTTATAGTTACACAGCTATTTCATGTCTTTTAGGAAGATATATTAAACCTTTGGATGCTCAATTAAAATGACCAATTAATTGACACTATCACAAAAACCTGAGAAGCTATTACAAAATATTTACATCAAAGACCAGCTCAAGCCAGAAAGAATTACATTATTCTTCCTTAACTTCCCTAAGTTGAAAACTGACTTGAAATGAGTCCTTTCAAAGGAAACTACAAAAGATGTACCACAATGGGTAACTTCTTAATATCAACGTTCAAATTTATGTTAAGGAAGGAACGAAAGATCTTCAGAAATCACTGTGAGGGAACATCAGAAAACTGTGGGGGTTAAGACGGTAGACAGGCTTTGGGATCAGAGACCACTCAGTTTGAATCTTTGCTTCATCCCTCTCTAAATTTAGGACCTTGGGCAAGTTAATTAAAAGCTCTGAGTCTTAATTTCAATTATCAAATGTAAACACAAGGCCTACTTACAAGGCTGTTGTGAGAACTAAATTAGACAACATATATAAATAGACTGCTTAGCACACAGTAACTTGACCATGATACTCAATAAATGATCTTAATTCCCAAAAAATGTTTAAGAATCTATTTTAAGTGTAATTTAGTAATCAAATTCCAACTCATGTTGTAAACCATTTGAAGAAAAAATATGTAAGGATTCAAAAACAGAGTTTTATTAAATGCACTTAACCTGATTATCCTTTGCATTAGACCTTTTCAAAGTATAGTTCCTGACCTATTAATGGGATGCGAAATCATTTAACGATCTCAACCAGCATTTTTTAAATAAAATAGAATAAAAAATATAAGAATACATTGCACATTCAAAGTCTAAGTATTACTTCATTAATTTTTAATTACACATATTTATAATGTATCTGTATACTGAGTGGCAATGTAAAATGCATCTCTTACTGTGCAAAAATAAAAGTTTAGGCCAGGCACCGTGGTTCATACCTGTAATCTCAGTATTTTAGGAGGCCAGGGGAGGAGAATCGCTTGAGCCCAAGAGTTTGAGACCAACCTGGGCAACACAGTGAGACCTTGTCTCTTAACAACAACAAAAAAAGTGTAAAAGCCATTGCTTTAAAAAGAAAAAACAAACAAAAAAAGCCATTGCTTTACATTAAATTAATGAAAATAAAAAGTAGCTGATGCTGAGTGCTTAGTTTGTGCTAGACATTGTGCAATGCTCACATTATTTTATTTGATCCTCACAAAATGTTCTAAGTAGGATTACTTCCCCCATTTTACAGATGAGGAAACTGAGGCTTAGATTAAATCACTTGCCAAGGATGCAGAGCTAGTAGCTAGTAAAGCCAGTGTTCAAGTTCAATCACCTGCCTCAAGAACTTGAGTATTTAACCACTTCTATAAGTACTAGGTTGTAAAATATACCTTTTCTTTATATAAAAGTTATCCAAAAGGTAGACTTTTTCATGAGGTCTAATTCCAGTGTGATTTTCTGCGGAAAATCTCAGAGAAAGTTAGTGATTCAGGGGAGAAAGCTCTGGGTGTGAGATCCAGCTTCTGTCCCTGGCACTGCTGGCAAAGAGCTGGCAGGTCATTTAATCTCGCCATGTCTGGATTTCCTCACCTACAAAACGGGAGTGATAATATCTGCCCTGCCTCCCCACAGGCCACTGTGAGAAACTATATGCACATACAACAAGTGAAATGTTCTATTGTGCTACTCAGTTACAGCAGATTAAACATGATGGAAAAAAAACCACCCAAGAGGCCCCATTATTGGAAGAAACACATATCAACTATAAACTGAAAAACGAAGGTCACCAATCTTTCATAAACTGTATGTGGAAAACCTCTGAACAGTTCTCGGCACACAGTAGGCCTTCAGTAAATGTTCATTGAATTAAAAGAAGTAAACAAATTCCATCTGTACACATTTTATCCATTTGTATTTTTTTCACCTATTCATTCTTTCTTTCCATGTCTACATACTGAACACCTACTGTGTACCAGATCAGAAATGTGGACCACAAAGGAAGACTAAAAGATTGTCTCTTGTCCTGGAGAATTTCAGATTAATGTCAATTAATTGGTCTAAAATTGGGTAAGAGACACAGCTTCCTCAACTAGCAATAATAATAACTTCCATTTATTATAGTGCTTTGTAGCTTATGAAGAACTTGCTTTTGTTTCTCACACCAATTGCCTATGGTCAAGTTGGTGTTAGCTTCCTCCTCCAAATTCAGTGATCTGTAAGTACTGCTAAGTCTTTAGAGTGAAAGTTTCTCAATGTGTTAGAGACGACTGTAAAATTAAGCTTTTGAATAAAATGCATTTTAAAATCAATAGTGAAAAGGGCAATCCAGTAGCATGATTTTTTTTCCCTGCCCACTTCTGAGTTGAAGTGAGCTGTAATGCAACCATATTACATTTTTCAAAATGTTTTTTTTTCAAAGCTGCCTTTGAAATTTTTTTCATACAGGCAATTTGTTCTTGAATATACTGAACAAGAAGTCCCTTTTCCTAAAGAATACAGGAGACAGTAGTGAATGAAGGCATCTTCTCTTTGTTGACTTTTTGAAAATCACTCAAAATTGACTGTTTTATTGAGATTCCTGAGTCACAAACAATGCCAAAGAACTGTGGGTCATTTTATATATAATTCCACAACTCCTATAGTGATTTTTAAAGGAAACATTGATTTAACTCACGATTTAATGAATTAAAAATTTGCCACAGGATATTTACTAGGAATCTTTTTCTAAAACTGCCTTATCCTTTGTATTCTAACCGCTCCCTCTCCACCACTACCACTTACCACCCCCAACACACACACACACACACACACACACACACACACTCTCTCTCTCTCACCTACACCAGATCAGTTTCCCAGCCATTATTCCTAAAACCATATTAAAATTTCACAACACATGGTGGTAGTTACTAGGTTTTCTTCCCCCTCCCCCTCCACTGAATCTATGTGTCTTGAAATATATATTCTCTCTCAAAATCCAGAATTCAGAAAAAAATTACGATATCTCTAATTCAAGAACACATATTATAAAATTCAAAGTCGGCTTCTGTTTACTGATAATCATGAAAAAAAAAAACCATACCCCACACACTGTATCCATAGGGTGAGGAGGTCCAATCTCGCCACTACAGAGCTCTGCAAGAAAGGACGGTTATAGTGCCAGGAAAACCATCGCAACAAGCCCTGGGTGAAGATAAGGAAAACATATTTTACACCACGGGCAGCGCGCAGTCTCCCGGCCCCGGCCCTTGATAAACAGGAGAAACCTTTGTCTTGCCTCAGCCTCAAACTGGTGGCTCATCAGAATTGGGGCAACAAGAGTTTGTGCGAAACGGTCTAGCAGAGGTTAAACAAAGCAATGCAGCTCTGGGGGCGGTGGGGAAAGGGCTGAGCCCGGACAGCGTCCGCGATTCCGGACTGCTAGGTCTGGCTCTGGTCCCCGCTGCGGTCGGGACCGAGTCGGGGACCCCGGGACGGGATGCCGAGGCGCGGGAAGGGGAGAAGGCAGGCGAGGTCCCACGTTCTCCTCAAGTTCCCCGGGCGCAGCCCGCCGGCAGGTTCCCCTGCGGGGATCCAAAGCGCGCACCACGCGCGCAGGTTCCTCGGGCAGGGTCCACGCCTCCCACGCGGGGACGCCGCCCCGAAGTCCACCGCCAGCCGCGCCGATCCCACGCCCCCCGGGCCAGGTGCCCCGGAGTCCCGAAACGCCGCGGGGGCCCGGCCCGGAGGGGCGCGAGTGGAGGGGAGATGTCCGCCCCTGTCCCCATTGTCTGGCTCCTGCCGCGGGCCGAGCGGGAGCTCACCTGAGGTCCCCGCCTGGCGCTCGGGCTGGCAGAGCCGCTGGCAGACGACCGGCAGTCCAGGTCGGGCGGCGGACTCGGCGGCACAGCGCGCGACAGCCTCCACAGCAGCAGCCGCCGCGGCAGCAGCACCAGCAGCGCACCCGCCTCTCAGGCGGCCGCGGCCTCCATTGCTCTCCCCACCGCCGCCACCGCGCGGCACTGCGCGCCCGGCCCCGCGCGGCGTGGTCACATGCTCCGTCGGCGCCTCGGGCGCTCGGACCCGCGCCGCCGCGCCGCCGCCCCGCCCGGCTTCGTTCCGGGACCGCTGAGCGCGAGGTGCCGGCTTCCTTCACGCGCACTCCGTGAGTGGCGCTCACCGGACGGCTCCCCTCCCCAGGGGTGCTCAGAAACCCGGAGCGGGCCCTAGGGAGGGGCGTGGGGTTGACCAGTGAGTGCCCTCCTGGCTTCTGCAAAGCATGACCGAGGGAGGGCTGAACGCGTGGGGTCTGAAGTTACAGTAGTGGGCTCAGAGCGAGGCGCATCCGGCTTGAAGGAAGAACGTGGGACCGTCAGTCACCACCCCAGGGGATGCAAATTCGGCTCCTGTTACTCTCACTTAATAGGGTATACCTGGAGCCCAGGGGGAGTTTCGCCCTGTAGAGTCCCTGCCATAAGAAATGGCACTGGAACTCCTGAGAGTTGAGGAAGTGGGAAAATGCCACCTAGAAACAGGCTAGAAATTGCATTGTTGAGTCGCTGTACATCTGAACGGAGTGACGTAGACATGGGGGATTACTGTCCCCAGCCATAATGAAATTAAATATTGATTTTGATGCTTTAAGGAAAATAATTACTTATTTTGTGGGCTAACGAAGAAACCACAGTCTCTTCCTTCGTACTTTTTGCTATGACTATGTCAATGCAACTACTGAAAATCAGTTTTTGGTGGTCTTTTTAGTTTACTATGTATGCAAGGATGCTAAAAATAATTGAGTGTCATTATTATTATTATTATTTTGAGACGGAGTTTCGCTGTTGTTACCCAGACTGGAGTGCAATGGCACGATCTCGGCTCACCGCAACCTCCGCCTCCTGGGTTCAAGCAATTCTCCTGCCTCAGCCTCCTGAGTAGCTGGGACTACAGGCGCACACCACCATGCCCAACTAATTTTTGTATTTTTAGTAGAGACGGGGTTTCACCTTATTGACCAGGATGGTCTCGATCTCTTGACCTCATGATCCACCCGCCTCGGCCTCCCAAAGTGCTGGGATTATAGGCGTGAGCCTCGGCCTTGAGTATCATTATTAAACAAAGCAAAATGACTAGACAAAAGATGCAAAATATGAAAGATAGTCCTAATATATACCCAGTATTGAGCCAATGTCCCAAATGACAAAACAGAACTAGCAATTTCTCTTTTTTTCTTTTCTTTTTAATTTGAGACGGAGTTTCACTCTTGTTGCCCAGTCTGGAGTGCAGTGGCGCAATCTCAGCTCACTGCAACCTCTGCCTCCCCAGTTCAAGCGATTCTCCTCCTGCCTCAGCCTCCCAAGTAGCTGGGATTACAGGCATTGCCACCATGCCCTGCTAATTTTTGTACTTTTGGTAGAGACGGGGTTTCAAACAAACAAACAAAAAAAGAAGTTCTTAGAAGCCAAAAATCAAATTTATGAAGAACATATAGCTGGGGTGTTGTTTTTGATATATATTATAGTCTTGCCAACTACATGAAAACACGCTCAGATGTCCATATAAAAATTCAAATGTCTGTAAGTCAAATGTAGGTCTACTATCTTTTCATTTTGTAGGACAAGGCACCGCAATTCATCATATGCACCCCAAAATATTGCCAGATTTCTGGAGAAATGATGCTTATGTTGGAGCATGCTAACAACTAGACTTAGTGTCTCATGGGCCTTGGAAATCGGAAACCATCAGGCACCAGTTTTGACAGGTGCTGTTTGATCCCCTCACTTTTCAAATAGTTTGTTCATAGTGACTACATCCAGGGCTATAACAAGATTGTGTGGCACGCTAACCCCAAGTATTAGTCTACTATTCCACTTTTTTAATAACTAACTGCTTACCAGTTGAAACATTTTTCAGAGGCCATACTACAAAAAAAAAAAAGATGTAGAACATCTAGAATTTTTTTTAACTCTTAACTATATAACTGCTAAATGGTTTTAGAAATGTGTTAGGGGTTATAGAAAATATGTGGGAAAGAAACTTCATCGTTAGATTGGTAGTTTCTGTTGTAGGGATACTTGCGCTGTAGGAGACATTTTGGCAGTGTCTTGGACGTATTTTTGTTTGTCTGCACTGGGGATGGCAGGTGCTACTGCTGGGCATCTACTGGGTAGAAGCCATAGATGCTGCTAAGAATCCTACAATGCCCAGGACAGCCCCCACAACCTAGAATTATCCAGCCCCAAATGACAATAGTGCTAAGGTTAAGAAACACTGGGTTAGACCAAGGGTTTCCAAAGCTGCTTCATTCTATAATCCACCATGTCTATGTATCATCCGTTTCCATGACTTTCTGTCCCTTGACATGAGTCCTGGATAATTCAATTAACTTCAGATATTTCCTCAAATTAGTAAAATGGTGATAACTGTTCTATTTCACATACCTTCTAAATTACCATTACTTTTGTGTCTGAAAATTAAGCAATGGAAAAATAAAATAGGCAAATACTAGCATAAGAAAACAGAGAGACCACTGCATATCCATATGCAAAATAATCAATTTGGACCCCTATCTCACCATATAAAAAATTAACTCAAATGGATCATATAGATCTAAAGAGCTAAAACTATAAAACTCTTAGAAGAAAACAAATGCATAAATCATGTCCTTCAGTTAGACAGTGGTTTCTAAGATATGACATCAAAAATACAAGCAATGCAAGCGAAAAATAATATCAAAATTTAAAACTTGTATGTTGCACATGATATCAGGAGAGTGAAAGTATAATACATGGAATTGTATTATATAAAATACAATGTTATATCTAACAAGGGACTTGTATATGGAATACAGAAAGAACTCGTAACACTCAATGATAAAATGACAAATAACCCAATTTTATGGTGAGCAAAGGAATTGAACTCCAATGAAAATACACAAATGAGGGGACTCAAGATGGCGCTGTGAGAACAACCCAGGATTGGAGCCCGCGTTGAATTCGCAAACGGTGAGTCAGTGCTGCATTTCCAGACTGATCTTTGTTGCCCACAGAACGGGGAAACTCCCAAGTATAAAAACACACGGGACGCCAGGCAGTAGGTCTGCCTGGCAAAGCCGGCAGCCGGGGCGGCGGCGGCCGGCCCTACCCAGCAATCCCCACAGGGCGCGCTTGTCCGGGTGCCTTGTTGAACCGGCAACCTGAGACTTGAGAGGGCTGGACTTGAGACTGAACGAGACTTGCACAGTAGCCCAGCCCAGGGGATTGCAGGAACAGATCGCTTGGGATACCCAGTGGGACGAACAAAACCACGATTTCAAACTATCCCGGGCAGACGGTCCGAGACGCTCTGTGGGGGAAGGGCGTCCACCACTACGGAGGCAACCTGCCCCAACTGATATACGCGCCCACTGCTGAGGCAGCCAGCCGTTGCCGAGGCAACCCGCCCCAACTGAGATACACGCCCACTGCTGACGCAGCCAGCCGTTGCCGAGGCAACCCGTCCCTACTGAGATACACGCCCACTGCTGACGCAGCCTGCCGTTGCTGAGGCAACACGCTACAACGAAGAGACTCCGCCGCAGGGCGTGGCGGAGACCACAGCAGAGCCGGCAGGAACAGCGCGAATCACACAACAGCAGGGCGGAGCCTCGGCAGCCAAACAGTGGCTAGTCTGCCTTTGAGCTGGGCAGGACACCTGATCGGACATCCAAAAATAAAGCCCAAACCCCTCAACACAGAGCATTTGAGGAAAAAAAAAAAAGGGTTGTTTAATGAGCTGTGTTGCAGCAGAATCAAACATAGCAGCCTAACAGCCCTGAATGAACAACAGAGTGCACAGCTCAGCAATTAAACCCCTATAAAGTACAAACTGTCTCCTCAAGCAGCTCCCTGACCCCTCTATATCCAAAAGACTGTCATTAGGCAGGCATCATCCTGGGACAAAGAGAGCAGAAAAAGAAACTGGTAGCATCCCTCGCTGTGCCACGGCTACTAGAGGTGCACACCAGACAAGCAGGGTCTGGAGCGGACCTCAACAGTCGTACAGCGAAGGGGCTAGACTGGTAGAAGGAAATCCAAGCAACAGAAATACTTCATCATCAACATTCTGGGTGTCCACTCAGAGACCCAAACGAAAAGTCAGCAACTACGCAGACGACCAGCGGACAAATCCACAAAGATGGGAAGAAACCAGCGCAAAAAGGAGGAAAACACCCGAAACCAGAACACATCGCCTCCTAGAAAGGACCAAAACTCCTCACCAGCAAGGGAACAAAGCCGGACGGAGAATGACTGTGACGAAATGACGGAATTAGACTTCAGAAGATGGATAATGAGAAACTTTTGTGAGCTAAAAGATCATGTATTAAATCAATGCAAAGAAACTAAGAACCTTGAAAAAAGATTTGAAAAAAGATTCGAGGAAATGATAACAAGAATGGATACCTTAGAGAGGAATATGAATGAATTAAAGGAGCTGAAAAACACAATACGAGAACTTCGCGAGGCAAACGCAAGTTTCAATAGCCGAATTGACCAAGCAGAAGAAAGAATATCTGAAGTCGAAGACCTACTCAATGAAATAAAACGAGAAACCAAGATCAGAGAAAAAAGCGCAAAAAGGAATGAACAAAGTCTCCAAGAAATGTGGGACTATGTGAAAAGACCTAACCTACGTTTGATAGGTGTACCAGAAGGGGACGAAGAGAATGAATCCCAGCTGGAAAATACTCTTCAGGACATCATCCAGGAAAATTTCCCCCACCTAGCAAGACAAGCCAACACTCAATTGCAGGAAATACAGAGAACACCACAAAGATATTCCGCAAGAAGAGCAACCCCAAGGCACATAATCGTCAGATTCAACAGGGTTGAAATAAAGGAGAGAATACTAAGGGCAGCCAGAGAGAAAGGTCGGGTCACCCACAAAGGGAAGCCCATCAGACTCACAGCAGATCTCTCGGCAGAAACACTACAAGCCAGAAGAGAGTGGGGGCCAATATTCAACATTCTTAAAGAAAAGAACTTTCAACCCAGAATTTCATATCCAGCCAAACTGAGCTTCAGAAGTGAAGGAAGTATAAAATCCTTTGCGAACAAGCAAGTACTCAGAGATTTTGTCACCACCAGGCCTGCTTTACAAGAGCTCCTAAAAGAGGCACTACACATAGAAAGGATCAATCAGTTCCAGCCATTCCAAAATCACACTGAATGCTAAAGAGCTTCAACATAATGAAGAATCTACAACAACTAACAGGCAAAACAGCCACTTAGAATCAAAATGGCAGTATCAAATTCACACATAACAATATTAACCCTAAATGTAAATGGACTAAATGCACCAATCAAAAGACACAGACTGGCAAATTGGATAAAAATCCAAAACCCATCAGTGTGCTGTATCCAGGAAACCCATCTCACATGCAAGGATACACAAAGGCTCAAAATAAAGGGATGGAGGAAGATTTACCAAGCTAATGGAAAGCAAAAAAAAGCAGGAGTTGCAATTCTCATCTCTGATAAAATAGACTTTAAAGCAACAAAGATCAAAAGAGACAAAGAAGGCCATTACATAATGGTAAAAGGATCGATACAACAAGAAGAGCTAACGATCCTAAACATATATGGACCCAACACAGGAGCACCCAGATACATAAGGCAAGTTCTTAATGACTTACAGAAGGACTTAGACTCCCACACAATAATAGTGGGAGACTTTAACACTCCACTGTCAATACTAGACAGATCAACCAGACAGAAAATCAACAAGGATACCCAGGGCTTGAACTCAGACCTGGAGCAAGCAAACCTGGTGGACATTTACAGAACTCTCCACCCCAAATCCACAGAATACACATTCTTCTCAGCACCACATCACACCTACTCTAAAATTGACCACATAATTGGAAGTAAAGCACTGCTCAACAAATGCAAAACAACTGAAATCATAACAAACAGCCTCTCAGACCATAGTGCAATCAAGTTAGAACTCAGAATTCAGAAACCGACCCAGAACCGCACAGCTTCATGGAAACTGAACAACTGGCTCTTGAATGTTGACTGGGTAAACAACGAAATGAAGGCAGAAATAAAGAAGTTCTTCGAAACCAATGAGAATGAAGACACAACGTGCCAGAACCTCTGGGACACATTTAAAGCAGTCTCTAGAGGAAAGTATATAGCAATAAGTGCCCATATGAGGAGAATGGAGAGATCGAAAATTGACACCCTATCGTCAAAATTGAAAGAGCTAGAGGAGCAAGATCAAAAAAACTCAAAACCCAGCAGAAGACAAGAAATTACTAAGATCAGAGCTGAGCTGAAGGAGATTGAGACACGAAAAACCCTTCAAAAAATCAATAAATCCAAGAGCTGGTTTTTTGAAAAGATCAACAAAATAGACAGACCACTAGCCAGATTGATTAAAAATAAAAGAGAGAACAACCAAATAGATGCAATAAAAAATGATAAAGGGGAAATCACCACAGATTCCACAGAAATTCAAACCATCATCAGAGAATATTACAAACAACTCTATGCGCATAAACTAGTAAACCTGGAAGAAATGGATAAATTCCTGGACTCCTGTGTCCTCCCAAGCCTAAACCAGGAGGAAGCTGAAACTATGAATAGACCAATAACAAGGTCTGAAGTTGAGGCAGCAATTAAGAGCCTACCTCACAAAAAAAGCCCAGGTCCAGATGGGTTCACAGCCGAATTCTACCAGACACACAAAGAGGAGCTGGAACCATTCCTTCTAAAACTATTTCAAACAATCCAAAAAGAGGGAATCCTTCCCAAATCATTTTATGAGACCAACATCATCCTGATACCAAAACCCGGCAGAGACCCAACGAGAAAAGAAAACTTCAGGCCAATATCCATGATGAACATAGATGCAAAAATCTTCAATAAAATATTGGCAAGCCGATTGCAACAGCAAATCAAAAAACTTATTCATCATGATCAAGTAGGATTCATCCCAGGGATGCAAGGCTGGTTCAACATACGCAAGTCTATCAACGTAATTCACCACATAAACAGAACCAAAAACAAAAACCACATGATTATCTCAATTGACGCAGAGAAGGCATTTGACAAAATTCAACAGCCCTTTATGCTAAAAACCCTCAATAAACTCGGTATCGATGGAACGTATATCAAAGTAATAAAAGCTATTTATGACAAACCAACAGCCAATATCATACTGAATGGGCAAAAACTGGAAGCATTCCCTTTGAAATCTGGTACTAGACAAGGATGCCCTCTCTCACCACTCCTATTCAATATAGTACTGGAAGTTCTAGCCAGAGCAATCAGGCAAGAAAAAGAAATAAAGGGTATTCAAATAGGAAAGGTGGAAGCCAAATTGTCTCTATTTGCAGACGACATGATAGTATACCTAGAAGACCCCATCACCTCAGCCCAAAAACTCCTGAAACTGATAAACAACTTCAGCAAAGTCTCAGGATATAAAATCAATGTGCAAAAATCACAAGCATTCGTCTACACCAATAACAGACTTAAAGAAAGCCAAATCAAGAGCGAACTGCCATTCGCAATTGCTACAAAAAGAATAAAATACCTTGGAATACAACTCACAAGGAACGTAAGGGACCTCTTCAAGGAGAACTACAAACCACTGCTCAACGAAATCAGAGAGGACACAAACAGATGGAGAAACATTCCATGTTCATGGTTAGGAAGAATTAATATCGTGAAAATGGCTATACTGCCCAAAGTAATTTACAGAATCAACGCTATCCCCATCAAGCTACCATTGACTTTCTTCACAGAACTGGAAAAAACCACCATGAACTTCATATGGAACCAAAAGAGAGCCCGCATAGCCAAGTCAATTCTAAGCAAAAAGAACACAGCGGGGGGCATCACACTACCGGATTTCAAACTATACTACAAGGCTACAGTAATCAAAACAGCATGGTACTGGTACCAAAACAGAGATATAGACCAATGGAACAAAACAGAGGCACCGGAGGCAACACAACATACATACAACTATTCAATCTTTGATAAACCTGACAAAAACAAGCAATGGGGCAAGGATTCCATGTTTAACAAATGGTGTTGGGAAAACTGGCTAGCCATGTGCAGAAAGCAGAAACTGGACCCCTTCCTGACACCTTACACTAAAATTAACTCCAGATGGATTAAAGACTTAAACATAAGACCTGGCACCATAAAAACCCTAGAAGGAAATCTAGGCAAAACTATCCAGGACATAGGAGTAGGCAAGGACTTCATGAACAAAACACCAAGAGCATTGGCAACAAAAGCCAAAATAGACAAATGGGACCTAATGAAACTCCACAGCTTCTGCACGGCAAAAGAAACAGTCACTAGAGTGGATCGGCAACCAACAGAATGGGAAAAAATTTTCGCAGTCTACCCATCTGACAAAGGGCTGATATCCAGAATTTACAAACAACTCAAGCAGATTTACAGGAAAAAAACAAACAAGCCCATTCAAAAGTGGGCAAAGGATATGAACAGATACTTTACGAAAGAAGACATATATGAGGCCAACAATCATATGAAAAAATGCTCATCGTCACTGGTCATCAGAGAGATGCAAATCAAAACCACATTGAGATACCATCTCACGCCAGTTAGAATGGCGATTATCAAAAAATCTGGAGACAACAGATGCTGGAGAGGATGTGGAGAAAAAGGAACACTTTTACACTGTTGGTGGGAGTGTAAATTAGTTCAACCATTGTGGAAGACAGTGTGGCGATTCCTCAAGGCCTTAGAAATAGAAATTCCATTTGACCCAGCAATCCCATTACTGGGTATATATCCAAAAGACTATAAATCGTTCTACTATAAGGACACATGTACACGAATGTTCATTGCAGCACTGTTTACAATAGCAAAGACCTGGAATCAACCCAAATGCCCATTGATAATAGACTGGATTGGAAAAATGTGGCACATATACACCATGGAATATTATGCAGCAATCAGAAATGATGAGTTCGTGTCGTTTGTAGGGACATGGATGAATCTGGAAAACATCATCCTCAGCAAACTGACACAAGAACAGAAAATGAAACACCGCATATTCTCACTCATAGGTGGGTGATGAAAAATGAGAACACATGGACACAGGGAGGGGAGTACTAAACACTGGGGTCTATTGGGGGGAAAAGGGGAGGGCCAGTGGGAGGGGGAGGTGGGGAGGGATAGCCTGGGGAGAAATGCCAAATGTGGGTGAAGGGGAGAAGAAAAGCAAAGCACACTGCCATGTGTGTACCTACGCAACTGTCTTGCATGCTCTGCTCATGTACCCCAAAACCTATAATCCAATAAAAAATTAAAAAAAAAAAAAATAAAAATAAAAAAAAAATAAAAAAAAAAAAAGAAAATACACAAATGACCAATGAGCAAATGAAAAGATGCTTAACATCATTAACCATTAGGGAAATGCAAATCAAAATCACGATGAAACACCACTTTGCACCTAGGGTGGTCATAATGAAAAAGACAAATAATTACAAGTGTTGGTGAGGACATAGAGAAATTGGAACCTTCATATATTCTGGTGATAGAATAACCAATAACCCAGTAATCCTACTCCTAGATATATACCCAAGAGAAATGAAAACATATCCACACAAAAACGTATACATGAGTGTTTATAACAGTATTATTTAGAATGGCCAAAAAGTGGAAACAACTCAAAGGTCCATCAACTTATGAATGTATTAAACAAAATGTGGATATCCATACAGTGGAGTATTATTTGGCATTAGAAAGGAATGAAGTGCTGGCTGATAGATATATGCTGCATGTATGAACCTTGCATGCAACATGGATGAACCTTGAAAACATTATGCTAAGTGAAAGAAACCAGACTCAAAAGACCACATGTGATAGGATTTCATTTGTAGCAAATGTCCAGACAGTCGACTTTATAGAGCTAGTAGTAGATTATGATTGTGGGGAGGAGGAGCTGTGGGGAAATGGAGAGTGACTGTTAATGGGTATGTGCGTATGGCTTTTCTTTTCTTGAGATGGGGTCTTGCTCTGTCATCCAGGCTGGAGCAGTGGTGTGATCTTGGCTCATTACAACTTCTGCTTCCTGGGCTCAAGTGATCCTCCCACCTCAGCCTCAAAGTAGCTGGGACTACAGGCACATGCCACCACACCAGCTAAATTTTTAATTTTTTTGTAGAGATGGAGTTTCTTTGTGTTGCCCTGGCTGGTCTTGAAATCCTGGGCTCAAGTGATCCACCCACCTTAGCCTCCCAATGTGTTAGGACTACAAGTGTGAGCCACTGTGCCCAGCCAGTGTAGGGTTTCTTTTGGCGATGATGAAAATGTTCTAAAATTGCAGTAACGGCTGCATAATTCTGTAAATATACTAAAAGTCATCAAATCTTATAATTTAATTGGGTGAATTTTATGGCATGTAAATTATATCTCAATTAAGTTGTTACGAAATAGAAGACAGAATAAGTTGCAATATTAATGTCTGGTAAAAGAGATTTCATGGTAAAGAGTATAAGTGCTAAAAGGTACAAGCCAACAAAAAATATATAACAGTCCTGAAATATATGTATCTAACAACAGAGCTTTTCAGTTACTGACACAGTAAAAAATGCATAAATAAAAATAAAATTCTTGCTTTAATTAATTAAAATTCCTTACATAGTAAAAAAAAAAGTTAATAAAATTATTGCTTTAATAAACTACAGATAGTTCCCAACTTAGGATGATTTAACTTACGGTATGTCAACTTTATGATGCTCTAAAACCATTCGGGTTGTCACTTTCAGTATAGTAGTCAATAAACTTCATGAGATAGTCAACACTTGATTATAAAATGTGTTTGTGTTAGATGATTTTGTCAAACTAACATAAGTGTTCTGAGGATGTTTAAGGTAGGCTACACTAAGCTATAATGTTCAGTAGGCTAGAGATAGTAAGTGCATTTTCAACTTAAGGATATTTTCAACTTACAGTGGGTTTAGCAGGACATAATCCCATCATAAGGCAAGGAGCATTCTATATTTAAGGCAAAAGCTGAAAAGAAAAAGTAAACAACTCTACTCTCATGGTGAGAGATATTTTAATTTTTCTTGGAAATTAACATATCAAGTAGACAGAGATAATTATACAGAGAATTCACAAACTTGATCTAAACGATATCAAGACTTGCATCTGTAGTCCCAGTTACTCAAGAGACTGAGTGGGGAGAATCCTATTAGCCCAGGAGTTTGAGGATGCAGTGAGCTATGATCACATTTCAGCCTGGGCAACCAAGCAAGACCCTGTCTCCAAAAACAAAAAACAAGAAAAGTGCAGACCCAACAAACAGAAAATATGTATTTTACACAAAAATTTTTGGAATGATCACAAAAGTTAAGTTTTAAGCCAAAAAATAACAAATTTCAAAAAGCTAAATCCACAGAGGCCACTTTCTTTAATCAAAATTCAATAAATTAGAAATTCATAACAGAATCCTATCTACTTAAAAACTTTAAAACTTCCTTTTAAATAAATAACTCTTTTGTTAAAAATAGGGTGAACATACTTTCCAGTTCACCTGGGACAGGCTCAGTTAACACTTATTGTCCTGACATAACACATATACTGTCATGTACTGCAAAGTGATGTTTTAGCCAACAAAGAACCATATATACAACAGTGGTGCCGTAAGATTATAATACTACATGTTTACGATGCCTTTTCTATGTTTGGATATGTTTAGATACACAAATATCATTATACTTGCCTATGGTATTCTGTACACTAACAGGCTGTACAGGTTTGTAGCCTAGGAGCAATAGGCTATACCATGTACTCTAGATGTGTAGTAGGCTATACCACCGAGGTTTGTATACACTCTCTGATGTTCACATGTGATGAAATCTCCTGAAGGAAATTTCTCGGAACAACAAATTCCTGTGGTTAAGTGATGCATAACTGTATTTTGCTTTTCAAAGTGTCTCAATTTGTATGATAAGTTACATGGTGACCCCAATAAGGAATACCAGAACTGAATTGGACTCTACTTAGAAAGTAATGCCAAAAACGAATGACCAAAAAAATCTGTGGGGGTACAGTCCAAGAGGTTCTCAGAGGAAATTGTGTAGCCTTTAATGCATAAATCGGAAAATAAGGAAGACTAAAAATAAATTGAACATATACTCAAGAATGTGAACAAATGAAAAAGAAGGAAGAAGGCAGAAGGCAGGAAGGAATGAAAGCAGAAGTTAATGAAATAAAAAACAAATCAAACAGCAGATTTCACCAATAAAATTAAAAGTTTCCTCCCCTTGGGGGGGAGAAAAAAAAAACCATGGCTAGGTGCAGTGGCTCACGCCTGTAATCCCAACAGTTTGGGAGGCTGAGGCAGGAGGATTGCTTGAGCCCAGGAGTTTGAGATTAGTTTGGGCAACATACTGAGACCCTGTCTCTACCAATATGTATATATTTTTAAATAGCCCAGTGTGGTGGCATACACCTGTAGTCTCAGCTACTGAGGAGGTTGAGGTGGGAGGATCACTTGAGCCCCAAAGTTTAAGGCTGCAGGAGCCATAATTATGCCTCTGCACTCGTCTTGGCAACAGCAAGACCAAAAAAAAAAAAAAAAAAGACGGAAAGGGGGAGGGAGGGAGGGAGAAGGAGAAGTGAGGGGGAAGGAAAGGAAGGAAGAAGGAGGAGGAAGGAAACAAAGGAAGGAAGAAGAAGGAGGAGGAAGGAAGGGAGGGAAGAAAAGAGAGAGAAAGAGAAAAGAAAGAACAAAGGAAGGAAGGAAAGAAAGGAAGAAAGAGGGAGGAAAAAAGATAAACTGATTTCTGATCTATCAGTTAAGAGATACAAGAAATAAACACTTCACAAGAAAAAGATAACTAAGGTATGGATGACCTTTTAAACATGTAGATAAAATAGAAGATTTTCCAGAAAAAAATTAATTACCAAGCTGACTTAAAGAGGGGGAGAAAATCTAATTTGTAGAAGAAATTCAAAAGGTGGTCAGATAGTTTCCTCAGAAAAGACACCTATCCAAGCGATTTTATGAGTCAGTCCCCTGTAATGCAAAAAATTCCAGAACATGGGAAGAAAGAGGTTTTACTATCTATTCTTGGAAACTACGATACTGTGACATCAAAGCCAGACCATGCTGCTTGTACGAAACAGGAAACTACAGGTCAGTCCCACTTCTGAACATAGAGTTTTAAAATCTCAATAAAGTACTAGAAGATCAAAAGCAGTACTGCATTAAAAATAGTATTATAGTTCAGGAAATGAATAGTGGTGATAGATGTACAACATTGTGAATATACTCAATGCCACTGAAAAAATCATTAAATGGTAAGTTTCATGTATATTTTACCAAAACAAAAAATTTAATATTTTTGAAAGAGAAAATTTTCTGCTATCGCTTGTTGATACATATGTTTTGAACAAAGGTTCTGACAGTTTTTTGCTAGACTGTCTTTTTCAGATATCTGTA
This sequence comes from Callithrix jacchus, assembly GCF_049354715.1. Lineage (NCBI taxonomy): Eukaryota > Metazoa > Chordata > Mammalia > Primates > Cebidae > Callithrix > Callithrix jacchus. The sequence goes on from NC_133504.1 coordinate 140,719,246, forward strand.
TAGCAAACAGCTTTAGGATAAAGAGATAATGTCATCCCCAAGCAGGAAGATTTGTTTGCTGTCTCCTCCCAGGGCAAAGTTGGGGCAGGTTTGCCTGCAACCCTTTGTAGAAAGAAGGCTGAGTTTTCCTACGTTCCAGTTCTTTTGCCTGTGATGTAAACCCACTGTATGGGCAGCGTCCATCTAGGTTGACTTTCATTGTCCGTGTGGGATCTGAGGATGTGAGGAACGGGTGCAAAACTCATGCTGCTGTGCAGTACAAAGAACTTTGTCTCTGATTCAGTAATCTCCTGTCTTCTGCTAGCATTCCGGAACCTGTGGCAGGCTACCTTGATAGTTTGCAAGCAGGGTAGAATCTCAGTTCTTTACCATTTGGGCAACAAGGATAGGCTGCTGGCAGAGCACTTGCTGCTGAGAAGAGAAAGGATAAGGTCAGGGGATGTGAGAGGATTGTGCAAGATCTGGTAATGAGTGCTATCGCCCAAGTGTTGGGTGAGGAGGAGGAAATAGGAGTCCCCAATTGTCCTACCTGTTAATGAATATTTAGAGGCTGAACAATAGAGCAAGACCCTATATCTCTCTCTCTCTTTCTCTTTCTCTCCCTCTGTCTCTTTTTAAAAACAGAGTCTCACTCCAGCCCAGCCTGGAGTGCAATGGCACGATCTCAGCTCACTGCAACCTCCACCTCAAGCAATTTTTGTGCCTCAGCCTCCTGAGCCGCTGGGACCACAGGTGCATGCTGCCTGGCTAATTTTTGTATTTTTAGTAGAGATAGGGTTTCACCATTTTGGTGAGTCACTGCACCTGGCCTGCTGGTCTCTAACTCTTGACCTCAAGTGATACGCCCACCAAGGCCTCCCAAAGTGCTGGGATTATAGGCATGAGCACTGTGCCCAGCCAAGACTCTATCTCTTAAAAAATAAAATAAAATAAGCCTGTCTCAGTGCCCTTGGCTGGGGTGTTGTCATACTTACACCAGCAGATGTGGCTGGTAAACCCCAACAATATTCAGAGGGCTACTTGCCTAGTGAAGTTTCTTGAGATAATGTAGGCAGATTCATGATGCCTCTGACATTCAGGAAACAGTATTGAGGAGCACCTTATCTCTGGGCCCCCAACACCGAAAGGGAGGCTCAGCTCCCTACTGGACCTTTTTGGAGACAGTGTGTCTCACTTGGACATTCTATTTGGTCCTTTATATCAGCTAACCCACAAATCAGCATTTTTTGAGCAGAGCCCAAACCAATAGCAATGAATGTTCTCTTTGTCCCCTAGATCCTACATTGCAGTCTGGCGACAAATCATATGGTCTGCCTGAGGCAAGAAACTGCAGTGGCTGGCAATCTGACCTGCTGCCGAGCTGTCATCCCTGTCCACGTGCTATGAAAACAAACTCATGTGGGTGTGGCTGCTCTTGAACCATTTTGCTGTACCTATTGCTGTCAACGGCAGCCCCCAAACATGGACTCCACCTTGTCCACGCACAGACACACAAACAGGCACAGCTTTTTTGCAATCTCATGGATACAAATTCATATGCATCTCCTCTCTGCTGTGCAGCCTTGGGTCATGCTATGTGTGACTATCAAGGCTGCAACTACTTAGAGACATAGTCAATGTGTCTTTTTTTTTTTTTTTTTTTTGAGACAGAGTTTTGCTCTTGTCACCCAGGCTGAAGTGTAATGGCACGATCTTGGCTCACTGCAGCCTCTGCCTCCTAGTTCAAGTGATTCTCCTGCCTCAGCCTCTTGAGTAGCTGGGACTACAGACAGGCACCACCATGCCTGGCTAATTTTTATATTTCAGGTAGAGATGAATTTTCACCATGTTGGTCTGGCTGGTCTCGAGCCCCTGACCTCAGGTGATCCACCCACCTTGGCCTCCCAAAGTGCTGAGATTATAAGCGTGAGTCACCGCACCCAGCCAGTCCATGTGTCTTAACCAACCCAAGAGCCACAAAATCCAAATCGGAGTGACTTGTGACTTTTGGGTTATATGTTTGTACATGGGGGAGACAGAGCCATGAACTTTCTCTCCACTGCAGATGAGTGCTGCTTTCTGGCTTATCTATTGTCCACTTGTCAATGGCATCCGAGATTCTCAGGTCAGTGTAAACTGTATGCATCATGAAGGGTAACAGACTGGCTTTAGACTACATCCTGGATGAATAAAATACAATCCTCTGCTCTCACCACGGTAGGTATTCACAGTTGGCTATGTCTGGGCTCCTGGAAGGCACAAATGAGCCAATACTGCTAGCTGGCCTCTTCTTGCTACTTAGAATCCTGTTTATATTAAATGTTGTATGAGACAAATTGAACAGGTTTGGTCCTAGCCTGTTGACTGGATTAAGCAGGTGTTGAAATCTTATTCTTGATGCTGGAGGTGTAGCCTGGTGGGAGGTGACCGGATCGTGGGGGCAAAGTTCTAAGAAATTGTTTAGCACCATTTACCCCTTGGTTCTGTATAGTGAGTGAGTTCTCATGAGATGTGGCTGTTTAAAAGTGTGTAACACCTCTCTGGTCTCTCAATCCTGCTCCTGCCATGGAAGAGGCCTCTGCTTTCCCTTCCACCATGAGTAAAAAGCTCCCTCAAGCCTCCCCAGAAGCGGATGCCAGTGCCATGCTTCCTGTATGGCCGGCAGGAACTGTGGCCAATCAAACCTCTTTATAGATTACCCCATCTCATCTCAGCTATTTCTTTATAGCAGTTTGAGAACAGACTAATACAATGGTGGTACAATTTACTTAGCTGTTTAGTGTGACTTTGGCTTATTTAAGTGGAGATATCGAATAGGTAGTGATACAGTTTGGCTGTGTCCCCACCCAAATCTCATCTTGAATTGTAATCCCCATGTATGGAGGAGGGACCTGGTGGGAGGTGATTGGATCATCGGGGCAGATTTCCCCCATGCTGTTATGATAGTGAGTTCTCACAAGCTGATGGTTTAACAGTGTGTGGTACTTCCCCCCTCGTGCTCTCTCTGCTGTCACCATGTGAGATGTGCCTTGCTTCTCCTTTGCCTTCCACTGTAATTCTAAGTTTCCTGAGGCCTCCCCAGCCATGTGGAACTGTGAGTCAGTTAAACCTGCTTTCTTTATAAACTACCCAGTCTCAGGTAGTTAGTATCCTTAGAGCAATGTGAGAAAGAACTAATGCAGATACTCAGATATATGTGTCTAGAATTCAGAAAAAAAGGCAGAAGCAAAAGAGATAAATTCTAAAGTTAAAAAGAGAGTAAGTAGAGATGAACTAAGACCCTAGTATATGTCTACATTTAAAAGTTGAGAAGAGATTTCACAACCATGTGAATAAAACTAACACTATTGTACATTTTAAAAAGGGTAAGATGATAATTTGTATGGTATGTTTACCACACACACACAAAAACTCAAGTGAAAAAAAAAGTCAGGAAATGTTGGCGAATATGATAAAAGAAACTGAAAAACCAGTAAGTAGAAAAACCAGGATGTTTGGTATGTTTTCTTTCTTTCTTTTTTTTTTTTTTTGAGACAGTCTTGCTCTGTCTTGCTGAGGCTGGAGTGCAGTAGTGCCATCTCAGCTCACTGCAGCCTCTGCCTCCCAAGTTCAAGCAATTCTCCCGTCTCAGTCGCTCGAGTAGCTGGGACTACAGGCGTGCACCACCACACCTGGCTAATTTTGTATTTTTATTAGAGAAGGGGTTTCACCATGTCAGCCAGGCTAGTCTCGAACTCCTGACCTCAAATGATCCACCTGCCTCAGCATCCCAAAGTGCTGAGATTTCAGGTGTGAGCCGCCACACTCAGCTGTTTTTTTGTTTTTTTTTTGAGACAGGGTTTTGCTCTTGTTGCCCATGCTGGAGTGTAATGGCGTGATCTTGACTCACTGCGACCTCTGCCACCCAGGTTTAAGTGATTCTCCTGCCTCAGCCTCCCAAGTGGCTAGGATTACGGGTGCCTGCCCGGCTAATTTTTGTATTCTTATAAACTTATTTGATTTCACTATGTTGGCCAGGCTGGGCTCGAACTCCTAACCTCAGGTGATCTGCCCACCTTGGCCTCCCAAAGTGTTGGGATTACAGCCCTGAACCAACACACCTGGATGCAGAAAATGTATTTTAAAGAATAGAAAAATCAATGTGTGAAATGCTGCTGAGAAATGGAGTAAATAGAAGACTGATCATGATTCATCAGATTTGACAACATGGGGTTGGTGTCTTGATAAGAACTGTTTCACTGGAATAACGGGAGTTTAAGCAGGATTGGAGTAGTTCAAGAAAGAAAGGTGGCTGTTAAGGGGGAGATGACATGAATTAGATAACTTTTTCTGGGAATTTTTGCTATAAAGGGTATAAAAATGGAATGGTAGGGCTGGAAAGGTTTTAAAATGGGAGATTAAAAACGGGAGGTATATATGCAAGTGAGAACAAGCCAATAGAGCAAAAATGACTCAGGAATATGGGGTCTTTTTTTAATCTAATTTTAGACAGGGTCTCTCACTCTGTGTTCAGGCTAGAGTGCAGTGGCACAATCACGGCTCACTGCAACCTCAACTTCCTGGGCTCAAGTGGTCTTCCCCGTCAGCCTCCCAAATAGCTGGGACTACAGGTGCACGCCATCATGTCCAGCTAATTTTTTAAAAGTTTTCTGGATAAGGTCTCCCTATGTTGCCTAGGCTGATCTCGAACTGCTGGGCTCAAGTGTTCCTCCTGCCTCAGCCTTCCAAAGTGCTGGGATTATAGGCTGAGCCACCATACCTAGCGGAAGTCTTTTTAGTAGAAGGGATGGCTACCGATCATAACTAGACAGAATGGCCAAAGGGTAGAGATGGTTCATATCCTAATAGGAAGGAAGAAAATTAGTTGGATAGAGAACATGTTGATAGATTGGAGAGTGAGAAAGTTCTATTGCTTTCATTTTCTCATAGAAAAAAAGAAACAAAGTGAGAGGATATAATAAAAGAATACTTGCTGGGGTAGGTTAAGTGTGAATTGACTAGGGCAGTGTATAAGGACTGCCACACAGTGCTGTGGGCCTTTGATTTTCAGGGCCATAAATTTAAAGTAAAAAGATCCAGTAGGTATAGATGCAAGCAGCTGGAGTAACTGGAGATAAACCGGAGTTTTCAGATCAGAAGGGCAATAATTTAGGGGATGTGCAAGGACAATGATGCCTATGCTAAAGAAGAAAGTGAGGGTAATTAAATTATAGATAAGGGATAGATGATAGAACCAATTGTCCAAAGAACCTAGTGGAGTCAAAGAATTGTTGGTAGAGGCATAGTCAATACAGTAACCTCAAAAGAGGGGTGAGTAGGATGCTAGAAATTGGGACTTTGGAGTTGATGACAAGATCTAAAGCAGTGTTCTTCAAAACTGTAAGTTAAGTCCCATTTGTGTGTCATGAAACCACTTTGGTGCATCGGTTTCTTAAATTAACATTATTAACCCTGCTGAACATTAGTCTTCTAGAGGACCTTAAAAACAAACAAAACTACCATCCTGTCATTCTCAGCCACACGGAAGGAATTGAAGGACATTGTTAACTAAGTGAAATAAGTGAGGAACAGAAAATTAAACACTGCATGTTCTCACTCACGTATAAGCTAAAAAAAGATCTCACAGAAGTAAAAAGTAGAATAGAGGATACTAGAGGCTGGGAAGGATGGGGGGAAGGGAGCGACAGGGAGCGATTTGCTAAAGGATACAAAATAGATAGGTAGTATATAAGAGGGAGAAGTTTCTAGTGTTCTCTACCACTGCAGGATGACTCTAGTTAATATATAGCTTCAAACGTCTAGGAGGAGGATTCTGAATGTTCTCAACACAAAATGATAAACGTTTGAGATGATGGATATGCTAATTACAATGATCAGATCACTATATATTGTATGTATTGAAACATCACTACCTACCTCATAAATATGTATATTCTATGTCAGTTTTTTTAAAGTCTAAAAATTTTTTAAAGACCACACTTCAACTGCAGAATTTCTGATGTATTTGGTCTAGTGTGGAGGTTCAGACATCAGTTTTTCATTAAAATTCTTCAGATAACTACGGTCTGCAGGTATGGTCCATAACCATTGGCCCAAGAAGATACTGACATAAAAAGGCTGATGATAGAATTAATGGTAGATAGTAAACCACTTGCTAAAATATTCTAAGGATTGGGGAAAGAAGAATGAGACCACTTGTATGATGAATTACAGTAAGGTAGGGTAACTGGTGTCATAGTTTAATAGGAGTTAATGTGCTCAACAAAGAGCATTTCCAAGTGAGAAGAGCGTATATTCACACATACACGTTTAACCGTTTTGTGGATAGAAAACAAAAATAAACTTTGACTTTGTTACTATTTTGAACTAACTGGAAATAAAAGTCAGTTAAGAAAGGTGCCTGGCACCTATGTTCCGGGATTTACCCATATCGCACCATGATAAAGTTTAATTTGAATAAATTTTATTTAATTTTAGACTTAAGAATATCGGTAATATAAAATTATAAAAATCTTATTTGTAAGAAAGGGAAAATTGACTAGAAAGTTTATTGGCAAATCTAGGTCAAGCTCCATAATTTAAAATTATTTGAAACAAAATTAAAAACATCTATAAAAGGTCAGAGCATTCAGTATTTTAAGATAAAATTGTTTTTCAAAAAAAACCATGGTTATAAAAACAACAATTTGGCAGGTTATACATTTTTAAATTATAGAAAACATTAAAAATATCTAACAAAATGTCTTGCTGTTGCTTTGGGGGAAAAGGTGGGGACAAATATTTTTTATTTACATACATTTATTAAAAGATTTCCATATGGTATTGCAAACAGTCCCATGTCTTTTATATTTTGCTATAATACATGAATTCACAAAAGGAGTTGGGATACATAAAATTACAAAGGTGGTAGAAAAGCAAACCAGCCCACATCCAAATACACACTAAAAAGGGCATAATTCAGATATATAAGGCATATTCATTTTAGAAAAAGAGCACTGCCCACCCCCAGGTACGTACACACACACACACACACACACACACACACACACACACACACTCCACTTTATTAAACCACAAGAGGGAACAAAAGATATCATAAGTAACTGATCTTTCACTTTCCTATGTTAGTTTGTATGTTTTCAATCACAACAAAATATGTTAAGAGGATTTTTTTCAAATGTCTATGGTTCAAACACGATTAATTTTTGTAGCTGACATTACATTTTGTACTTCTGTTGTTTCATTAATATAGGTATACACCTAAATTCTTTAAAATTACAACTTTGAAAATTAATTGTAAAAAGCCGTTTTCCATGTATATGCCACAGTTCAGTGTTAAAATGCCATTCTGGAAAACTGGTAAATTACATCACACAGGTTTAGAAGAAAAAGAGTAGTATCACTGAATATATATTGTAATTTAACAAAATGTTTTACTGTATTTACCCCATGTACTTTTTTTCGAGATGGAGTCTCACTCCGTCACCCATACTGGAATGCAATGGTGCGATCTTGGCTCACCATAACCTCCGCCTCCTGGGTTCAAGTGATTCTCCTGCCTCAGCCTCCTGAGTAGCTGGGATTACAGGTGCCTGCCACCATGCTTGGCTAATTTTTGTATTTTTAGTAGAGACGGGGTTTCACCATGTTGGCTAGGCTGGTCTCGAACTCCTGACCTCAGGTGATCCGCCTGCCTTGGCCTCCCAAATTGCTGGGATTACAGGCGTGAGCCACCACGCCTGGCCTACCCCATATACTCTTATACTCTGAAATCTTAGATTAATAAACTGAGGAATTTTATTTACTAGAAAAATGTCCCAAATTTCTGTTCTATTGCTTTATACAAAACTCTGCATAAAGCTTTTAGTTCGATTTTGATACAATTTGTGTTATGTAAACAGCCCATATGATGATAGTTAAAACAATATTTTACATAGTATATAAAGGTATCTTTCTCATCATAGTTCTTCTAGTTGGCAGTAACACATTATATATGGTAATCATTGTTTTACCGAGACCTCTGCTATTATAAGAAGACTAGACCTGAATACCTTCCCCTTGATGACAGTAAATCTATGAATAATTTTAAGGAAAAGTTAAGCATGACAGCATAGCATTGAAGTTGACAATTCTTTGTGAATATATTAAAATATGGGTTAAACATAGGCATGAAAACTAAAGTACTGTAAGAATATTTACATACATATGTCATTGCTTATTAAGAAACAAATTATTAAAGCATGTGAGTAATACATTATATCAATTCACAGTATAAACATACTTTGAGTAATTTCTTTCAGAAATAATAAAAATATAGATACAGCATGAGTTAGGCACTATTAACACATATTCTTGTTCTGTCATATATATGAAAATATACATATACGGTTCATTTAAACCAAACTTTTTAACATAAATATTCACTGATTTAAATACAAGTTGACAGAGGTAGAATTTGTGTCCATGTTCATGATTTTCAGCAACAAGTACTTCAAATATTTCACTACTGTTCTGTTCTTTTGAAAATCCACATAAGAACTCATTGAAAGCCATTATTCTGAAAGGGGGAAAATTGAAAAGTGGGTTAAGAGAAAAATGATAAAGTTATTCAACATATTCATAAAAAACTGAAATTTAACCATGTTTTAAATGAAATTATGGACTAATAAAACTCTGTGCCCCAAATCCAGATATATCAAGAAGTACTGTTCTACTTCTTAAAGTTCAAATACTGTTTTATTCATTGTACTTTATTTTATTGATTTACTTATTTATTTAGAGACCCCGTCTTGCTGTGTTGCCCAGGCTGGAGTGCAGTGGTGTGATCATAGTTCACTGCAGTCTTGATCTCCCGTGTTCAAGTGATCCTTCTGCTTCCGCCTCCAGAGTAGCGGAGGCTGCAGGTGCACATCACCATGCCCAGCTCAGTTTTTTGGTATTTAGTAGAGATGAAGTCTTACTATGTTGTTCAGGATAGTCTCAAACTCCTAAGCTCAAGTGATCCTCGCACTGTGGCCTCCCAAAATGCTGGGATTACAGGTGTGAGCTACCCTGCCTGGTTTATACTTTTGTTTAAAAAAGTGATTTTTGTTTCCTCATTAACATATCTCTGTATTTTATGTTTCCTCAGTGAGTCTGTGTGATATTGCATTATAATAAGAAATACAGGCCGAGCGCAGTGGCTAGTGCCTGTAATTCCAGCAGTTTGGGAGGCTGAGGCAGGATCACTTGAACCCAGGAGTTCAGGACCAGTGTGGACAATACAGTAAGAACCATATCTATAAAAAAAAATACAAACATTAGCTAGGTGTGGTGCACACACCTGTAGTCCCAGCTACTCAGGATGCCAAGGTGGCAGACTGCTTGAGCAGGAGTTCAAGGCTACAGTGAGCTCTGATGGTGCACTGCACCACTTCAGTCTGGGCAACAGAGCAACACCTTGTCTCTTAAAAAACAGAAACAGGGCCAGGCGCGGTGGCTCACGCCTGTAATCCCAGCACTTTGGGAGGCCGAGGCGGGTGGATCACGAGGTCGAGAGATCGAGACCATCCTGGTCAACAAGGTGAAACCCCATCTCTACTAAAATTACAAAAAATTAGCTGGGCATGGTGGTGCGTGCCTGTAATCCCAGCTGCTCGGGAGGCTGAGGCAGGAGAATTGGCTGAACCCAGGAGGCGGAGCTTGCGGTGAGTGGAGATCACGCCATTGCACTCCAGCCTGGGTAACAAGAGCGAAACTCCGACTCAAAAAAAAAAAAAGAAAAGAAAATTTAAAAAATATATTTAGTATAGCTAAGTGTACAGCATTTTTAAAGTCTATAGCAGTGAACAGTAATGTCCTAGGCCGTCACATTCACTCACCACTTATTCACTGACTCACCCAGAGCAACTTCCAGGCCTGCAAGCTCCATTTGTGGCAAGTTCCCTATATAGGAGTGTCATTTGTTAACTTTTAAATTGTGTTTTTACTGTACATTTTCTGTGTTTAGATGCACAAATACCATTGTGTTACAACAGCCTACAGTATTCAGTAAAGTAACACGCTGCACAGATTTATGGCCTAGGAGCAAGAAGCTATACCATATAGCCTGGGTATGTAGTAGGCTATATACCATCTTTGTATATGTACATACATTCTATGACATTTGCACAATGATATCACCTAAACAAATTTCTCAGAACATATCCCGTGTTGTTAAGCAATGCATGACTGTATATATTGGGTCTCTGCCCCTGTTTCGTGGCACACAGCTCCTTGTAATTTCCAGAGTGCTAAGTGCGTCTTTTGCAAGTTAATGAAATGACTGGTGGCTAGGGACCCCTAGATAGCTTCAGGATGGGGGCTGGTCACCAGAAAGACCAATGCCTGACTAGAGAATTGGGCTGTTCAATTCTCGCACCTCAATCGCCAGGGAAAGGAGGAGCTGAAGGTTGTGTTGATCACCAATGACTAATAATCTGATTGATCATGCTTACTTGGTGATACCCGCATAAAACCTACAAAAACTGGGTTCGGGAACCTTCCATAGCTTAACACTTGGTGATGCTTGGAGGGTGGTGTGCCTTGCGAGGGCACAGAAGCTTTGAGCTGCTTCCCTGACAATTTGCCCTAGGCATCCCTTCCATTTGCCTGTTAATCTATATCCTTTGTAATAGCCTTTTCAATAATCAGGTAAATGTAAAATGTTTCCCTGAGTTCTGTGAGCTGCTCTAGCAAATTAATAGAATGTGATGAGGGGGTTGTGGAAACCTCTTCAGTCAGAAGCATAAATCACAACCTGGGGCTTGCGATTAGCATCAAGGGGAAGGGGTATCTGTGACTGAACTCTTAATCCATGGGATCTGACGCTATCTCCAGGCAGATAATGTCGGAATTGAGTTAAATGTTGAAACTGAGATCAATTGGTGTCTGCTGGAGAATCTGAAGTGGTGCTGAGTGGTGTATGAGAATTGGAAAAACACTTCTGGTATTTCCTGTCTCAAATAGTGTGTATTAGATATGATAGTCAAAAAAGAAAGAATAAAAGTTGGATTGTATATTTTAACTATCAGAGAAACACCAATCTGAGATGCCATTTTATAGTTGAGCAATTCTTTTTTTTTCCTTCAGCAATTCATTTCTGAGTGCTTAGGGAAATCCCTTAAAATTGGTTTTGGTGACAATATTCAGAATACACGAGTGGAAATGGATTAGTAAATAACAATCTCATTAATATACTTCAAAAATTAATTGTAAATTATTACAAAGTTATAAATTATGAGTTTGTTAATGGTTATAAAACTTTTCTACTTCGCATGGACTAGAATCATTGTAATTTTTTTTTTTTTTTTTGAGACAGAGTTTCACTCTTGTTAGCCAGGCTGGAGTGCAATGGCGCAATCTTGGCTCACCGCAACCTCTGCCTCCTGGGTTCAGGCAATTCTCCTGCCTCAGCCTCCTGAGTAGCTGGGATTACAGGCATGCACCACCATGCCCAGCTAATTTTTTGTATCTTTACGGGGTCAACGGGGTTTCGCCATGTTGACCAGGATGGTCTCGATATCCTGACCTCGTGATCCACCCACCTCGGCCTCCCAAAGTGCTGGGATTACAGGCTTGAGCCACCGCACCCGGCCCAATCATTGTAATTTTCAAAAATGGAAAATAACAAGTGTTGGTGAGGATGTGAAGAATGGGAACCCTCATGCATTGCTGGTGAAAATGTAAAATGGTACAGGATGTGGAGAACAGTTTCACAGTTCCTCAAAAAGTCTGACTGAATTGCCATATGACCCAGCAGTTCTAGTCTTAGGTATATACCAAAAGATCTGGAAATACTTGCACAACAGTGCTTACAGCAGCATTATTCACAATAACCCTAAGGTAGAAACAACCCAGGTGTCTTGATGAAAGGATTTTTAAAATGTGGCATATACTACAATATGGATGAACCTGGAAAATATTACTCTAAGTGCAATAAGCCAGACACAAAAGAACAAATGATTTCACTTATATGAAAATTGAAAATTGGCAAATTCATAGAGATCAAAAAGTAGATTTGAAGTTCCTAGGAGCTGGGAAGGTGAGGCCTGGGGATTAGATGGTTATTGTTTAACGGGTACAGAATTTCTGTTTGGGAAGATAAAAAATATCTTAGAATTAGATAGTGGTGATGGGTGCGGTATCATGCCTGTAGTCCCAGTTTCAGAAGGCTGAAGCAGGAGGACTGCTTGAGCCCAGGAGTTTGAGGTTTCAGTGAGCTATGATCATGCCACATTCTTACAGCATGGATGACACAGTGAGACCCTGGCTCTAAAAAAAAAAAAAAATGCAATAAAAAACAAAAGCAGTGTCTAATTCATCACAGCTTCAGGGATTGCTGGAATCTATGTTCTATATCAGCGGTTCTTAAAGTTTGGTCTGGGGGTCCCTGGGAGCCCCCAATACTCTTTCAGGGACTCTACAAGATCAAGCCTATTTTCATAAAACCAAGGAATTTTTTGCCTTTCACTCTTATGTTCTCACAGGTCTAGAGTTGAGTTTTTCCAGAGCTACATGATGTGAAGAGACAGGAAGTAAATATTTTAGATTTGTGGGCCACAGGGTCTATTGCAACTACTCAACTTTGCCACTGCAGAAAAGCAGTTTTAGACAACCTGTTAACAAATGCGTGCCAATAAAGCTTAATTTACACAAATGGGCAGTGGTATGGATTTGGCTTGCAGATCCTAGTTTACCAACCAACCCCTGATCTAAACTGCAGCTGTAAATCAAACATGAGAAAATGTCTGTCACACTCTTCCAAGGCTTTGTAACAAGAAGGTGAACCACCACTTGTTCACATTAAAATAACACAGCAACTCAAGGACACAGTGACTACAGTGAACACTGAGAAGTGGTCCTCAAAGTGAAAGAGAAAAATAAATGCCTTAATCAAACACAAAAGCAAAAGCAGAGTAATCAGGAATCATTTAAACCTAGGCCCTACAAACATGAGGGCATCACTATGTTAAAGCATAACACATAACTAATGTTCACAATGAGGATTCTGAGTCAGAGGAAATGTTTAATTATCTTCCATATATTCCTATTAAAAGAAGCAAAGAAATGCATCAATTTAAACAAGACTGGCATAACTATTTCTGTCAATGAGTATGCATTTTTCACAGTTACTACCTGTCAAAGCCTGAGTCTTGACTCATGTTCCTTTCCCATTCATTCTTATCTCCAGTGAATTAGCACAACCCTTTGACCCTTCCTCAGTCAAATGCGTCCTAGCTCTTTACAACTACTTTGGAAAACAGTTTTGCCATATCTACTATAGCTTGAACATACATATATATCCAGTGATCCATCCATTTCGCTTCTTTCTCCCTCATTATTCCCCTACAACCTGCCCTTCCTGCCAGGTTGGGACTACTGTACCATGTGCACTCCTGTTTCTATGCTTTGTCTACACTTTTACTACCTATTACTTGTGGCTTTAATTTGGCCCTTCATCAAATAAAACCCTGTGATAGCTCATACTGTCATTTAATGTTATGCTGTAGATGTCTTCTCTTTTTCAATTTGGGTATAATTTACATGCAATAAAATGCATGGACCAGCCTACAGTCCCAGCTACTCAAGAGGCAGAGGTGGGAGAACTGCTTGAGCCTGCGAGTTTGAGGCCAGCCCAGCCAAGATAGTGAGAACCCTGTCTTTTTTGGGCGGGGAGATAGGGGCTTGCTTACTCATGCAGACTGGAGTGTAGTGGTATAATCATAGCTCACTGCAGCCTGAACCTTCTGAGCTCAAGCCATCCTCCTGCCTCCGTATCTGCCCTATCCCCCGGCCAGTAGCTGATAGCTGGGACTACAGGTGTGTGCCACCATGCCTGGCTAATTTTTGTATTTTTCGTAGAGATGAGGGTCTCACTATGTTGCCCAGGTGATCTTCCAGCCTCAGCCTCTGAAAGTGCTGGGATAGCAGGTATAGCCCACTGTGTCTGGCCGAGACCTGATGTCTTAAAAAAAATGCATACACTGTAAATGGTCAGTTCTTATGAATTTTTACAAACTGTATATAACCCACATAACTACTATCACCAAGATACAGAACTTTTCCATTACTCCAGAGAGTTCTCCTGAATGTCTTTTCAGGCAATCTTCCATTTCCTGATGTAGAAAACTACTTTCTGAATTGTTACAACCACAGATGAGTTTTGCCTGTCCTTGGTGTTACATACGTACCTTTCTGATAATTACACATTGATACGTTCAGGAGAATGTGAAGGAGACCTCAGAGTAGAACTAAGGGGTGGTGTAGGAAGACCATGTCGACGCATCTCTTGGATTGCTCGTTCTCTGTTAATAAAGATCAAAAAAGAGAGATATATGGAAGCATCAGGAAAAATCAAAAAGTGGTATACAAATGTAAGAGTTATTAGCTAATTTGTTATAAATTACTTAATTATTATTACTATTAAACTTGAATCCTATGTCTTTGTACAATTTTTAAGTAGTGGACAAAAGATTTCAATTAAAAGAATATGTACTATAAGAGACTGTTCAAAGCAATTATGTTATAACCATGTCAGAATAGCAGGCTGTCATTAAAATAACACCTTAGAAGCAAAATGCTCACTATATATGTGTGTATATATACACATATATAAAAATACATATATGTAAAATATATATAATTTTGTATATATGTATATACACACATATATACACACTATTATGTGTATATATCCACATATAAATATATGTGGATATATACATATATTTATACATATTTATACAAATACACATATATTTATATAGGTGTATATATACACATATATGTGTATTTATATACATATAAATACAAATTTATATAAATTATATACAATTTATATATATATATATAGTGAAAATAAATAGGATACCAACTGAACACATAGAGAGACACACACAAACATGAGATGGCGAGATGTTAAACTCAAAAAGGCTAATGGTGACTATGGAGGGTAGAACTTACAGATAAATTTAATTTTCTTCTGTATCCTTAAAAAAATTCTAACAAACCTGTTTAATTAAATGCCTACATGCTAGACTTTCTACGGGACTTGGTGCTAGTAACCACGCTTGGTTTTCATGACACTACATCTCCTGGTTCTCTTTCTACCTAGATGACCTCTCCTTAGTTCTGTTACTGGATCCTTTGCCTATACTTTGATGTTCCCCACAGCTAGGTTTACTTATTTTTCTCCTGTGCTTTTTTTTTTTGAAATAGGGGCTTGCTCTGTTGCCCAGACTCAAGTGCAGTGGCACAATCGTAGCTCACTCCTGGCCTCAAGCGATCCTCCCACCTTATCATCCTGAGGAGCTGGGACTACAGGTGTGCACCTTCATGCCCTGCTAATTTTTAAAATATTTTTAGAGATAGGGGTCACACTATGTTGCCCAGGCTGGTCTTGAACTCCTGGCCTCAAGTGGTCCTCCTGCCTCAGACTCCCAAAGTGCTGGGATTACAGGCATGAACCACCATGCCAGACCTACCATATGGTCTTGCACATATATCTTGCCCTCTTCCATCTTTCTGCCTCAAAAGTCAGATTGGAAATAATCTATTTTCTCTATCATGCTTTCCTTCCCTGTGTCTGGGTCTGTCCCCACCTAGAATGGGGATTATGTTGCCATATCCTCTGTGGGCTATTCATAGTCTCTGGCCTACACTCTTTCTGCCTTGAGTTATTCAGTATCTGGGATTTCTAATTAGTTCAGTGCTTACAAGATTTGTTTATTATTACTCTCTCAAAGACTTTTTCCTCTCCAGGTTATCCCTCCACCCCATGAAATTTTAATACACTCCTTATGTCCTGTGGCCTTTGGAGGGACATAAACTATTCTACTAACTTATACTACCCAAAATTTTTTGCCGCCTCTATCTCTTATCCCCAGGAAATAATTTTTTCCCTTGGAGGATGGGGAGTGATACTTCACCATTTAGAATGCATGACATAGTTGGATAGTAAGGTGCAAGACAGACATGGTCATGAGGCTCAAGGTTTCATTGAGGGCTAGGGGCAAGGAAAAAGGGGAGGAATTGTGGAGAGGTCTATAACCCCGGGCAATAGCTTGATTTAGGACTTATGATTTGCAGAGAATTTAAGTTATCATTAAGAAATACAAATCATTATATATGTACAGTTTAGTACCAGAAAACTAAATCTTCTAAATTATAAGAAATTAACAATCCTGCTTCATGTCACTGCTGCTACTTAAGACTTACTTTTCTGTTTGTTTGGTTTGTGAGACAGGGTCTCACTGTTACCCAGGATGTAGGGCAGTGGCATGATGACAGCTCACTGCAGCCTCGACCTTTAGAGCTCAATCAATCCTCCCACCTCAGCCTCCTGAGTAGCTGAAACTACAGGCACCCATCACCACGCCCTAGCTAATTTTCAATTTTTTTTAAGAGATGGTGTTTCACCATGTTGCTCACACTGATTTCAAACTCATGGGCTCAAGTAAATCTACCTGCCTTGGCCTCCCAAAGTGCTGGGATTGCAGGCACGAGCCACCCCACCAGACCTTTTTTTGAAATCATAAATATTTGTTTCATAGCAAATTGTCTCTATACTTCAAATAGCACATCACTAAAAAGTTTTGAGGTAAATAGGTAAGAATAACTCAAAAACTGATCTAACATGTAATTTGACCACTATTTGAGAATGAAATCTCAGGAATGCAGATGTCTATGGTATTAATATAGTAGGAAAGAGTAATGGAAGACAAGTAACTTGGCAACTGATTTGCAAATTAGACTTCAGTTTTAATTCTTAAACCAGGTCTCATTCCGGGTTTGTAATGCTTGGGGATTAAATTTTTCAACATAAAGCAAATGAACCAAAATATGAGTGAATATGAAAATTACTAAGCTGTAGGGAATATATTGGAGAGGCTATGGGTACAGGTTTTAGAATTAAAACCTGTTTGATTTTACTCTTGGTCCTACCATTTACTATTTATGCGATCTCAGTTTCCTATAACGTGGGTATAATAACAGATTTGCTGGTAGGATTAATCAGACACTTGTAGTATCTGGTCCACATTTGCTAACTGCTGCTTCTGTCTTCA
Organism: Callithrix jacchus; assembly: GCF_049354715.1. Taxonomy (NCBI): domain Eukaryota; kingdom Metazoa; phylum Chordata; class Mammalia; order Primates; family Cebidae; genus Callithrix; species Callithrix jacchus. The sequence goes on from NC_133504.1 coordinate 140,736,309, forward strand.
ATAGCGTTACCTCTATGATGATTTGTATCTGGAGCATCGTATGTGAACCATACATTCTGGAGCCCGTGTAGGGGTTGTTGTTTCTCTATATTCTTTGAAATAATTTTGAGCTCTAATTTTGCCCTGCGAAATGCTATAGGAAGTATTTACACAATACTTGCTATTTTACTTTATTTTTCAGATTATTAAACAATTTTATTCAATAAATATTTATAAAGCATCCGCTATGTAATACTTGCTATTTTAGTTACTGTAGGGATGTTATCTTCTGCAATACTTGTTGCCTTTTTTAAAAGGAAGAATTACCAAAGAAATGTACTTTATGTATCAGCTTTTAAAAAAGTGTGCTTTTTCAAGCCATATTAAATACTTTTTGAAGATAGAGAACACATGAAAACACTGTCAAATGTAAATAAAATTTGTCTTACCGTTCGTATCTCTCAGTTGAGATCTGTCTTTTCTGAGCATCATAATCTGTTTGTAACTGTGCCACTTTAGCCCGAAGCATGGTATTTTCCCGGCTTTGACTAGTTCTTAAAAACAAATTTTTAAAAGTCAAGAAATAAATATTCTGTTTTGTAGAGTCAAGTGCTGTGAGTTTTTAAAATTAATGAAGAGAATATCAAGACCTTTCAACAAGAATTCTCTAAACTTCTACAGCTTCTATCACATTTTCTTTTTCATTCATTTAGTTTATGAAACATTTACTGAACTTCTATTACGTGCTAAGCACTAAAGCAATGCTAAGGACACTAATTTGAATGAGACATAAACTGTAACACCAAGATGTAAAGTGTCTTCATTGGCTCTTTCTTGACTCTTGCCTTGGAAAGAGAAATATTAATATTTTTAGTACCTTTCAAAAACTCATTCTTCCATGTGTACTCTAACCTGGGTTTCCTTTTCTCTTCCTATAAATATGTCTAAATCTTTCTATTCTAAAGCTATGATATCATCAATCTTTCCCAAAGTAATCATTACACATGTGGGTCAAATCTCACAGCCTTTTTAGAGTCTTTTTTCCTAATCTACAGCAGAAGACACAGCCACTTCTTCTCCTGAGAACGCGCTCTCCTTCACTGACTCCTCCTTTCATTCCTCCAATGTAGGCGCTTTCCTAACATTTCTCTTCCCATTCACTCCCACGGTACCACCTCTGCAGTGAAGATACACAGGTCTGCACATCCCAACACAGTGTTTCTCCCGAGCCAGTCTCCTGAATTTCCGAAAGCAGCAGACATAGAAGCCAAACACTGGGGATTAACTCAGGGTGGTGGTAAAAATATTAAGGGAAAAATATTAGAGAAAGTTACTGAATATAGTTTTAAACCCTTTTGGAAGGCCTAAGGGTTTTTTCTATAGTTGTTGGCTGAAGGCAGCCTTGTCCCCTTAGTTAAATAAATTAGAATAGAAACAAAGGAATGTGGGGGTTTACCTAACTAACTTGTTTATTCATTAACCTTTGATCATTCTGGATAACTCTCTCAGGGGGAGGCTGATCAGGAATATTACCCACTAATGGTGTTTGCTTTGGGCGCTGGAACCTGTCCTTTAATGTTCTCTCTAGTGGTGTTGACTCAGTTTTTGTCACTTAACGTGTGCTGAATAAAGGCCAGAGAGGCCAGCGTGTGGAGGCCAGCGGTCACAACTATTTACAGCATTCTCCAGGGTGCCCGTAAGCTGCCTGGACACACTCAGTTGAACTGGCAAAGCATAATATCTGTGTGTCAGTGTACTTTAGTCATCTATCATTGAGTCAGGGTCTGCAGGACAGACCCCCACAGGTGGTGACCCCGACACAAACATTATGGTTTTGTACTACCCTTCATATTCCTTTTGTTTGTTTGTTTGAGACAAAGTCTTGCTCTGTCACCCAGGCTGGAGTACAGTGATGTGATCTCAGCCCACTGAAACCTCCACCTCCCAGTTAAAGCAATTCTAGCACCTCAGCCTCCCGAGTAGCTGGGACTACAGGTGTGCGCCACCACGCCCGGCTATTCTTTTTTGTATTTTTAGTAGAGACGAGGTTTTACCATGTTGCCCAGGCTGGTCTCGACTCTTGAGCTCAGGCAATCCACCCACCTTGGCCTCCCACAAAGTGCTGGGCTTACAGCCGTGAGCCACTGCACCTGGTCTACCCTTCATGTTCTTAACCTTTCTTCCACTTCAAAAAAACTTAAAAATTGTCCTTCACAAGCAATTTTCTTAGCATAAGTTGACATAAGACACTTACAATTTGCTTTCAGAAAGGGTTAATTTCTCCTTAAGTAGCTGGATTTCTGTATCCTTCTCATGGGAGGTTAAGTGAGAATGAAATTCTTTATCTCTGTTTGTAGCCAACAATGATTCAAGGTTTTTAACTGTATGTCTCTCATTTGACAGTTGTTTTTTCAATAGGTCTGACTCTGACTTTACATTTTCTAATTCTACCATAACCTACGTGAAAAACAAAGTAAGATTACTTCAGTACAATTTTAAATTTACTCTGAAAAAATTATCTGACAATCTAGCTCTGTGGAACTATTCATCCATCACTTGTTTCATTTGGGTATTGGTTAAAGATTATGAACCATTTCTTTAAGTATAAGAAAAACACTTTTATTTTCAAAATAATCTTTGCTATATTTACTATGGGCTTATTTGGCTATTGAATCTACTCCAACCCTCAAATAGTTTTCAGTCATGCTGCCTTGTCAAGAGAAGGTCATTAACATAAAATCATAAGGGCAATGAGACCCTTCTGGTTGAATATGTTTACTCTGACTACATAATAAAGCCAGTATTGTAGCTTCTCAGTACCTGAAAATAAAGATACTACTAGATGAGTGAAAATTGAAAACATCCATGTTAGAAAACACACACTCGGTTATTTAAAGTAATGCCTCCATTTGGGAGTGGCAAATTAGCTAAATAGACTTGTTTAATTAAGTAAGATTTAAATACCTTGAGATCTTTTGTCGAGAAAAATATTCTACTTTGGAAGCACTGAACTGTTCAATCCTTCATTCAAGTCTTACTTTTTTCTTTTTTGACACCAAGTCTTACTCTTTTGCCCAAACTGGAGTGCAGTGGCATAATCTCTGCTCACTGTAGCCTCAACATCCTAGGCTCAAGTGAACCTTGCCCACCTCAGCCTCCCAAGTAGCTGGGACTATAGGCACACACCATATGCCCGAGTAATTCTTTGTATTTTTTGTAGAAATGGGGTTTCACCATGCTACCCAGGTTGGTTTTGAACTCCTGAGTTTAAGCAATCTGCCTGCTCAGCTTCTCAAAGTGTTTGGATTATAGGCATGAGCCATTGTGCCTGGCCTCAAGTCTTACTTTTAAACAAACAAAGAATGTATTAGGATATGTTCCTAACTTATAATCAGAAAACTCATAATCTCCTAGATAGCCATCTATTCCAAAACAGAACTCATTTTCATCATTATGTTTGCCAGAGAAATCTTGGCAAAAACTCAAGTAGTCAAATCTGGTTGTCAAAATCCTGTAGTCAAAAGTAACTACTTTAGGCCAGGCACAGAGGCTCATGCCTGTAATCCAAGGACTTTGGGAGGCCGATGTAGACAGATCACCTGAGGTCGGAAGTTCAAGACCAGCCTAGTCAACAGGGTGAAACCCTGTCTCTACTAAAAAATACAAAAATTAGCCAGGTGTGTTAACGGGTACCTGTAATCCCAGCTCCTGGGATGCTGAGGCAGGAAATCCCTTGAACCCAGGAGGTGGAGGTTGTCTTGAGTCGAGATCATGCCATTGCACTCCAGCCTGGGTGACAGAGCAAAACTTCATCTCAAAAAAAAAAAAGTAACTACTCCAAAAAGAAACAAATATGTGTACAGTGTGGTAAATGGTAAAGTAAAACAATTAGAGTAGGGCTCAATACAACAATTTGCCAAGACAATTTCTCTTTCTTACCCTCTCAAACTCAAGGTTTTTGGAATTCAGTTGCTGGGTCATAATATCTTTGCCTGAATCAAGTTTAATGCAAAGTTCTCTAAGAGATGACAAGTCATTTAATACTGTCACTTTCTCCTCTTCTTGACGTCTCAGCTCTTCTTCTAATCGAGACATGGCTTTTGCCATTGACGAGATCTGAGATTCATAAGCATGATGGGCATTTATGTGCTGAAAAAATAAAAACAAACAAGTAAAAAGTTAAAATAATCCAATAATTTTAAGAACTCGAGATTGCAGACAACAACCCCACTTTAGAAAAATATGATAGCCAACTTTTGCTTATTTTAAACTACTCTCAGGAAGCTGCCTACTATTTAAAGATGATCTATTTAATGCTTAACAAAAGGAATTGTGTGTAATTATTAATCATAATAACTAAGTACCTCATGTATATATTTATATATTTGGAAGATGTAAAAAAAAAATTATTGTGTCAGGGTGTTGTGAATATGAGGAATTTTTGAAGTTGCATTAAACTTTTCCTTTATAAAGTATCTTTGTTACAATAATGCCATTTCAAGAAAAAGTGACATATATACATATCACTCCCAACTGTCTTTAGTTAAATCTTAAATTCCAAAAATGGGGTTTACTTCAAAACTAAATACCTGAAGTCATTTAAATTTAACTTAAATAAATAGTATAAACTTTTTAATATTTTAATAACCAAAATTTAAAAAATTTCAAATACTGATAAAGATTTTTTTCTAGAAGAATCCACATTGGAAATTTCTCACAATTTGAATTATGAGTGATAAATACAAACTGATATAAACTCTACTTCCAGGTTTGGGGAAGAATTCTGCATTTGAAAAATAAAATTATTTCAACAGGCTATTACAACGGCTAGGGCAGGCGCTCATGTCTGCAACTCCAACACTCTGGGAGGCTGAGGTGGGAGGATCACTTGAGCCCAGGAGTCTGAGGCCAGCCTGCGCAACACAGTGAGAACCTGTCGCTACAAAAAAATACAAAAATTAGCTGGGCATGTTGGCACAGCCTATAGTCCTTGCTACTTGGGAGGCTGGGGCAGGAGATCACCTGAGCCCAGGAGTTCAAGGCTGTAGTGAGCTATGGTCAAGCCACTCCACCCCAGTCTGGGGTGATATACAAGACCCTGTTTCTTAAAAAAAAAAAAAAAAAAAGTCCATGGATTCACATTGAAAATCTAATATTGTGCTATGAAGATTTAATCAATTTCAACAATTGCAGAAAAGTATTTAGCTTTTTAGTGCATTAATAAAAGCTCCCCTAAACAAATATAATACTTTAGTATTGTATTGTGAAATTGGTTTATACTTAGTAAAAGCCAATTTATACTTTAGTAAAAATGAATTTCATATACCACATAAGAACAGGAACAATAATAAAGAACAAAATTAAGATTAGTTGAGAATAGTTTCTGAAAACCTCTTTTGAAGGTTGAAAGCATTCCTTTAATTAGTTATACTCCTCTTAACAGAAAAACTCTAGAGATAGAGTATGAGTTCCCCAGGGCTGCCATAACAAACTATCACAAATGGGGGCGTTAAAAAAACAAACAAACAGAAATTTATCCCTTCACAGTTCTGGAGGCTGGAAGTCCAAAATGTGGGTGTTAGCAGAGTTGGCTCCTTCTAGAGCTTCTGTGGGAGAATCTGTCCCATGCCTCTCTCCTAGCTTCTGGTGGATGCTTCCAGTCCTTGGTGTTCACTGACTTGTAGACATATCACTCCAATCTCTGCCTCCATCTTTACACAGCCTTCTCTGTACATAATGTATCTAAATTTCCCTCAACTTTGAAGGACTCTGTAAACCATCACTCACTGGGTTAGGGCCTGCCTTAATCCAGCACAATCACATCTTAACTTGTTCACATTTGCGAAAATCCGGTTTCCAAATAAGGTCATGTTGACAGATACTGGGGATTAGGATTTCAACATGTCTTCCTGGTGGTCACAATTCTACCTACCCTCTGATCCCCCAAAATTCATGTCCTTCTCATCTACAAAATATATTCACTCCATCCCAACATTCTAGCATCAACTCTAAACCTAAAATCTCATCTAAGCATCATCTAAACCACATATGGGTGAGACTATGAATATGGACCACACTGGGACAAAATTCTCCTCCATCTATAGACCTATGACACTGGAAAACAAGTAAACTGCTTCCAAAATAAAATGGTGGGATAGGCATAAAACAGACAGTCCCACTGCAAAAGGGAGAAAATAGAAGGAATTAAGGAGTTACTAGTCCAAAGTAAGTCTGCAACCAAGGAGGCCGAATCCATTAGATTTCAAAACCCAAGAATAGCCATTTGTGCCTTGATTCTTTGGTGCTCTGATGCTCTGTCCTCTGAGCTGGCCAGGGTGGTCCCATCCTCTAGTCCACAGGGACAGTCGCCTTGCCCTCTGAAACCAAGGAGACAGACAGTAGCTCCATCTTCTGGACCTATGATGTCTGGGCTTGTGGTGATAGCTACAGCCCCACTGGCCTCTGAGCTGCCTGTGGTGGCCTTGCTGGTCTCTGAGCTACCCTTAGAGTAATTCTGTCCTTTTCTTGAAAGTGAACTTGCAGCCAATTAGCTCTGTTGGTCTGTTTTCTGCTAGTAGGATCCCAGAAGTCCAACAGCCTTCCTTCATTTCATCCCATTTCTGTTTCTTTCAATCAAAGCTGGCAGTGATTCTGCTGAGATGACTAACTGGATTCATGACTCACCTATCTAATCTCTTCACCAAAATGTTTTCTTGCCACACTCCAGAGCACATTATCTGGATAGGCTAAGATTTTTCCAAAATCATCAAGTCCTAGTTTCTCTCTCTCTTTCTTTTTTGACAGGGTCTTAGCTTATTACCCAGGCTGGAGTGCAGTGGTGCAATCTCAACTCACTGCAGCCTTGACCTCCTGAGCTCAAGTGATCCTCCCAACTCAGCTCTCCAAGGGGCTGGGACTACAAGCACCTGCTACCACATTCAGCTAATTTTTTTATAGAGATGGGGTTTTGCCATGTTGCCCTGGCTGGTCTAGGACTCCTGAGCGTAGTTTTTTGGTGGTCACAGGTGGAATGCTTGAGTGATCTGCCTGCTTCAACCTCCCAAAATGCTAGGATTACAGGTGCTAGCCACCATGCCTGGTTTCAAGTCTTGTTTTTTTTTTTTTCACTTTTCAGTTCCTTCCTCCATTTCTCTCTTTCCTCTCACATTTTACTATAAGTAACAGGGAGAAACCAGGCTGTCTCTTCCGCACTTTGCTTGGAAGTCTCCTCAGCTAAATGTCCAAGTTCATCCCTTACAAGTTCTACTTCTCTCCCAACAGTAGACTGTAACTTAGCCAAGTTCTCTGTCACTTTATAACAAGTAACATCTTTTCTCCAGTGTCCACTAACATTTTTCTCAACTCTGTCTGAGACATCACCAGAGGAAACATTTGTATTTCCCACAAAATCCATTCACGACAATACATGTATTCTGTAAATGACAGAAGTTTTCTTTACAGCTCTCCCTTCTTCTGAGTCTTCATCACAATTGCCTTTAACGTCCATATTTCTCCAATGATCTCTTCAAGGCAATCTGGGCTTTTTCTGTCAAGAACTTCAAAACTCTTTCAGTCTCTACTCATTATCCAATTTTCCAAAGCCACTTTCATTATTTTTAGGTGTTTGTTACAGCAGCAACCCATTTTCTGATGCCATAATCTGTATTAGTTTCCTAGGGCTGCTGTAACAAATTGCCACAAATTGTGTGGCTTAAAAAAAATAGAAATTATTCTCTCATAATTCTGGAGGCTAGAAGTCCCAAATTCGGGTGTTGGCAGGTTTGGTTCCTTCTGGAGATTCTGAAGCAGAATCTGTTCTTTGCCTTTCTCCTCGTTCCTGATGGTTACTGGCAGTCCTTGACATTCCTTTACTTCTACACAGATCACTCTAATCTTTGCTTCCATCTTCACATAGTGTTCTCTCCAGTGTTTTCTGTGTCCAAATATCCATTGTCCTATAAAGTCATCAGTCCACTGGTTTTTTAGGGTCTAACCCTAATCCACTATGACCTGATTTTAACTTGATTCCATCTGCAAAGACATTTTTTTCCAACTAAGAGACTGGGGGTTAGTACCTCAACATGTCTTTTTGGAGGCCATAATTCTATCTGCTACTGATAGTCAATACTTTCTCCTGAAAGATAAAGATTATGAAACTATACAGACAAAACAAAACAAAAATGACAATAATGGCCAACTATTGTATATCAATTTAACTCAGGGTCCCTACATTTTAACTGAACTTGAATTCTTTATTATGAGATTTTTATCAGACTGTCTTTATGACAAAAGCTTATTTGTAAAAATTAACTCAAAATGGATCAAAGACTTGAATATATAAGCTAAAATTATAAAACTCTTAGAAGAAAACAGAGGGGAAAAGCTTTATGATATTGGAGTTAGCAGTGATTTCTTAGATATGACACCACAAGTATAGGCATCAAAAGAAAAACAATAAATTGGACTTCATTTAAATTAAAAACTTCTGTATATCAAAAACTGTTGAAAAGGCAACCCACACAATGGGAGAAAATATTTGCAAATCACATATACACTAAGGTATTAATCTCCAGAATATATAAAGAACTTGTAAGACAATTTAAAACATTCTGAATAAAAAATGAACAAAGGATTTGAATAAGCATTTCTCCAAAGAAAATACACAAATCATCAATAAACAAATGAAAAGATGTTCTACATCACTAACTGTTAAGGAAATGCAAATCAGAACCACCATGAGATACTGCTCCACTCCTATGATGATGGCTCTTATAAAACAAAAAATCAAAAAATTACAAGTATAGGCAAGGATGTGAAGCAACTGGAACCCTTGTGCATTGCTGGTAGAAATGTCAAATGGTATAGCACCTATAGAAAAACCACATGGTTATTCATCAAAAAATTAAACATAGAACTATCATATGATCCAGTAATTCCACTTCTGGGTATATATCCAAAAGACCTGAAAGCAAGCACCTGAACAGGTATTTGTATACCCATGTTCACAGCAGCATTATTCACAACAGCCAAAAGGTGGAAACAAATCAAATGTCCACTGACAAATGAGATGAATGGTGAAACACAAATGTGGTACATACACACTAGGAAATGTTACTGAGCCTTAACAAAGAATGAAATTCTGACACATGCTACACAACATGGATGAACCTTGAGGTAAAGTAAACCTTAAGGCTAAGTGAAATCAGTCAGTCACAAAAGGATAAATATTGTGTGATTCCACTTACATGAGGTACTTAGAGTAATCAAATTAATAGAGACAGAAAGCAGGGTGACAAATAATGGTGACAGTTACATAACACTGTGAGTGTACTAATGCCACAGAACTGTCTACTTAAAAATAGTTAAAATGGGAAAGTTGATGTTTGTATCTTTTACTACAAAAAAAAGTAATGGGGTTCCTATGCAAATTATGAGAATGATAGAAATTTACCATGAATTGATTTTATCAATGCTTACAACTTTAGGTCAAGAAAGTATCTTTGAGACTGGGCACGGTGGCTCATGCCTGTAATCCCAGCACTTTCGGAGGCTGAGGCAGGTGGATCACTCAAGGTCAGGAGTTCGAGATCAGCCTGGCCAATGTGGTGGTCTCTACTAAAAATACAAAAAATTAGCCAGGTGTGGTGGCACATGCCTATAATCCTAGCTACTCAAGAGACTGAGAGAGGAGAATTGCTTGAATCCAAGAGGCGGAGGTTGCAGTGAGATCGTGCCATTGCACTCTAGTCTGGGGTGACAGGGCAAGACTTTGCCTCAAAAAAAAAAAAAAGTATGTTTGTTGTTTTCTGTTTCACTAAACATCTTTACAAAACAAATAAATATATTACCTCTTGAATTTCTTTCTCTAACAGCTCCACTCTTTCTCGAAGATGTCTCCTCTCAGTGTCAATAGAAAGAAGTTCCAGCCGAACTGAGCTGCTTTCTCCCTCAGCTTGATGGGCTTTGACCTCCCAGTCTTCAGCACGGTTATGAACCATCTGAAATCTGTCTAACAAATCTTGATTTTCTTTTTCCTGGTTAAACCATAATAAAATTGTTTCTAAATTAGTAACTGTCACTTACTGGAACACCCATGTCATAAACACATACACACACTGAGCATTCTGTCCTAATTTAGGAAGCATTAGATACCTGAGCAGGCACCACACTAAGATCTATGGGGGAAATAGAAAAAGGCAATAGGCAGGATCTCTGCTTTAAAATGTTTAATATCTAATTGGAGAGACAGAATAAATAAACATGAAAAAGTTAAAAAACCCTCAGTTTTAAATCCAACCGAAATAATGATTTTCACCTTAGCAGCCATTAAGCTCTCCCATCGTGACACCTCTGTTATGTATTTATGAACTCTGCTCTTCATTTCTTCTTTTTCTTGCACTGCTGCTTCCAATTCCAGTGAGATTTCCTACAAATCAGAACATTAAAGACAATCTAAAATGAACACCACACCAAATGAATTTTATTTATACTCAAATAATTCCTTTGAAATTGGGGAATAAGATAGAGTAGGAAAAAAGAAAAACTGTTCCTAAGTGTTATTTTCACATATTTTTTCTAGCTGCTCTTGACTTTTAAAAATTTTCCAGACACAGTATTATTTTGTCACCCAGGCTGGAGTGCAATGGCATGATCACAGCTCACTGCAGCCTCAACCTTCTAGGCTCAAGAAATCCTTCCACCTCAGCCCACTGAGAAACTGAGACCACAGGCACATGTCATCATGCTCAGCTAATTTTTTTTTTAATTTTCTGAGATGAGGTGTCACTATGATGGCCAGGCTGGTCTTGAACTCCTGGGCTCAAGCAATCCTCCCACTTTGGTCTCCAAAAGTGCTGGGATTATAGGTGTGAGCTACCACACCTGGTCTGATCCTGACTTTTTAACCAAACTTTATCACACATTTCCCATAATATATCATATATATCTGCATTTACACTAAGGGCTAGCTGTAGTCAGGGGATGACAATAAAAAAAACCTTCATATTTCAGCAATATGTTTCATGCTGAATAATACTGAAAATTATTTTTATAAAACATAAAATATTTAAAACAGGAAAATCACTGGTTTTCTCAGTATAATCTTTTAAGAAATAGCACGAACAGAACTAATACCTTTCAGTATTTGCCATTTTAAAACACTTATTCATTTATCTACAGGTGTATTTCAGAGCTGACAGAAGACAAATTATTAAAACCTATCCCAAGTCTTCAAAACACAGAAATTTTGCTCTGAGAGTGATGCTGATGTCCTCACCCAGTAAGGTGCCAATGATTTCTGCCATAAAGAATTTCATGCTCCCAGCTTTAGGTTTCCTCGCAACAAAGAACAAAATTGTGAAAAGACCAGTTGCACCCATTAGACACCCTGTGACATTTAGCAGCATTCTAAGCTACTTTTTTTTAGATGTCGTCTCACTCTGTTGCCCAGGCTGGAGTGTAGCAGTGCAATCTTGGCTCACTACAACCACCGCCTCCCAGGTGCACGTGATTCTCCAGCCTCAGCCTTTCAAGCAGCTGGGATTGCAGGCACATGCCATCATGCCCGGCTAATTTTGCATTTTTAGAAGAGATGGGGTTTCACTGTGTTGGCCAGGCTGGCCTTGAACTCCTGACCTCAAGTGATCCACCTACATCAGCCACCCAAAGTGCTAAGATTACAGGTGTGAGCTACCGGGCCTGACCTAAGCTACATTTTTTAATACCCTGATAACACTATTGTCCTTAATGAATTACTTATATCACTTATATTTATATCATTAAATTTTAGAAAAAATGTTTAGAGTTTTAATATTTAGCAAACAATGACTAAATAGTATAAAACGACCAAAATTTATGCATTATGTTCATACTTGGTTTTCTCTTGCCATTGTAACCAGATCATCTTGCAATCTTCTGTTTTCCTTAAAAGCGATTTCTCTAGATCTTCCTACTTCATCGAGTTCTTTGTGAGCTGCATCAAGCTGGCGCCGGAGACTGTTTATCTCACGGTCTCGATTAGTCAGTGTTTCCTTTAGCTGGCTGTTCAATGATGTGGAAATAATGAAGAAAATTTTTAAAAACTAGTTCATTTAAAAGAAAACTGTTATAGTCTAAGTATACTTAGAATACAAATATAATGTGATTATAAGAAATTGTAACTGCTGCATTAAGATACCTGTTAATTAGGTAGAACAGATATTTTAGAGGTCTACCAATAATGAATTATATGCAAATAAAGTAAAAAAAAATGTATTATTCCAACAGTCAAGTAAGCACAGAAAACTGTCAAGTGTTAAAAGTTTAACAGCTTGAGCCCAGGAGTTTGAGGCCAGTCTGGGCAACATAGGGAGACCCTGTTTCTACAGAAACATTTTTTAAAATTAGCTGAGTGTGGTGGCACATGCCTGTAGTCTCAGCTCCTCAGAAAGCTGTGGTAGGATCAGCTGAGCCTGAGGAGGCTGAGGTTGCCATAAGCCAAGATCGTATCACTACACTACAGCCTAGGCAACAGGGTGAGATCTTGTCTCAAAAACAAACAAATAGTAAAGCATAGATTCAACTGGCAAGTATTTATTAAATGTTTATATCCCAACTATTATATAAAATCTTAAGGGTATGTAAAATAAATATAACAAGTGACTTTCTTCTTGAAGTGGCTTATAGTCTGTCTAAAGAGACTAGACATAAAATGTAAAATTTTATGACAGCGCTCAAGATAGGTTTAGAAGGACAATAAATTCAAGATTGGCTATTAAAGTAATTCAAGTTTTACTGATTAGGCTCCAAGTAGGATAATTATAGTAAAAATAAGGAACAAGTAGGTATGTAGAAGTACAGTTAATAAGATATAACTGTTTAGATGGGGATGACAGAAAACGAGAGGTTAAAGAGGATAACATATTTTCAAGCTGGAGACTGAGAAAATGATGCTGCCATTGGCAAAAATGGGAAAGCTGAAAGGAAAATTCTCCTATTGCTGAACCGCTATTGAACAGATAAAGCTGTATTCACTGACAATCTCTTAAAAAGCTGGATGTAATTTCATTAATGACTTACTTCATAGATGATTCACACTCTGAGACCATTATCTTCATATGAGCAATAGCTTTTTCCTACAGAAATTACAAAAATGTGTCAGATTTTAAACCAATATGTCTTTAGCTAAATTTATATAACTTCCATATTCACAGAGTTCAAATATGCAGCTCAATTATATAAAGTATTTCTAAAACAAAGCTCCAAGGAAACATCTCCATGTCCCAGTCGTACTTCACATATTGGCATGTTTTGACTACCCTTGAATAGTTTTCTTGAGTTTGCTTTAATGAATTCTGATAAAATCACATTCTAGAAATAGATAAAATCACATTTTGAAGATTAATATTATTTGAAGAAAATGACATTTAAACATGTTAGAAAACATGGCCCTGGGTCTTAGAAACTTGTACATGGGCAATAATAATTGCATATTTGGGAAACTTCTGGTTCTAAAATGGTGGTGTAGTCGCAAGCTGACCTCAGTCCTCACAAAGGAAACAAAAAATAAATATACAATGCTAACATTATCATCAGCACTATCCCAGGAATCAAATACAAGGATGAGTCAGTTCCTGGACCACAGAGAGGTAAAAAAACTCTGAGCAGACGATAAGAGAATCAAATTTTCACATCTGTGACACCCCTTCCCCCAATCTGCTGGCACCAGGTACATGGAGAATCTCCCCTAACTCATGGTTTCTACACTAAAAAAGGTGAGATTGAGGTGGGTAACCAGCTTCTCTACAATTTTGGGTAATTTGACAGGAGACCTGTTCCATGCCTCAACACACAGGAAATATCATGGATACCTGAAGGGAGACCTATCCCTGAGGACAGCCAGAGATAAAGCGGGGAGGTAGGAGTACCTCCTCATCCCTGGAAACTCTTCTCTATTACTTGGCCAAACACCAAATCAGAGTTGTAGTTCAGTAACACCATGCTGTAGGAGGTACATTCCACAGGTCCTGTGGGCACAAACCCTTAGCCAGCCCTTCCACACTGCTGAGACATCCCCTTTGGGACCTCCCCCATCCCAGATGGGCAGGGGTCTAGGCCACCATCTAGTGACAAAAAGGAGACAGTGATCTAGGGAAAAAAGTATAAGAAATTCAATAAAGTTTGAAGCATCTCTAAGCAAACATAACCAATAAAAACCAAAACAAGGCCGGGCATGGTGGCTCATGAGGTCAGGGGTTCAAGACCAGCCTGGCCAACATAGTGAAACCTTGTCTCTACTAAAAATACAAAAAAATAGCTGGGTGTGGTGGCAGGTGCCTATAGTCCCAGCTAGTCAGGAGGCTGAGGCAGGAGAATCACTTGAACCTGGAAGCCAAGGTTGTGGTGAGCTGAACTTGCGTCACTGCACTCCAGTCTTGGTGACAGTGTAAGACTCCATCTCAAAAAAAAAAAAAAAATCAAGCCAGGCCAGTGCTGAGGCAGGTGGATCACCTGAGGTCAGGAGTTTGACACTAGCCTGGCCAACATGGTGAAATGCCATCTATACTGAAAATACAAAAATTAGCCGGGCATGGTGGCATGTGCCTATAATTCCAGCTTCTTAGGAGGCTGAGGCTGGAGAATCACCTGAACCCAGGAGACAGAGGTTGCAGTGAGTTGAGATCGCACCACTCCACTACAGCCTGGGTGACAAAGCAAGACTCTGTCTCAAAAAAACAAAAACAACAAAAAACAAGCCTGACAGAGAAGACTAGAATAAATAACTAATCCTTCAAAGACACAGACATATATCCACAAGAAACAACAGCAAACAGGGAGCCATGAACTCTTCAAATGGACAAAGCAAGGAACCAGTGACTGATCCTGACAAGACATTGACACCTAAGCTCTCTGGCCAAGAATTCAAAATTAAGATATCAAGGAAACACAGTGATCTCCAAGATAACACAGCAAATAAATTCAGAAAATTATCATAAACATTTTTTTGAAAATTTTTTTTTTGAGACAGGGTCTCATTCTGTTGCCCAGGCTGGAATGCAGTGGTGTAATCACAGCTCACTGCAGACTTGACCACCTGGGCTCAAGGGATCCTCCTGTCTCAGCCTCCCACGTAGTTGGAACCACAGGTGCATATCAGCACACTTCGCTCATATCAGAGAAATTTAACAAAGAGACTGAAATAATGAAAAATGTCAAACAAATCTTTGAATCGAGACATCTATTTCCTGATCTGAACAATTGACTGGTGGATCTCAACAGGAGAATGAATCAAGCAGAGGCAGAAATCAGTGAGCTTGAAGACAAGCTATTTGAAATTACGCAAAGGAGAACAACAACAACAACAAAAGAATTAAAAGGACCAAAACTTGCCTACAAGATATAGAAAAATACAAATCCTAAGGATTTTGGTGTTCAAAAGGGAGCTGAGCAAGAGCAAGAGGTAGAAAGTTTATTCAAAGAAATAATAACAGAACACTTTCCAAAACTTGAGAAAGATAAATTTCCTGGTATAGGAAGGTCAGAGAATACCAACTAGATTCGATCCAAAAAAAGACTGCCCCAAGGCATATAAAAAAACTCTCCAAGGCCAAGGACAAAGATAGGTTCCTAAAAGTAGAAAGAGAAAATCAAATAACACATAAAGGAACTCCAATTCATCTAGAAACAGACTTCTCAAAAGAAACTACACAGGCCAAGAGGAAGTAGACTATCATTTTCAAAGGTCTAAAAGAAAAAAACTGCCATACATGAATATGTTATCCAGCAAAAGAATCCTTCAAATATTAAAAAAAGACAAAGTCCTTCCCAGATAAACAAAAGCTAAGAGAATTTACCACGAACAGGCACATCCTATAAGAAATGCTAGGGGAGTTCTTTAATTTGAAAGAAAAAAACTCGCTTATGTGCAAAAAGAAAACATTTAAAGATATAAAACCCACTGGTAAAATTAAATACAGAGACAACCCCAGAATACTCTAATACTGTAACTGTGATATACAATCTACTTATAATTCTAGTATGAAGCCTAAAAAACTAATCTACCAAAAAGAACAACTACAGAAACCTGTTAAGACATAGTCAATATACAAATTTGCAAATTAAGACAACTAAAAGTGAGAATGCAAGAGAGACAGAGTTAGTGTAGAATTTTTTGGAGCTTTTTCTTTGTGGGTGTTTTGCTTTGTTTCATTTGTTTGTTTTTTAGAGACTGGGTCTTGTTCTATCACCCAGACTTGAAGTACAATAGTGGGATTATAGCTTACTACAGCCTTATACTCCTGGGCTCCAGTGATCCTCCTACCTCAGGTTCCTGAATATCTGGGACTACAGGTGCATACCACCATACTTAGATAATTTTTTTTTTTTTTGTAGAATGAGGTCTCACTATGTTGCCCAGGCTAGTGTTGAACTTGTGGTCTCAAACAATCCTCTCATTAAGCAATTAAGAAGCAATTAATAATTTAAACAAATGAAAAGGGAAATATAATGTACCAAAATCTATGGAATACAGTAAAAACAGTGCTAAGAGGGAAGTTTATAGCAACAAATGTCTGTATCAAAAAAGGTGAGGCTGGGCATGGTGGCTCATGCCTATAAGTCCCAGCACTTTGGGAGGCAGAGCCAGAGAACTACTTGAGCCCAGGAGTTCGAGACCAGCGTGGGAAACATGTTAAGACACCGCCTCTACAAAAAAATTAAAAATCAGCTGGGCATGGTGGCACACATCTGTAGTACCAGCTAATTAGGAGGCTGAGGTAGGAGAATTGCTTGTGTCTGAAAATTCAAGACTCCAATAAGCCATGATCTTGCCATTGCACTTCAGCCTGGGCAACAGAGTGAGAACCTGTCACACACACAAAAAAAAGGACTTCAAAAAACAACCTAGTGATTATGTATGTCAAGGAACTGGAAAAGAATAAGCCAAACCCCAAATTAGTAGAAGGCAAGAAAGAATAAAGATCAGAGCAAAAATAAATGAAATTGAGACTAAAAAACAATCCAAAAGATCCATGAAATGGAAAGTTGGTTTTTAAAAAAGATAAACAAAAATCAACAAACCTTTAAGGTTGACTAAGAAAAAAAGAGAGACGACCCAACAAATAAAATCAGAAATGAAAAAGAGGACATAACTGTCACCACAGAAATATAAGGAATCATGAAAGCCAATTACAATCAAATGCCAACAAATTATAAAACCTAGAAGAAATGGATAAATTCCTGGAAACTTACAAGCTACCAAGATTGGACCATGAAGAAACAGAAAACTTCAACAAACCAATAACAAGTAATAAGATAGAAGCTATAATAAAAATTCTTCTACAAAAGTAAAGTCCAAGACTTAATGGCTTCACTGCTGAACTCTACCAAACATCTAAGAGAAGAAATAATACAAATTCCTGCTCAAACTCTTCAAGAAAATTGAAGAGGGTGGAATACTTCCAAATTCATTCTACAAGGCCTAAAAAACAATCCAAAAGACTAAAACCAGGCATTACCCTGATACCAAAACCAGACAGACACAACAAAAAATGAAAACTACAGACCAATATCATTGATGCACAAATGTAAAGATCCTCAACAAAGTACTAGCAAACTAAATTCAACAATATTTTTCTTCATTTTAAAAAATAATTTATTTTATTTTATTGACAAGAAATAGTATATGTTTATTGTGTACAACACGGTGTACACACGGTTTCACAGAACGGTTTGTTACATAGGTATACACGTGCCATGGTGATTTGCTGCACCCATCAATCTGTCATCTACATTAGGTATTTCTCTTAATGCTATCCCTCCGCTAGCTCCCCATTCCCTGATGGGCCTGGTATGTTATGTTCCCTTCCCTGTGTCCATGTGTTCTCATTGTTCAATTCTCACTTATGAGTGAGAACACGCAGTGTTTGGTTTTCTGTTCTTGTGTTAGTTTTCTAAGAATGATAGTTTCCAGCCTCATCCATGTCCCTGCAAAGGACATGAACTCATCCTTTTTTATGGCTGCAGAGTATTCCATGGTGTATATGTGCCACATTTTCTATATCCAGTCTATCATTGATGGTCATTTGGGTTGGTAATACCTTTTAAATGAATTAAAAAGATCATTCACCATGACCAAGTAAGATTCATCCTAAGGATGCAAGAATGGTTCAACATGCACAATCAAAAAATGTGATACATTAACAGAAGCCAGAAACCATATATATCATTTCAATAGATGCTGAAAAGCATTCGATAAATTGCAACATCCCTTTATTGCAAAAACCCTCAACAAACGGTACAGAAAGAAAATACCTCAAAATAACAAAGGCCATATATGACAAACTCAGAGCCAACATAATATGGAATGGGGAAAACTTAAAAGCCTTTCCTCTAAGATCTGGAACAAGCCAAGGATGCCCACTTTCACCGCTTTTATTCGACATAATACCAGAAGTCCTAACAAAAGCAATTAGTCAAGAGAAAGAAATAAAGAGCATCCAAATTGGAAAAGAATAAGTCAAATTAGCTTTGTATGCAGACTACACGATCTTCTATTTAGAAAAACCTTAAGACTCCACTAAAAACTGTTCGAAGTAATGAACAAATTCAGTAAAGCTGTACAATACAAAATCAAGATTACAAAAATCAACAGCATTTTAATACTCCAACATCACTCTGAAAAAGAAATCAAGAAAGCAATCTATTTACAATAGCTTCAAATAATATAAAATACCTAAGAATCAATTTAACTAAAGATGTGAAAGATCTATACAAGGAAAAGTATAAAACACTAATAAAAGAAATAGAAGAGGACATAAAAAAAAGAAGGATATTCCATACTCATGGATTGAAGTAATAATGTTGTTAAACTGATAATACCACTCAAAAGCAATATACAGATTCAAAGTAATCCCTTTAGAATACAATCAACATTCCTCACAGATATAGAAAAAGAAATATCTGCAAATAAATTGGAACCACAAAAGACCCCAAATAGCCAAAGCAATCATTTGAGTAAATGGAACAAAGCAGGAGATCACACTAACTGACTTCAAAATATACCATATAGCTATCCAATCAGCATGGTACTGGTATAAAAACAGACACACAGAAAAATGGAACAGAATAGAGGACCCAGATATAAATCTACACATTTAAAGCCAACTCATTTTCAACAAAGATGCCAAGAACATACAATAGGGAAAGGGCAGTCTTTTCAATAAATGGTGCTGGGAAAACTGGATAACCATACGCAGCATAATGAAACTGGACCCCTATCTCACACCATATATAAAAATCAAATCAAAGTGGATTAAAAACTTGAATCTATGACCTGAAACTATGGAACTAGTAGAAGAAAAGGCTGGGAAATGCTCCAGGACATTGGTGTGGGCAAATATTGTTTGTATAAGACTTTAAAAGCATAGGCAATAAAAGTAAAAACATACAAATGGGATTATATCAAGCCAAAAAGCTTCTGCACAGCAATGGAAACAATTAACAAAGTAAAGAGACAACCCACAGAATGGGAGAAAATATTTGCAAACTATCTATTTGACAAGGGATTAATAATCAAGAACATAGAAGGAGCTCAAACAACTCAATAGCTAAAAAACTCTGAATAATCTAATTTAAGAATGAGCAAAAGATTTTCATATACAGTTATCAAGAGAAAGCATACAAATGGCCAAAAAGCATGTGAAAAATGTTCAACATGACTAATTATCAGAGAAATGCAAATTAAAACCACAATGAGATATCATCTCACCCCAGTTAGAATAGCTTTTATCAAAAAGACAGGGTATAACTGATGCTGGCGAGGATGTGGAGAAATGGGAACTCTTGTATACTGCTGGTGGGAATGTAAATGAGTATAGCCACTATGGAAAATAGTGTATGACGGTTCCTCAAAAAACTAAAAACAGAACTACCATACAATCCCGAAATTCCACTACTGAGTAAACATCTGAAAGAGAGAAAATCAATATATCAAAGAAATATCTGCCCCTGGTATACGTAAACAGGAAATATTATTCAGCCATGAAAATGAATGAAATGTTGCCATTTGCAGCAACATGGATGGAACTGGACGTCATTATGTTAAGTGAAATGTGTCAAGCACAGAAAGGCAAACATTGCTTATTCTCACTCATATGTGGTGCTAAAAAGTGGATCTCATGAAGACAGGGAACAGACTGGTGGTTACCAAAGACCAGTAAAAGGAAGAGGGAGGAGACGTGAAGAGAGGTTAATTAATGGGTACCAAATATATGCTTAGAAGAAATAAGACCCAGTATTTGATAGATATCAATAGGGTGACACTAGCTAATACTAATCCAGTGTACATTTCAAAACAGCTAGAAAAAAATAATTCAAACATTCCTAACATAAAGAAAAAAATAAAGTGATAAATATCCCAATTACCCTGACTTGATTATATGTCTCAAATTATCATATGTAACCCAAAAATATGTATATCTCACATGTAACAATAAAAGTACATACATTTTTATGTATTTAATTTTTTTTTTTTTGAGGCAGGATCCTGCTTGTGTCACCAGACAGGAGTGCAGTGGCATGATCTCAGCTCAGTGCAACCTCTGCCTCTGGGCTCAAGTGATCTTTCCACCTCAGCCTCCTGAGACCTGGGGTCACAGGTGTACACCACCATGCTTGGCTAATTTTTTTTATTTTTGGTAGAGATGGAGTCTCACTGTGTAGCCCAGGCTTGTCTTGAACTCCTAAGCTCAAGCAATCCTCCTGCCTTGGCCTACCATAGTGCTGGAATTACAGGTGTGAGCTACCACACCCAACCAAAAGTAAATAAACCTTTTAAAAAAAAGAAATGCATATATGAAAATAAAATAATCTTTTCTAGCCAGGGGTAGTGGCTCATGTGTATAATTCCAATTCTTTGGGAGGTCAAGATGGGAGGATTGCTTGACCCCAGGAATTTGAGATTATCTTGGGCAACATAGTAAGACCCCATCTCCACAAAAAAATTTTTTTTAATTAGCCAGGCAGAGTGGCATACGCCTATAGTCCCAGCTACTTGGGAGGCTGAGGTGGGAAGATCGCTTGAGCCCAACAGGTAGAGGCTACAGTGAGCTGTGATCATGCCACTGCACTCCAGCCTGGGCGACAGAGTGAGATCCCACCCAAAAACAAACAAACAAAATAACTTTTTCTGTTTGGATGCTGGAAAATTATATAAAACAATCACATACTTTATTAGCTAGGTTTTCTTGCAAATTTGCGATCTCTTCTGTCTTCTCATCTACAGTATCCTGGAGAAAGTCTTTTTCTTTATCAATAACACCAATGGTCTTTTTCATTACATGAGCCTCCTCATCCTGTGAAGTCATCTTAAGGTTTAGTTCATCTATAAATGAAAAGAAATGTTTGTTAGTCAAAGTATATTAGGATTTGCAGAAAGAAAATTTTAAAACATTTACCTATTTTTTCCTCCAGTATTTTAATTTGTGCTTGGGCTGAGTCAAGTTCACTCCTTTTTATGGAAAGTCGGTGCTGACAGTCATCAAGTGACTGCTGTAGCTGCTCATTCACCATCCTAAAGAATCAGTGGAAAAAAAAAATGGTATTCTTTATCTCTCATAGAAATACTTTCAAAAAATGAGATGTCTTAAAAATATTTTGAGGTCTTATTTTTAAAGTTTCTGTTATTTTTTATTTTAAAGCTCTTCCAGTATAATCAATAGCATTATATATTATTATTTCCTGCTGTCTACCATTCATCTCCAAAATGGTTCCATCTTCCATGATTGTGCCACTGCACTCCAGCCTGACAGAGTGAGACCTTGCCTCAAAAGTAAGTAAAGTAAAATAAAATGCTGATCAATTACCTTAACAAATAAACACTTGTCATGGGGGACTAGTTACATTTGGTTTTCTGAATACATCTAAAGAAATCCTAGTAAAACAACTAATATATATTGCCTAGAGTTTATGGGTAATTTCCAGGAAAATCTGCTATAGCATTTATTTGATCCTAGATAAGAGTATACCCTCCGGTTTGGAACATACACAGATAAAGACTAAGGTCAATTGAAGACAGTCTGATAGTATTTTCAGTTCCAGGACCGTCACTATTTAGAACCTTAAAGCTGGTAGTTGTGAGGCGTAAGGATGTTTACTAGGGGTTGATTGAGAAAAGTGAGTTGTCCAACTGGGCTGGAAACAATTTTACTTGAGCAGGGGTTGACAAACTACAGCTGGCTGCCAATTTCTCTAAGGCCTGAGTAGTATGAATGGTTTTTACATGCTTAAATGACTAAAAAATTTTTTCAACAAAATATTATTATTTTGTGACATATGAAAATTATATGAAATCCAAATTTCAGTGTCCATAATGAAGTATTAGAACACAACCACACTACTTCATTTTATATACTGTCTACGGCTACTTTCAGGCTACAAAGGCAGTGTTAAGTAGGTGTGACATAAACTACGTGGCCTGCATAGTCTCAGGGTGTCTAAGGGAGTAATACAGTCATGGGTTCTTAGGTTGTTTCTGGTTGGGCCAGTAAAGTCTTTCTCATCCCTCTTTTTCACTTATTACTAGAGATAGAAACTAAAAACCATGACTTCAGGCTGCTGAAAGCCTAAAACAAAACAACACAAAACAGAATAACAACGAAATACGGTGGGTTGGATAAGCTTGGTCTAAAATACTGACTCTCGTCTATTTACAAAAAAAAGACTGTTGACCTCAAGCTCTAAAGACTGGCTAGCATGCTCTGGGAAACTATCCTTCCTGGGTAGACAGAAGCTCCCTTATAGTATCATGTAGCTTTGATCCAGGGTTTAAAATGCCAGATCTCATCAAACAATGCAATTAAAGGGAATGACAGTAATTTAAGATGTGGTTAAAAAATGAGATTTTATATTATGTCCTCTGACAATAGACAAAGAACCTAGACAAAAGATTCTCTATTTGAAGAATTAAAGATTATGGTTGATATAGAAATGTCTGTTTGTTGGTAATTTGGTGAAAAAAGCTTGACACAGGAAGGGAAATAGAAGATAGGTACCTCAAGGAAATGCCTTACCTGCCTGAGACAGTCTCACTCTGTCACCCAGGCTGGAGTAGAGTGGCATGATAACAGCTCACTGTAGCCTTGAACTCCTAGGCTCAAGCAATCCTCCTGCCTCAGTCTCTCAGGTAGCTGGGGATATAGGCACATGCTACCATGCCTGGCTGATTTTTGTATTTTTTGCAGAGATGAGATTTCCCCATGTTGCCCAGGCTGCTCTTGAATTCTTGGGCTCAAGTAATCCTCCCACCTTGGCTTCCCAAAGTGTTGACATTACAGGCATGAGCCACCATGTCCAGCCCTGAGTCTCAGCTTCTTAAATGTCTTTATGTCAAGGAAAAAGAGAATGTGATGTCATCAGAGGGGTAGCAAGAGCTCTATTAATCATGTTGAAAGGGGAAGAGGTTTGGATAACAAGATTTTGCTTCCCAAGAGTGCTGGCTATTATGGTTTGCCTTTGGTTTTGCTTTGGACCTGGATTCGATGGTTTCAACTCATGGTTCTAACAATACTTATTGATACAGAGAATATGATTGATATGCACTTTCCTGAGAGACAAGTCATATTTCTCTGTTAGGGCAAAACAAATTTTTGAAATAATACCATATCCCCAGGTTAAATAAGGTAACCTCGTAGAAAGGTAGACAAAAATTCTCACAATGGCACAGTGACTGAATCACTCCTAGGTGAAGGAAGAGGTAGATTAAGGTCACAAGAGAAAAGGATATTAGTATTAGTACAAGAAATAAAACTCCAAAGGAGCTATAGGCTAGGTTATTCAAGAGAGGGCAATGAGAGCTCTGCCTTCTAAGACTGGAAAAAACCTCGTGTGAGGAAAAAAGGTGTTTCAACTATAATTTCAAGGAAAAGCAAAATGGATTAAATGCTAGATGCAGTCAGCTGGATATGAAAGTGAAATTCTGGACGACAAGAATATACAATGTTATCTGTACTTTGGAGCTGAATCCAGACATGAGCCAGAGGAGATACTGGTCCATTTGGCTCCACTCTTGCATAAAAAAGAAAAGAAAAAAGCAGTATCTACTTTAGTTCTTCCTGAGGTTTAAGCTATCAAAACTATAGTCAAAAAAGCAAAAGAGCAAAACTGGAGATGCTCTGTAAGAGTTACTAACGCTGTATTCCTTAATTAACTAGACACACCCAGTTCTTGGTCTTATTTCATTAAGTCATTAGCTAATCAGAACCCTTATGAACTATAGTCTCAGAACTTTCTTTTCCTAATTCCTTTGATTCTCTGTTTACTGTAAACTTTTGTGATTCCTAGTTTTTTGTATATTGGATCTATGTCTTTTTTCTCATCATTTCTTTTTGTTTTTTGGAGTTCTGGGGTGACTTTCATTAGTTTGTTTTCTATTTCATCAACTCATATTTCTGCAATATCCAATGCCATTCATTAACTTTTCAGTTTTAATTTAATTTTTAAAAAAGTGTCATTATAATCCTTTCTGATCCCAAGTTGTCACTGTTTTATGATTGTTTCACAGATGTAATGTCTCGCTGACATGTGAAAATCTTTGTCTAATTCTGACTGCAAATGTAATTTAGAGAGGTATTTCCTCAGACTCTTCAGAGTGGTTGCAGCTACCCTGACCAGAAAAAAGCTTCATTTGTCTTTTGTTTCCTTGAGTCTTCTGTATTCTTAATTAATTAATGACTAACTAACAACCCAATATGCTAAGGTAAATCTTCTACTTATTGTATTTCTCAGCCCCATATTAGTTATCCAAACCTTTTGATTTTATGTAAGAGGCGTTTCTTAAATTTGATCTCTGTTCTCTGAGTTCATTACCACTGCTTCAGTACAGATCCTCCGTCTTCTTTATTTGCCATCAATCTCTAAGATTTCAAATCCATGTTCCATATTTCCACCAGAGTTAGCTTCCTAAAAGGAATACTAGTCATATGTCTCACCTCCCTACTTAAAAATTTCTAAGTCAGAAAAGGTTAAAAATAGATAAATTCTCTGACTTTACATTTCTTTGAAAGAGGCAAGAAAGAGAAAGAAAATGGCATAGGTAGTAAACAATTCTGTAATTTTCAGCAATCTTACACTATGGAACACAAATGATCTAAAGTATTTAAGAGGATTTCAAAAGGAAGGAGGTTGAAAAACCTTGCCTGCAATCATATTAATCTGTGAAATTTCTTTAGAAAAATACAGATACCCAAAACCTACCCCAGTAGATTCTCAGTGAATCAGAACCTCCAGAAATCAGCCCCCTAAATTCATACTTTTCAAAAGCTCCCAGGTGAGTCTGCTGCAAAGCCAACTTCTAAAGCTAAGGCACAAAGGCCTAGTCCAAAATGCCATGGTTATAAACTTTATATAACCACAAACACATTCCCAGAAATGAAATTAGAAAATGTTGAATAAACTTACCTAAGTGAGTTCACCTCCGTTTTCTGATGAGATGAGTCACCAGCCACATGGCTAAATTTTTGAGCTTGGACTTTTAATTTGTTCTCTAATGACTCTATTGTTTCTTTCATTATTAACACTTTAGACTTTAATTCATATTTTTCGCTTTCAAGCTATAATTTAAATTTAAAAAATAATAGGTATATATCTTAATATGTTGATTATATTTTTCTTAGGCACTCTAATAATATTTCTGGAAGAAAACTAAGAAAATATATTTACTTTCAAAAAACTTTAAAAGTCATGTGTACAGTTTAGGTTCTAGGAGTCAGAATGAGCATAAAATTTCTCTCTCCTCACTATTAAAGAT
Organism: Callithrix jacchus; assembly: GCF_049354715.1. Taxonomy (NCBI): domain Eukaryota; kingdom Metazoa; phylum Chordata; class Mammalia; order Primates; family Cebidae; genus Callithrix; species Callithrix jacchus. The sequence continues at coordinate 140,762,068 of NC_133504.1, forward strand.
ACAAACAAAAAACAAAACGAGAAAAGAATATATCTATAACAGCAATGAAACACCAGAAGGGAAACCACTAGCAGAGTGAAAATTTTGAGGAATTTCTAAAACATAGTAAGTAAATAGGACTGAATTGAGGGGGGGAAAAAACAGCACAAAACACTGTAACTCAAACACAAAGTGGGCAAGATTTATGTGAAGAAACGGAGTAATTTTCCTGAAGAGCACAGAACATAACCTCACATAATGTAATGGCACATGATGTTTCTTGATGGGAGTACAATATTATAAATGTATTAAACTTTCTTCAAGTAATAGTAAATTCAGTTGAATTCCAATAAAAATTCTGATATTTTTTTAAAAGGAGAATGGCCTAGATTTGGTTCTTAATTCATTTACAAAAAAAAAAAAAAAGAAAAAACAAAAATCTTTTTGGAAAAAATACAAGTATACTTGCTTTATAAGATATCAAAACACACGATAAAGTTATTTTATGAGAGGCTGAGGTGGGTGAATCACAAGGTCAAGAGATCGAGACCATCATGGCTAACATGGTGAAAACCCGTCTCTACTAAAAAAACACAAAAAATTAGCCATGTGTGGTGGCATGCACCTTTAGTCCCAGCTATTAGGAAGGCTGAGGCAGGAGAATCACTTGAACCTGGGAGGCAGAGGTTGCAGTGAGCCGAGATAGGAACACTGCACTCCAGCCCGGGTGACAGAGCGAGACTCTGTCTCAAAAAAAAAAAAAAAAGTTATAATTAAAACAATGAGGATTTCACATACAAATGCACAAGCAAACATATGAAAGTGAAAACAGTGAAAAACATCATGTACAGATATAAATTTAGAAAAGATAGCAAATTTTGGGGAAGTAGGAAAAAGGATAAACTTAAAAAAATGAGTAGGGAGCTGGGTGTGGTAGCTCACTCCTGTAATCCTAGTACTTTGGGAGGCCAATGCAAGAGGATCACTTGAGGCCAGGAGGATTACTTGAGGTCAGGAGTTTGAGACCAACCAGGGAAACATCATAAGATTCTGTCTCTACAACTTTTTAAAAAATCAGCTGGGTATGGTTGTACACCTGTAGTCCTAGCTACTAGCGAGGCAGAGGTAGGAGGATCACTTGAGCCCCAGAGTTAGAGGCAGCAGTGAGCTATGATCATACAATAGCACTTCTGCCTGGGCAGCAGAGCAAGGCTCTGTCTCTTTAAAATAAATAAATAAGTGTAGGGACAAACCACTCATTGGAGAAAAAAAACGGAGCAGGATTTCTTCTTTATTTTACATAAAAAATAAATTCTAGACAGAAAAATGACCTATATTTAAATTTTAAAACAAATATTAGTAATAAATGTAAGTCTTCCAGTTAATAGTGTGGACTGACCACACATATTTTATCTTCCCTCCCTCTGAAAGAATTGCTAAAAAGACAGTACAGGAATAAGAATACACAGCTCAGAAAGTGAGGTTTTCAGATGAAAAAACTGAAACTGATGTTTTTATATTCAAAACATATTTAAAGGCATAAGTCTGAGACAATGGAACTCTTGAAAAAATTTAGCAATAGGTTCAAGGAAAACCAGGTAACAAAAAGCAAAGCAAACCAAAACAAAGTCAATTACTAACTAAAAAAAAAAAATCTACAAGAAAAAAGGCAGTTTTGCCAGCCCTACCACAACTCCATCATAGCACAAAAGCAGCCACAGACAATATGTAAATAAACGAGCAAAGCCGTGATGCAAAAACAGGCTGGAAGCTGCATATGCCCTGGAGGTCATATTTTGCTGAGCTCCATCAACGGTACGTATACAGAAAGGGAATTGTTGGCTCATAGAGTTTTTGTTAGTGTTTTGCTTTTGAGACAGAGTCTCATTCTGTTGCCCAGGCTGGAGTGCAGTGGCACGATCTCAGCTCACTGCAACCAGTACCTCCAGGGTTCAAGTGATTCTCCTGCCTCTGCCTCGCAAGTAGCTGGGACTACAGGTGCATACCACCTTGCCTGGCTAATTTCTGTATTTTTAGTAGAGATGAAGTTTCACCATGTTGGCCAAGCCAATCTTGAACTCCTAACCTCAAGTGATCCTCCCGCCTCAGCCTCCTAAAGTGCTAGGATTACAGGTGTGAGCCACCACACCTGGACTATTATGTCTTACTAGGACTCTAAAGGCTTCGCATCTGGGAGGGAAAGTCTAGCACCATGTTGTTCTTTAAACTTTCTATGTGATGCTTGGCTTTTTGCTTCCACATAAATTTTAAGATCTATTGTCAATTCTTCCCCCTTGCCCCCACAAAACCTTCCTGGGATTTCAACTGGAACTACCTCAGCTCTATAGATCCAAGTTGGGAAAAATTTATGTTATTTTTATAACCTTTTTTATAAACCTGATAAAATCCTCCACTTATTTAGGCTTTAACGACTTTCAATATGGTTGCATTATGTCTCCTATGAAGATTCTGTAAATGTATCCATAGATATCTTGTATTATTCATGACTACTAAAACTGTATGCATTTTCTTTTTATTTATCTTGTTTGGGATTTGTCATGCTTTTGAAATTCATTCTGAATCAGAGGGTTTCTGTGTTTTCATATCTAGAAAATCATCAATCATTATCTCTTTAAATACTGCCTTTCCCACATGCTATTATATCCTCCTTGAACTCTAAGCATTAGTCAGAGAATTAGATCTTCTCACCCTATTCTCCAACATTTTAACTTTTAAAATACTTTCTTTGTTTCTTTTCAATGACTTTCTAATACTTTCTTCAGATGTATTTTCCAGTTTATTAATTACCGCTTTTAGCTTCTGGTCAAGCTGGAGTGATAGGGACCAGATAACTCTCCTGCCTGAAATAACTAAAAAGTTGGATGAAATATATGAAACAGTGGTTTTCAGGACACTACGCATCAGGCAATGATGACCAGTGACTTCTGAGAGACAGGAAACAAATGTGATGAGCTTTACACTTGCTCCAGCTTATTGCCTGGAGAATTTCCAGACTGTGGCACAGGGAAAGGAACCCACATGGAACCCAGTGGTCTGCCCTAAGTTCAGAAGACAGACATCAGAGTCAAAGAAGGCCAAGGCAGCTCAAGTTTGCAGGACAGATATTAGAGGAGAGGTGCAAAGAGTGAGCGCTCCATAGATCTATAAAGGGTATGCTTTGAGTCTTTGGCTGAGTAGAGCTCAGCACAGAGAAAACTACCCAAGGCCAAGGAAAGAACCATGAACAAATTAGAGAGAATAATACTCAGAGCTCATGCAGGGCCAGGGAAAGTTCCTGTGCCCATCAGTCATTTGAAAACCTCATAATTCATAGGGCAATTAGGTAGCATATGCAAAAGGGTTTTATCTCAGTAGTGAAACAAAATTAGTTCAAGACTAAATGCTACTTTGATCCCACCTAAGAAAGCTTAAAGGCAAGACTAAAGGATCAGGCTACTTCCATGTAATTTAACTGCATCCCAGAACAAACCTCAAGTATTTACAGTAATACAAACTATCTAATAACCAAGAAGGTAAGATCCACAATGGCTGACATCCAAACTAAAATTAAATTACCAGGCACACAAAGATACAGGAAAATATAGTCCAGGATGAGATGACGAATCAACTAACCCAGATGACAGAAATAGAAGGCAAATAAATTAAAACAGTAAAGGATAGTAATAGAAACTAGCTAAAACAAAACACATCAAAGGTTGACAAACTATTGGGTACTATGCTCACTGCATGGGTGATGGGATCAATTGTACAGCATCACACAGTATACCCATATAACAAACCCCACAAGTACGCCTGAATCTAAAATAAAAGTTGAAATTATAAAAACAAAAATATACCAAATTAAAAATCCTATCTCTAGAGAGAGTAATAAAAAATGGAAGTAAATTTATCTTTTTACTCTATGTCTGTATTATATGATTTTTTTTTTCTTTTTTAAAAGACAGGGTCTTGCTCTGTCACGCAGACTGGAATGCAGTGGTGTGATCACACAGTTCACTGCAGCCTTGAACTCCTGGGCTCCAGTAAGAGGATCCTCTTACTTCATCCTCCCAACTAGGTGGGACCACAGGTACATGGCACCATGCCTGGCTGATTTGTAAATTTTTTGCAGAGATGGGTAAGACCTACCTGGTCTTACCCAGGTTGGTCTTAAACTCCTGGGCTCAACTGATCCACCTGCCTCACCTTGGCCTCCCAAAGTGCTGGGATTATAGGCATAAGCCACTATGCCTGGCCTATGATTTTTTATTATGAGCAAAATAGCAATAATCATAGCTAATACCTACTAAGAACTTACAATGTATCAGGAATGCTTCTAAGTTCTTTATATGTATTAACTAATTTAATTTTCATAAAACCCTAAGAAGTAAGTACTAACACTATTCTTATTTTACAAATAATAAAATCAGGGAACAGAAAGGTCAAGCAACTTGCCAACAGGTAACAGGAGACAAAGATGGATTTGAACCCAAATAATCAGCTTCAGAGTATATACTCCTAACTGCTGTTATACAACTTTTCTAGCATACTATTTTGTAATTTTTTTGTAAGGAGTTGTAGTTTTGCTCTGTCGTACAGGCTGGAGTGCAGTGGCATCATCATGGCTCACTGTAGCCTCTAACTCTTGGGCTCCAGTGATCCTCGCACCTCAGCCTCCCAAGTAGCTGGGACTACAGGTTCACATCACCATCCCCAGCTATTATAATTGTATAAAACAGTGTATTAGGCTGGGCATGGTGGCTCATATTTGTAATCCCAGCATGTTATGAGGCTGAGGTGGATGCATCAAGAGGTCAGGTCTGGCCAACATGATGAAACCCCGTCTCTATTAACAATACAAAACAAATCAGCTGGGCATGGTGGTAGGCGACTATAGTTCCAGCTACTCAAGAGGCTGAGGCAGGAGCATCACTTGAACCTGAAAGGCGGAGGTTACAGTGAGCTGAGATCATGCCACTGCACTTCAACCCGGGCAACAAGAGCAAACTCCATCTCAAAAAATAAATAAAAATAAAAACTTAAAAATAGCATATTAAAACTGTAATTGACAGTTATTTATATAACATGATATACCCCAAATCCAGTTTGATACATTACCTGATGATTAACACATGTCAAATGTTCAATAGTTTTCTCTAATTCTGATTTTCCATAAAGATCCATTTCCTCGATATGCTAAAAAAGAATGTTAAAGAAAATGTTCATTTGTATCAGATAACAAAACAAAACCATCACAGTAAGCAATGCAAGTCTACAGTTCTATTATGTTGTATTTGTCCTTTCATAAAACACAGAAATGTTTTAGAAAGTAAGACATTACTTTCTACAGAAAGTCATTAGATGTTTTACAAAAGTGATGTTTTTGGTTAAAAAAGGCACAATAGGTTGCTCATCTTTTACACTCCCTACCTCCATGTGTGATTGTAGTAGGAGACACAGATTGGTAAGGATTCATTTATAAATATTTATACAGATTAATCTGTAACAGCACAATTATAAAAGGACAAAACCAGCAGGTTAAATAAAAAGCTCAGGAGTATGCCCTCACAAGAAGAGATGTAAGAGAAACAATGCAAAGGAAGACAAGACAAGATCAGAAAGACACAGGAAACAGAATACTACAGGGCCATGTAAGAGATGCGAGTTTGAATAAGGGGCTGGTCAACAGTATAAACCCAGGGACTATTTTTCTGGTAACTTCACTTTACACAACTTACTGCTGCTAAGTCTAAAATAAACAATATAATTTGGTGTTCACTGACAGTTTTTCTAGCATGGATTCATATTTCCATCCATGTTATTCATTAAAAAGAAACAGACACATCTAATGTTTGGATTATATATTTGGTTGAGTCACTGTACTGTATGTACTTAATAAATCACTCAACTAGCATTGAGTATATACTCTATACCAAGCACCAAGTAAGGTGTCAGGAATACAGCAGTGAGTAAAGTGGATAAAATCTCTGACATCACAGATGCTGGAGCCTAGTAGAAAAGATAAAACCTAAATAAGAGCTCAAAATAAAATCCATGAATATTCTTCTAGGAAAAGGAACTTTATGCCAAAATATCAAAAGGGAATCTAGAGTTCATTTCTAGAGTTCATTTCCTATCAAAAGATATGATGTTTGACCTGGACCTAAAGGATAAATAAAAATTAGCCGGACAAGAAGACTGGAAGGTGTGAAGGAATCTTCGAGAGTCTATGCAGAAGGTTGGAGGCAAGAAAAAGTCCATTAAACTTGAAGTCTTGTGAACAGGCAAGACGAGTTTAGGGGAAAGAAGCTAGACCTTGAGGTAGGCAAGGGCCAATCACTTTAGTCCTCAAAACCAAGTAACGGATTTTAAATAGGAAGTGATATGATCAGATTAATATCTTTGAAAGATAATTCTGACTTCAGTGTAAAATATAGCCTTGAGAGAGGCAAGATTAGAACAGGGGCCATTAACACAATAATGCAGGTGAGAGAGAACAATGACCAGACCAGGATGGAAGCAGGGGAATGGAAAGAAGTAAACAAATTCTAGAGAAAGTAACAGGAGCCCAGAAGCCAGATTCTTGCAATTCGTAGCTGAGTGACCTTGGGCAAGTTATTTAAACTCACTGTAACTGAGACCTCATCTGTAAGCAGTACCTATTGAATACAGCTGGGCGAGGTGGCTAATGCCTGTAATTCCAACACTTTGGGAGGCTGAGGCAGGTGGATCACCTGAGGTCAGGCGTTGGAGACCAGCCTGACAAACATTATGAAACCCCTGTCTCTACTAAAAATACAGAAAGTAGCAGAGCATGGTGCCGGATGCCTGTAATCCCAGCTACTTGGGAGGCTGAGGCAGGATAACTGCTTTAACCTGGAAGGCAGAGGTTACAGCGAGCTGAGATCGAGTCATTGCACTCCAGCCTGGGTGACAAGAGTGAAATTCTGTCTCAAAAAAAAAAAAAAAAAAAAAAGGCTATTACAGGCTGGGTGCAGAGGCTCATGCCTGTAATTCTAGCACTTTGGGAGGCCAAGGTGGATGGATCACCTGAGGTCAGGAGTTAGACCAAGATAGTCAACATGATGAAACCCTGTCTCTACTAAATCACTTGAACCCAGGAGGCAGAGACTGCACTGACCCGGGATCACACCACGGCAGTCCAGCCTGGGCAACAGATCAGAGTGAGACCCCTGCTCAAAAAAAGGCTATTGTGAAGATTTACTAAGACAATCCATGTAAAAAGCACTTAATAGAACAAAGCCTCACATGGGAAGGGCTTAATACATGCTAAATATTATTCAAGAGATAGATAACACTTATAGGACTTGGTAATTGAGAGATAGATATGAGCTTTCAGGGAGCTCTTAGTGATAGATGATGCTTGGATTTGACAATTGGTTAGACAGTGGAATAATGGGAAACACTGGAAGAGGTTTAAGGATTGAGATTAGTTACATTTTTAAGTAAAAGATCTATCGTAAACTCACAAAACCCTGCCTCCTGTAACCCAGAAGGATTCTGGTAATATGAATCTTGTTTTTTCCAAGCTTTCAGTACTACTACATTTTAAAAATCCTATTTTTACATTCTTTGGTCATTTCGAAAGATATGGAAAAGGGTAAGTCAGTAGCTTGTGCTAAAAGCTGCCATACTGCACAGAAGTTTCCCATTTGGCAATTTTAACACTTATTTTTATAAGAAAACACTTTCTGGAAGGCAGTATTCCAAAAGATTCCAATTAAAAGTATTCTTAAACTGTTATATTTAGGGTGAAATTTTAACCGAACATTGTGACATAAAGACTATGCTTATAATGCTAAAATGTTTTTATTTCTAATTTTAGCTGCTACTTTTAAAGCATTAGTTCAATAATATTGATTGCAAGTAAACTATGGACTCTATAGTAATATAATTTAGTACTTACAATGTGCTAATCATTAAGTGCTTTATATGTATTAATATACTTATATTTTTGGAGATTACAAAAGAAACTATAAAGTACTGACTCTAGATATGCCACCAAATGTACAACCAACAAAAGAAAAAAATAAACTGGACTTCGTCCAAATTAAAAAATTTTGTTTTTCAAAGACATCATTGAGAAAGTGAAAAATGACCCACAGAATGAAAGTATTTGCCAATCATGTATCTGATAAGGGCTGTATCTAGAATATATAAAGAATGTTACAACTCAATAATAATGAGACAACTCAATTTAAAAATGGGCAAAGAATCTGAACAGACATTTCTCCAAAAAAGGTTATAAAAATGGCCAATGAGAATATGAAAAGATGCTCAACATCATTAGCTCCGAGGCAATGCAAATCAAACCACAATGGCGGCCCGGATGCAGTGGCTCACGCCTGTAATCCCAGCACCTGAGGTCTGGAGTAGGAGACCAGCCTGGCCAACATAGTGAAACCCCATCTCTACTAAAATTACTAAATTAGCCAGGTGTGGTGGTGCATGACTGTAATGCCAGTGACTCGGGAGGCTGTGGCAGGAGAACTGCTTGAACCCGGGAGGCAGAGGTTGCGGTGAGCCAAGATTGCACCATTGCACTCCAGCCTGGGAAGCAAGAGCGAAACAATCTAAAAAAAAAAGCCACAATGGAGACTACTTCACACCCACCGGAATGACTATAATATAAAAGGAAATAGTACCAAGTACTGGGGAGAACATGTAGAAATTAGAAACTTTATTCACTACTGGTTGGAATAAAAACAGCTTGGTTGCAGTGGTTAAAGATTGACTTATCATATGACCAGGAATATACCAAAGAGAAATGAAAATATATATCCACACAAAAAGCTGTATATGAGTTCCTAGCAACATTATTTATGGATGAATCTTGAAAACATTATGCTAATGAGAGAAGTCCAACATTTAAAAATCACATATTGAATGATTCGATTTATAGGAAATGTCTGGAGTAGGCAAATCCATAGAGACAGCAATGGACTGGTGGCTGCCTATGGCTGAGGGGGATGGCAGAAATGGGGAGTGAGGCTACTGTGTTTCAGAGTTTCTTTTTGTGGTGATGAAAATGCTCTAAAATTGACTGTGGTGATGGTTAGTTACACAAGTCTGTGAGTATACAGCTAGTCTCTGGTTTACAGGGTTTATAAGGACATAACCCCAGTATAAGTTAAGGAGCATGTAGACTTAACAATGGCTTAAGATTTTTCAATGTAAGACTTTAAAATGGGTTTATTGGGGTATTAAATGCATTCCCCCCATTACATGTTTTACTTACAATGGGTTTACTGGAATGTAATCCCATTGTAAGTCAAAACCAATGAATTGGTATACTTTAAGTGAGTGAATTATATAGTGTGTGAATATCTCCATAAAGCTGTCACCAAAAAACAAACAAACAAACAAACAAAGATAATGTCTTCCCATATGAGAAACTTCCTATTAAGTTCAGGGATTGGCAAATTTTTTAGGTAAAAAACCAGACAGTATATATTTTAGGTTTTCTGGGTCATACTACAAAAGCTACAAATACATAAACAATTGGGCAAGGTATTCCAGTAACACTTTATCAACAATGAAATATTCTTCTTAATCCATTCTTAACCCACAGGCCATACACAAACAAAGTGGTCTGGATTTGGAATAGTAACTTCACAGGAAAATGTATACAAATACCTCTTCTTCTCAACAAGTTACCTTTCAAAAGCATGTCAATCTTCTTACCTCTAATTTTTCTTTTAAAGCTTCCTTTTCTGTCATAATTCTTCTTAAGTCAGATAATGCAAGTTCTTTTTCCTTTTCCATAAGACTAACAATATTATGGGGTGTTGTAGTTTGGGTGGATTCCTGTCTTAGGGCAGATAATTCTTCCTGAGCCTTAAAGAATTAAAAGAAATAAATTAAAAAGGCACTTTGGCAGGGCCCGGTGGCTCACACCTGTAATCCCAGCACTTTGGGATACCGAGGTGTGCAGATCATGAGGTCAAGAGATTGAGACCATCCTGGCCAACACAGTGAAACCTCGTCTCTAATAAATATACAAAAGTTAGCCGGTTGTGGTGGCACATGCCTGAGGTCCCAGTTTCTCGGGAAGCTGAGGTGGAAGAATTGCTTGAACCCAGGAGGTGGAGGTTGCAGTGAGCCAAGATGAGATTGCGCCACTGCACTCCAGCCCGGCGACAGAGCAAGACTCTGTCTTAAAAAAAAAAAAAAGACACTTTGGTAAAAGATATAAATAAAAAATACTTTGGCTATGTTCCCAGTTAAAAAAGGCATACTGAACACATGCTACCTTCACTCTCTTCCCAAATCCCAACGAAATGAGAGTAAAAGGATTAAAATAGTAAGAATAAAAAAAAAAGACAAGGGGATCGAGGGAGGCACCAGCCACAAAATGTTGGAAACTAGACAGCAGACAGACAAGTAGAATTAACTAGGCAGACCCAAGAAAGCTGAAATGTAAGCCAGCAATGGGGAAAGCCCAGAAGTAGGTCAAATGACACTGCAAAATCCCCCAAAAACCTCAAAAAAGTGACTCTTTCAACTTGACCTTTTAACTTGCATGCCTCCTCCCCTTCTCAAAATAGCAGGATTTCATGGGAGATGGGTATGTGAACAAACATGGGTGACAGACCCCATGCTTTGCTCAGACTTACCCTGCTCTCTAACAACTGAGGCTTTGCTAATGGGGCCAAGCGAACACCAATTCCCTCTCCCCATAGTACAGTATTTATAGAATAAGTCCTAAATAGCCAAAATATCCAAATAGTGGATGCTACCCACTGTTTTGATAGACATTTCCCCACACGTCTTAATTCTAAGCATAAATCTGGCTCATAGTCAGGCTGAGACCTGTTCCAGGTAGTTTTTAAAAAAAGGAGACTATTTCTAACTGATCTGACACATAGACAGGCTAGAAAAGGGAAAGAATAAATATGAAAAAATAAGAGAAATATCTGCTTTAGAAACAGGATGATAGTAGAAACTACTACTGCTAATTTTAATTCTGAGGCAATATCACAGATCCATATATTATAGTAATGTGAAGGATATATACCAGCTCCATTATAGTTAACTGGTTCTATACAATCTATTGGCTTAATTACAATAAGTTTCTTACTTCATTATATAAGACACTTAGTTTATCTCTTTCTGCTGTCAATAATTTAATATTGGACTGTATATCCTCCATATATTTTTCAAATCTTTCTAGCATATGTTGAAGTTCATCTCTTTCTCTTGTGATCTGATGAATTTCTGAATTGTAATCACCCTGAAATAGAATTAAAAAACAAAAGTTATCATGTTATAATCATCACTACATGGTTGTCACAAGATACTGATGATGAGACTGACTGAAAGATGCTACCAGACAAAAAGAAGACAAGTGCCTTTAATGTGATTAAGGAACACAGTTTTAAAAATCTATGATGAGAGCAGATGAGAATACTGGCAGTACTGGGGCAAATTTCCTGGCCTTCAAGTTCCTAGAAGAGACTTAGCTGCCAATGACATGACTTGATCAGATCCTATGAGATGCTTCAACTTTTATTCTCACGAAGTTGTTCATACTAGTGGTACTTAAAGTGTAATCCCCAGACCAGAAGCAGCAGCAGTATCTAAAAACTTGTTAGACATGCAAATTTTGGAGCTTGGAGCCAAACCCAGACCTACTCAGTCAGAAGCTTCAGAGCAGAGCCAAGTAACTGTATTTTACCAAGCCTTCAAAGCAATTCTGATGCCTGGTAATTTTTTAGAGCCACTAGTTAGTTTATCTTCTACAGAGAAGGGGCCAGGAAGTTATCTGTGTGTCTGCTCACCCAGTACAGGTAACTCTAACAGCCTAGTACATTCTTCAGTGTTTTCTATGACTGAATCGAAATTAATACCCCAGGCATACCATCTCCCAACTGTCTCAGCTTCAGACCTACAGGAGGCCTATTTATACAGTCAAATGAATGTAAATATTTCTACCAGGCAGTATATATTAAGAATATTCACTGAATAAGCAACTACTTCCAACATTTCTACAATTTAGTACCATTCAAAAGATGCCCCCAATTTAGTACAATTCAAAAGATTCACTGTCTTCATCACTGTGGTAGAAAATAAAGATGAGGGCATTCTGATTCTCTCCACGCACGTGTAAATAAATGTGTATGTCTTTTTCCTATTTAAAAAAAAAAGATAATAAATGCAGGCTTGGGATCTATGGTATCTTAATGTTGTAAGTACTAAATGTAGAAGTGCCAAGCAGGGCTAATTTAATAATATGACACACTGAAAAGAGTCCTGGCCTTTATTATTCAGTATCTGTTGTGCCAGTATCACATACAACGTAGATTTGGTAAATAATAGATATCTGTGACGTACCTCTCACCTGCATTTGGAAATAAGTAATCTCTTAGTTAAACAAGCAGAACAATGGCATGATGGATAGGATTAGTTATCTAAACACTTTAAAGGACAAGATGTTTTATAGTACAAAAGCAGATTAGGATTTTGAGACTTAACCAAGGTAACCGTGAAAGAAACTGTGTAACATAACCATATCTACATTTAAAAAGTCTTGGCCAGGTGTGGTGATTCATGTTTGTGATCCTAGCACTCTGGGAGGCCAAGGCAGGAGGACTGCTTGAGGCCAGTTCTTGAGTTCAAGACCAGCCCAGGCAAAAGAGCGAGACCCTGCCTCTGCAAAAAATTAAACAATTAGCCAGGCATATTGGCGCACATCTGTAGTTCTAGCTACTTGGGAGACTGAGGTAAGAGGATCACTTGAGCCCAGGAGTTCAAGGTTATGGTGAGCTATGATCACACTACTGCACTCTAGCCTAAGGAACAGAGCGAGACTTTCTCTCAAAGCAAAACAAAATAATCTTCCAAAAAGGAGTCTGTACAGATTCTAGAAAAAGAAAGCTCAATAAATAAAGATTTGACAGTCTATTTTTTTTATTACTGTTTAGGTCTCAGCTTAAATGTCACTTTCTCGAAGGAATTCTTCCAGATTTTTCAATCTAATATAGATCTCCTTCTATATACTCTTATAGTATTTTTGAATCTCTTCGGCACTTTCTTCAAAAACACATTATAAATGAGGTTATAAAGTTGTTTACATGATCGTGTGTTTAATGTGTGTCTGTACTACTAAAATTTAAGCTCTATGAGGGTCACAGAAAGAACCTGGTCTTTTTCATCACCTCTTCAGTGTCCAGTATGGTACCCAGTAAAACAGGAGTTCTGTGAACATTTATTGACTGACTTTCCTAAGCAGAAACTAACTCTTCTTTAAGTATATCTGGTGTACATATTTCTGTTATTGTTAATGTATAATAATTGTGAATAACACCCTTTACTACTCCATTCATTGTCCCCTACACACACACAAGCACATGCACACACATGTGTGTGCTGAAGGCTGCAAGGACAGGAACTGTCTTCTTCATCTCTGTATTCTCTGTATTCTATGCCTCGTTCAGAGCAGGCATTCGGTATTTATCTCTGGACTGACTCTAATTTTCTACCAGAACTGATTTGCTTTGAACCAGCAAATAAGGAAATAAATCATTCACTGGTAACTAGGTGTTACACTGGATACTTATACAAATTATCTCATTGATCAAAGGGCATAAAATTTCAGTTAGACTGGAAGAATTTTTCTTTTCTTTGAGACAGAGTCTCATTCTGTCACCCAGGCTTGAGTGCGATCTCAGCTCACTGCTACCTCCACCTCCTGAGTTCAAATGACTCTCCTGCCTGAGCCTCCTGAGTAGCTGGAATTACAGGCATGCACCACTATGTCCAACTAATTTTTCTGTATTTTTAGTAGAGACAGGGTTTCACCATGTTGGTCAGGCTGGTCTCGAACTCCTGACCTCGTGATCCACCTGCCTTGGCCTCCCAAAGTGCTGGCATTAGTGGGTGGCAGGAGTTAGCCACTGCGCCTGGCTGGAATGTTTTAATAACCTATTGTGTTGCATGGTAACCAGTTAATAATAATGTATTGTATACTTCAAAATTGCTAAAAGATTTTTAACATTTGCACCACAAAAAAACAGTAAGTTGGTGAGGAAATAGACATGTTAATTGGCTAGACTGAATCTTTCTATAATGTATACATAGATCAAAACATCCAACTGTACTCTATAAATAAACATATTATTTGTCAATTAAAAATAAAACCAACAAATTATCTCATTTTGTCTTTACAAGAAGTTGTAGTCACTTTCCCCATTCTGCAAATGAGGGAAACAGGGTTCCATGAAGTTAGGTAACTTCTCCAATGTCATAAAGCCAGTTTGTGGAACTTCAACTTTTGTTAGGCTCCAACTGCAAAGCACTTCTGCCTACACCATACTCAAAACTCATAGTGGGAACCAGGGTGAATACAAGGTGAGGGGGACAGTACCCACCCTACACAGGCAATAGAGAATTGATATTAAAAAGTGTCTCCAGGCGCAGTGGCTCAGGCCAGTAATCCTAGCAATTTGGGAAGGCGAGGCAGGGAGATCACTTGAGGTCAGGAGTTCAAGACCAACCTGGCTAACATGGTGAAACCCCGTCTTTAAAAAAAAAAAAAAAAAATTTAAAAAAAAAGTGTTATTACAATCCTGAGTTTTTCTGACTTACTACAATCCTAACCAACTGTGCCTAATAGTTTGCCATAAAGCAGGTGTTGAAAACCCAGCTAGTACCAAATCCAGCTGTAGAACAGTCTTTGTCGTTTGCCAACCAAATGTTCCTGAACATGTTTAAAACAGCTAATTTTATGGTGGGCACCATGGCTCACATTAGTAATCCCAGCACTTTGGGAGGCCAAGGCAGGCAGATCACTTGAGATCAGGTGTTTGAGACCAGCTTGGGCCATATGGCAAAACCCTGTTTCAAAAAAAAAAAAAAAAAAGAAATTAGCCAGGCATGGTAGCATGTGCCTATAGTCCCAGCTACTCAGTAGGCTAAGGTGGAAAAATGGCTTGAGCCCAGGAGGCAGAGGTTACAGTGTGCCAATATCATGCCACTGCACTCCAGCCTGGGTGACAGACTCAATAAATAAATAAAGTAAAATAAAATACCTAATTTTAGGTAGGAAATGCACTTCCTAGTTCCCAGTACTTGCAACTGTCTCACATCCCACCTATTTCATTCATATATTTACCCACTATCCTCTATCATGCCTGTAATTTATTATTGGGACTCTAAAATGCTCTGAACACCCTGCTTTCCTGAACTCTAGAAAATAATTTTTTTGTCTACACCAGGTACCATTATAACTTTGACCATGTAAGTAAGTTGAGGGGGAGAAAAATTTCACCTAATTTTACTAGTGCCTTACCAATATCTCTCACACACTTGTCTTTCAAATGTGAATCCAACACAGAGCAAATGAATCAAATATTTTGGTTAAAAACTCTGAGATATTTATCTCCTTAGTATTTCATACATGATTAAACTGATCATTTTGTGGGAGATTCCTCTATAAAACAAAAATGATCAATTCAGTCACTTACTTTTCCTGAGTCCTAAATACATACAGAACTTAAAATAAATTCAGCAACATATAAATTACTAATAACTTGTACTGCATTTTTCCACCAATTTTTTTTTTTTTTTTTGTCGCCCAGGCTGGAATGCAGTGGCGAGATCATAAATCACTGCACCCTTGAACTCCTGGACTCAAGCAATCTCCTTCCCTCAGCCTTCCCAGTAAGTGGTACTAGAGGTGCCTGACAGTATGCTCAGCTAATTTTTTACTTTTTCTTTTGTAAAGAAGGAGTCTCGTTGAGTTGACCAGACTGGTCTTGAACTCCTGGCCTCAAGTGATCCTCCTGCCTTGGCCTCCCAAAGTGCTGGAATTACAAGTGTGAGCTACCACACCTGGCTTCATTCTTATAATAGATAACATAGCATAGAGTTTATACTGACAACTATAAATCAAACTTCAGCCACTAGCTTATGAGGTTAAAAAATGAAGTCTAATCAGAAGACAAAACTGTTTGACAATGAACACAAGATCTTCACGGATAATATGACAGAACTGGCAAATTCAGCCAAGGCTGAAACCAAATGTTTTGAGTTTTAATGGGCTACTCCCCACTCCCAGATTTCCCCTAATTTTACATAGTATGTAGATAAAGTAAAGTCACATAAGCCTTTCAAGACTCCTGAACTCCAAAGCTTAAAAGAAGGAATATCTGAAGAACTCAAATGATACTCACAAAACACTAAAAATAATTAAGACCTAAAATTTTATTCTCTCATGCATCATGGTCAACTTTAATACACACAATAGGAGATGCAACTAGAAAATGACATAAAGTGAACATTTTTGGATAATCAATTTCCAAATATAGTTGCAGAGGACAAACAAAACAATCTACGCAGCACCCACTTGCCATTTCTATCTATCTCCCCTAGCACGGTTAATAGAGAAGATGCTTGGCCAGCAGAATGTAACACACCTTCCTAACTGGTCCAAGGCTGGAAATGATATGAAACTATGTTGCCTGCGATGCATATAAAACCACTCTGCTATGAGAGAGAAAATGCAGCTGATATAGAAAGTAAACTATGCCTGGGCACAGTGGCTTACATCTGTAATCCCAGCACTTTGGGAGCTCGAGGTAGG
Source organism: Callithrix jacchus (assembly GCF_049354715.1). NCBI lineage: Eukaryota > Metazoa > Chordata > Mammalia > Primates > Cebidae > Callithrix > Callithrix jacchus. The sequence goes on from NC_133504.1 coordinate 140,778,650, forward strand.
CAGATCACAAGGTCAGGAGTTTGAGACCAGCCTGGTCAACATGGCGAAACTCTATCTCTATTACAAATACAAAAATTAGCTGGGCGTGGTGGCATGCGCTCATAATCCCGGCTACTCGGGAGGCTGAGGCAGGAGAATCACTTGAACCTGGGCGGTGGAGGTTGCAGTGAACCCAGATCACATCATTACACTCTAGCCTGGGCAATAAAGAGTGAAACACTGTCTCAGAAAAATAAACAAGAAAGTAAACTCTAAAAAGAGAGAGAATATCCAACAATGAGTCCTGGAAGCCCAGGTTCCACTACACTTCTTCTACCATTCAGCCTTTCCTTAATTTCCAGTAATCAGTATGTTATAGTTTGTTCTTTAGTAATTTACCTAATTAATGCTGCGTTCCTACAATACAGGCCATGGAAGAAAACAAAAAATCAAAATCAGAACTTTTTCAAAGCAAGAATGAATAAAGTTACATTTAATATAATAATAAATCAGCAAAGTTTATTCATAAAGATGCTTTCTGGCTTTATCACTTACTCTTATAAAGAGACGTTACCTTTTCTGATGTTCTAAATATTGAACTTTTTTCACGTGCGCTATAATTTGCAGAGCAAGATCTTCGCTGTATTATATGTTGGAGTCTCTCTAGCTCTTTCTTATAATAATCTCGTTCTTCTTCTATACCTTTCAGAAATGTATCTAAACGAGAAGGTGACCTGTCTCGACGTTTTATTCCATGTTCTAGTCTCATCCTCTCAACTTCCAAAGTAAGTTCTCTTTCTGCAAATTAAAGTGATTAACTCTTAAAACAGTGTTGCATATGTAATGTTGATTAGTCAAGTAAATTATATGAATAACTTTTAGAATGAGAGCTACTAGAAATCATGAACTGTTCTACATATCACCTGTAAGTACTAAATTTATTAAAGAGGTAAATATTCAGAAGAAAAAAGAAAAAACAAACAAAAATTAAAAGTTTAAATAAGGTCCAATAGGTCCAAGTCCCCCTGTTTTTGTCTTATTATAAGGTGGGTACTACTCAGTACTACAAAATGAAGCAGTAAATTACCACATGGTACTTTCCCGGGATTTGAAAATGCACTAAAAGAAAATATATCTATAAACAATCATAATATGCATAAACTTAACATTAAGCTTGAATTTAAAACAGCATACACATATACAAAGAGAGTAAAATAACTCAAATAAATATTATTATTAGCTTTTACCACAGAAATTGCCTCTTCATGAGTCAAAAGTAACCAAATACTGGCAATTTCACATAGTTGAACCTAATTTAATTTATGTTCATTGCAACTCTGAGGCATGGAAGGACTTTCCTGATGTATTCTGATTTACTCCTATTTCTTCTTTCATTCATTCAACAGATAAGTATTAAGCATTTACTATATGCCCAGCACTAGCTAAGGATACAAGTATGAAAAACATAGCCAAGGCTGAACAACTATTCTAACTGTAGTAGGATAAAACCTACAAAAGGATAGTGTGCAGTGCAAACTCGAGGATGAATTGGCAAATTTGTCCCAAGAAGGAATGACCAGAGAGGTAAAAAGAAAGTAGGAGAGTGGGAAAGAATGGCCAACTGGGTTAAATGCAATCAAATAAGCAAATGAATGAAAAATATCCACTGCATTTAGCAAAACGGAGGCGAATGATGACTTTAACAAGAGTAACTGTGTTGAAGAGGTGGGAACAGAAGCCAACTGGAGTGGACTGAGGAGCTGTGGGGTAGCCGGTGATCAAGCAGAACAGCAAGTATAGATGACCTTTCAAGATGCTAAAGCTATGAAGAGACGAGAAGAGTGGCTGGATAGGAATGGGTCAAAGTTTTTGTATTGAAATTGGTGAAGAACTTTCCTCAATAGGATGAAAGAAAAAAAGAAAAAAAATTAAAAAAACAAAAAAGAAATTGGTGAAGAGTAAGCATGTCTGAATGCCAATGGGAAAAAATAGTACAAAAATTACAATTATGGAGAGGAGATCATTAATTTGTAAGGTTTTTAAAATCAGAGAAGTTATGACCCAGAGAATAGATGGAGCCACAGGTCTTTCCTAAGAGGGACACTCCTGACTGAACAGGAAGGAAGAAGATGCACAGGTTTTTAATCTGAGGCCAGAGGACTGAGTGAATGCCTGCAATGGCTTCCCTTCTTTTAGGAAAACTGGGGGTAGGATCATCTACTCAGAATGAGGGGGAGTAATGGGACTCACAACTTTACTGACATTGCAAAATATTTCAAAATATTCCCAATGGAGAATGGAATATCAAATGCTAAGAGAAATAATGTAAGATATGGCACTGAGTGTCCTGCTGAGGTTCAGGACTATCTAATTTACAGTGCTCTCAATGTGCCTGGTGCACACTCAAACAGCTGCCCATGTGTAAAAGTGTAGAAGGCAAATTGTTTGGCTCATCCATGGCTGAGTATCTGGCAGAGGGATGCACCCAAAACACAGGGAAATGAGAGTCTGAGACAGCTGAAAGATTACGCTCAAATGATCTATGCTAGGCCACGCATAGCTATCTAAAGAAGTATATTTTAGACTTTTATACATGGTTCTAAGCACTTTAACATATCAACTCATTTAATGATCAAAACAACCTTTCAGGGTAGGTGTCATCATTAGCCCCATAGATAGGGAAACCGAGGCACGGAGAGCTTCAGTAACATGCTCAAGTTATACAGCTAGTATGCAGAGAGGAGGTCAAATAGATTATCCACATGGGCCTAGGATAGAGTCTCTTCTTAATACAGTACATTGGCTTTCTTTCACTTCCTAAGACACATCGTTTGATGGCACCAAGCTTCTGCACCTGCCATTTCCTCTGCATAGAAAATTAGACCCCCATCTTCATTGAGCACTTCATTCAATCTCTAGTACATCCTCCCATTCTAATTTAATACCTCTTATCAACTAAAATTAGCTTCTTCACTTATGTGCCACTAGTCTGTCTCCCTAACAAGAAAAAAAGGCTCTGCAAGAGCAGGGCCCTTATGTATTTTGTTTGCCACTATATACCCCAGCAGTCAAAACAGGGCCTGGCACACACCTACAAAGCAGGTGATTAATAAACACTGGTCAAATTGATGAATGAATGAATTCTTATGTTTCTTATGCCAAGTCATTCAGGGCTGGTACCTGCAGAAAGTTAGCCTATCTCAATTGTGTGTGTGTGTGTGTGTGTGTGTGTGTGCGTATTTTAAGATAATACAATTACATTTCCTTGAAAAGATTCTGTACTTCAATTTTCCACTATCAAAATAGCCTTCCTTTTAGTCTTATTTAATTCTATTATTAGTCTGTCTCAAAGAAGTACACATTTCTATTGGAAAATATTCAAGCAGGGTTCCCTGTATAAACGAGTCAAAACATAAAAATTCTAAGGTCCTTGAGGGAAAGATTTCTATTGTATCTACAGTACCTACTATGGTTTCTGGCTAATGGCAAACACTCAACAAATATTTATTGAATGAATGACTGAATGAATGAAAGATTATCTACTAAGAAAAACAATATATCAAGAGGAAATCACAAACATTTTTTAAGTCATCGAAATTTGACATCTTACCTGTAACTGCAAAATTTTCGACTTTTTTGCTAAGTCTTTGCTTTTCTTGTTCAAGCTGATGAACAACAGTTTCTAGATCTGATTTTACAAGGAGTTCATCACTTAGTCTCTCCTTTTCTTTATGGCATAAGTTCAATTCCTGCAAATTGTAATACTATAAGATTTCTAACATCTTTATAAAATACTATCATACTTAAAAGTAAAATAGATTTTTTTAAGCACATTTATATAACAGCAACTTAAATGTGTGTGCAAACAATTAGTCAAATATGTGATTCAATTAAACTTAATTATCATTTGTAGCTGAAAGTACCATAAAACACAAGTATCAACAATGTTTCTTTGTGGGTGGGAGAATTATTAGATTTTATTTTCTTCTAGTTTGGCATGTTGTCCTATTTTTTTCTAAATGAACATGTACTTATATTATGTAAAAAATTAAAGCTTTTTCATGGTTAAGAGAGCAATAGTCGGTGGCTCAAGCCTGTAATCCCAGCACTTTGGGAGGCCGAGGCGGGTGGATCACGAGGTTAAGAGATCGAGACCATCCTGGTCAACATGGTGAAACCCCGTCTCTATTACAAATACAAAAAATTAGCTGGGCATGGTGGCGCATGCCTGTAATCCCAGCTACTCGGGAGGCTGAGGCAGGAGAATTGCCTGAACCCAGGAGGCAGAGGTTGCGGTGAGCCGAGATTGCGCCATTGCACTCCAACCTGGGTAACAAGAGCGAAACTCTGTCTCAAAAAAAAAAAAAAAAAAAAAAAGAGAGCAATAGTAAGACAAAGTCTTCTAAGACCATCACATACAGTGTATCTGTAACTCTACTGGTTATTCTCTCACCCTCATCTGCACAACAAAGATAAGACCAGGACGCTAAGGATTCACTGGCCAGGATGAATCTATGGTTATGAAGTATTTTCCATGGTAACCAGCATGTCCCTATGGTAAGTACTTAATAAATGTTAGCTATCAATATCATCATTCTTATCTTAAAAATACATAGAATCTTGCATTACTGGAAAAAATAAGAAAGGTAAGAAAGTATGGCAACATGGCAACATCCTACTGTCAGCCAACACTAGTGAAACTTGGTCACAGTTCTGAGACAAGTGTTACGAATAACATCCAACATTTAGTGCACATACAACTAGCAGTGAACAAACAGCAAAAATCCCTTCCTCTCATGCTTCCTTTTAAATTGACGTATGCCACCAGAACACTCCAGCTAGACTGTGTAAAAAGTATACATAAAGAAAGAACTTGGAAATTAGTATTTACCTTTCTTTCCAATCTTAGAGGAAACTCTTCCAATTCAACAGGCTATTTTTAGGAATCCTCAATCATTTGGGTGACTACTTGGTTTCTACCTATAAGCAAGACACTCTTTCTGCTAGCTCCAGACTTTAGGACTATATGCTTTTTCTGTATGCTATATTTAGGCTTCTGTTGGGATGATCGCTTCCTTAGTCATTTGAAGACTACCAGAACAAGAAATGTGATTAGGAAAATGGTTTGTATTACCAAAAAAGCTATTAATGGCTCACGCCTGTAGTCCCAGCACTTTGGGAGGCCGAGGCGGGTGGAGCACGAGGTCAAGAGATCGAGACCATCCTGGTCAACATGGTGAAACCCTGTCTCTACTAAAAATACAAAAACTTAGCTGGGCATGGTGGCGTGTGCCTGTAATCCCAGCTACTCGGGAGGCTGAGGCAGAAAAATTGCCTGATCCCAGGAGGCGGAGGTTGCGGTGAGCCGAGATTGCGCCATTGCACTCCAGCCTGGGTAACAAGAGCGAAACTCCATCTCAAAAAAAAAGCTATTAAAAGAAGACTGGGCTGAGCACAACGGCTCATGCCTGCACTCCTAGCACTTTAGGAGGCTGAGGCAGGAGAATCACTTGAGCCCAGGAGTTTAATACCAGCCTGGGCAATAGAGTAAGACCTCATTTCTACTAAAAAAAAAAAAAAAATGCTAGGCACAGTGGTGCATGCCTGTAGTCTTAACCATGCAGAAGGCTGAGGTGGGAGGATCACTTGAGCACAGTAGGGTCAAGGCTGCAGTGAGCTATGATCATGCCACTGCACTCTAGCCTAGGTGAAGGCAAGACCCTGTCTCTAATAAATAAATAAATAAATAAATGAGGATGGAGTGCCTTTTGTAATAATCAACAAATATTTCAAGTAATTAATTTTTGGTGTTAATACTAGTAAAGTCATAAAGTAGTTACAAGAACGTAAAATTTCTAGCAACTACTATCCATAACATTAAAGAACTATAAAAATATAAACTTGCATATCCATGCAGTAGAATATTACTCAGCCATAAGAAGGAATGAAGTGCTCATACATGCTACCACATGCAAGAACCTTGTAAACATGCTTAGTAAAAGAATCCAGACAGGCCGGGCGCGGTGGCTCACGCCTGTAATCCCAGCACTTTGGAAGGCCGAAGCGGGTGGATCACGAGGTCAAGAGATCGAGACCATCCTGGTAAACATGGTGAAACCCCGTCTCTACTAAAAATACAAAAAATTAGCTGGGCATGGTGGCATGTCCCTGTAATCCCAGCTACTCAGGAGGTTGAGGCAGGAGAATTGCCTGAACCCAGGAGGTGGAGCTTGTGGTGATCCGAGATCGCGCCATTGCACTCCAGCCTGGGTAACAAGAGCGAAACTCCATCTCAAAAAAAAAAAAGAATCCAGACACAAAAATATATGACTCCCTTTATATGAAATGGCCAGAACAACAGAAATAGAAAGTAGATTAGTTGTTATCAAGAGCTGAGCAATAAAATAAGGCATAAAAAGTTTCTTAATGACAATGCTGGCAATCCAATATGACATAAACTTACCAGTTGAAGTTTTGCCATTGTTTCTTCAAGATCCCGCATTTCAGAGAGCTTTCTTTTAATCTCTTTCTAGGAATAGAAAGCCTATTAGGTATATACTTAAAAGTTTGAGAATACTTATCACTAAGTCACAACGCAAATAAGATCAAGTCATTTTGCAAGTATTTCACATTCCCTCTTACCAGTGAGATCTGAGGCTTTATTCCTAACAATCAGTTTCAATCAAGAGGCAAAATTGCGGCGTCTCTTTAATCTTTGGTATCTTGAATGTTTACAGGGGCCTGCCTGTAACATCTGAAGGCCACTTGAACATCTTGCAGGATCTTCCTTGGGCCTCAGATTTTGAGGTAATCTAATGGCACTATCTTTTCCTGAATTTCCTATCCTATTTGCTTTCTCCACACCTGCTTTTACCAACCTGGATCCCATCTATACTGTCACTGAGAGAGCAGAATGCCAGGATCAAAATATTATAACCCAATAGGAATATTTTGTTGAGACAATTTGTTATTTCTCAGCATTTGCAATGGGACATGGGACGCTGTATTTAGTACGCTGTGCGTACAGCATAGAAGATGCAAAAGGTGGTGGAAAAAGAGGGAAATGAGATACAGGAGTTTGCAATGAAACTAAAACCACAAAAACAATTTAAACTGCACTAATCATGTCCTTTTTCAAGATTGTGTTGGTGGTCTGCGGTCCTTTGAGAATCCATATGCATTTTAGAAGTTTTTTCTATTTTTGCAAAAAAAAAAACGCCACTGGGATTTTGATAGGTATTGCCCTAAATGAGCGGTATGGACACTTTAACAATATTGAGTCTTCCAATCCATCGACACAGAATGTCTTCCCATTTATTTGTGTCTTCTTTAACTTCTTTAGCAACGCTGTATAGTTTTTCAAGTATACAGGTTTTTCATCTCAATGGTTACGTTTATTTCCAAGTATTTTATTCTTTTTGATACTACTGCAAATGGGATTACTTTCTTAATTTCCTTTTTGGATAGTTTATTCTTAGTATATAGAAAAACATCTGATTTTTGTGTGTTGATTTTGTATCCTGCATTTTTGCGGAATTGGTTTATTAGTTCTGGTTTTTGTGGAATGTTGAAGGCTTTCTATATATAAAATTATGTCATCTGTAAACAGAGATAATTTTATTCCTTCTTTGCAATTTGTATGCCTTTTCTTGCCTAACTGCTCTGGCTAGGACTTCTAGTACTAGGCTGAACAGTAGTGACAAGAATGGGAATCCTTTCTTGTTCTTCATCTTAGAGGAAAAGCTTCCAGTTTTTCACCACTGAGTATGATTGTTTGCTGTGGGCCTTTCATATATGGTTTTTTAAATATTGGGGTAATTTGCTTCTAGTCCACTTAATTAGTAGAAATGGCACTGTATAAAATCAATTTGGTGATGTAAAGCACTGGTTTTCAAACTGGATTATACTTACTCCTGGGATAAAAATGAACATTTTCCAAGTATTATATAAAGCTATGATATGCACATAGTTTTAAGGAATCAGCATCAGACTCCTTAATTTGCATATTCAGTGCTTCTTAAAAATGATCTACGTAAGAACTTGTCTGTGGCCCAAGTAAAATGTGAGTTCTGCATTCCTACCCTCTCTTTTATAGCTGCCTTCCTCTCAATGTTCAAAGAAGGGCACGTACCTCATTCATGCCCCAAAAGTGCACTGTCTCAAGATAAAAAAAACTTTTGGAGTACCAGATCAAAAGATAATCTGAATGTTGGGGCTGGCCAACAGCTTTAAATAAGACACTATTTTCTCCCACTATATTTCATTAAGAGATAGATGTATTCCCAATAAAATTTTACTTTTTTATTTAATAAATATCAACATTTGTGGTATATTTGTCACTTTAACACTCTGAGATACATGTATTCCCAATAAAATTTTACTTTTTTATTTCATAAATATCAACATTTGTGGTATATTTGTCATTTTAACACTCTGATAACTAATAATTGTAATGATAATACTATTCAGATAAAAACGTTAACATCTTGAATCTTACAGTTATGGGAAACTTTTAAAAATTAAAAATTTATTTTCTTCCCATCAGATAGGCTGACAGAATATTTTTTAAACAAAAAAAATTCATTCTTTTAAAATTTGTTCTTTTTTTTTTTTTGGGGGGGGAGGAAGGCAGGAAGGAAGGGATGAAGGAATGAAGGAAGGGAGGAAGTGGGGAGGGAGGGAGGGAGGGAGGGAGTGAGGGAAGGGAAGAAAGGAAATCAAGCAATGAAAGAGACATTGCCAACCTGGATTTAGAGGTTTACAAGTTGATTTCTTTTTTTTTGAGAGAAGGAAAGAAAAAAAAAATAAGTAAAGGAGAGGAAGAAAGAGGAAGAGAAAGAGGGAGAGTAAATGGAAATATTGCTTTATTTTGAAAAAAATTGGGTATTGATAATGGCCAATCACTGTTTCATTTAAACTAATGGGTAGGTGTGATGTGGTATCGACAAGAATGTATATTTTGTGTATTTGAATTGGAGAGCTCTATAAATATTTATTAAGTTTACTTGTTCCGGATCTGAGTTCGAGTCCTTGATATCCTTATTAATTTTCTGTCTCATTGAATCTAAGTCTCCTATCTGGGTGTTAGGATCGTTAGCTCTTGTTGTTGCATTGATCCTTTTACCACTATATCTTTGTTGCTTTAAAATCTATTTTATCCGATACAAGAATTGCAACTCCTGCTTTTTATTTATTTATTATTTATTTTTGCTCTCCATTTGGTTGGTAAATCTTTCTCCATCCCTTTGTTTTGAGTCTTTGTGTATCCTTGCATGTGAAACAGGTCTGGATGTAACATGCCGTTGGGTTTTGACTGTGTCTTTTGATTGGGAATTTAGTCAATTTAAATTTAGGGTTACTGCCATTTGATGTTGACTGGCTGTTTTATCCATTTGTTGGTGTAAATTCTTCTTTATGTTGGTGCTCTTTACTTTTTGGTGTATTTTTAGAAAGGCTAATACTGGTTGTTTCTTTCTGTGTGTAATGCTTCTTTCAGAAGCTCTTGTAAAGCAGGCCTGGTGGTAATAAAATCTCTGAGTTCTTGCTTGTTCATAGAAGATTTTATTTTTCCTTCAGTTGTGAAGCTTAGTTTGGCTGGATATGAAATTCTGGGCTGAAGGTTCTGTTCTTTGAGGATGTTGAATATTGGCCCCCACTCTCTTCTGGCCTGTAGAGTTTCTGCAGAGAGATCTGCTGTAAGTCTGATAGGCTTGCCTTTGTGGGTTATTCGACCTTTCTCTCTGGCTGCCCTTAGTATCCTCTCCTTCGTTTCAACCCTGGTAAATCTAACGATTATGTGCCTTGGGGTTGCTCTCCTTGAGGAATATCTTTGTGGTGTTCTCTGTATTACCTGGGGTTGAATGTTGACCTGCTTTGCTAGTTTAGGAAAATTTTCCTGAATAATATCCTGAAGGGTATTTTCCAGCTTGGATTCATTCTCTCCGTCGCATTCAGCTACACCTATCAAACGTAAATTTGGTCTTTTCACATAGTCCCACATTTCTTGGAGACTTTGCTCATTCCTTTTTATCCTTTTTTCTCTAATCTTTTCTTCACGTTTTATTTCATTAAGTTGGACTTTGACCTCTGATATCCCTTCTTCTGCTTGAACAATTCGAGTGTTTAAACCTGTGCATACTTCTCGGAGTTCCTGTATTGTATTCTTCAGTTCCATTATTTCACTCATACTCCTCTCTAAGTTGTCTATTCTCAATAGGATTTCATCAAACCTTTTTTCAAAGTTCCTAGTTTCTTTACGTTGGGCTACAACATGTTCTTTTAACTCACCGAAGTTTGTTATTATCCATTCCTTGAAGAGTGATTCTGTCATCAGGAGGCGCTCGTTCTCCATCAAGCCTTGTTCCATTGTTGATGTGGAACTGTGATCATCTTTAGAGGGAGAGGCGTTCTGACTTTGAGTATTCTCAGCTTTTTTACGCTGGTTTCTTCCTGTCATTGTAAATTTATCCTCCTGTCGTCTTTGAAGTTACCAACTTCCAGATTAGGTCTCTTGAGTGAACGTCCAGGTTGTTAGTTCCCAGGGCCAGAGCAGCAGCGTTAAAACTGATGGTGCTTTTCTGCCCAGGATTATCCTGTCGGGCTTCCTTCTTGTTTCCGTAGTAGGCGACTCTGCCTTCCCGGGGCTCCAAACCTCGGTCAGAAGGGGAACTGGTCTCGTTTACTCTGCGCCGAGCGCTGCCACGCCGAGGTGCCAGCGGAATCGCTGTGACGACCACGAGAGTCGCGCTGGCGACTCCTGTGTTTCCACCACTGGGGGATCTTCTGCTCCGTGAGCGACGAGACTTTGTCTGAAAGTGTGGCGTCCTCTAGTTCTCCGCGCCTTCCCTGAGAGCTGCAATCCCGGGATGTTAGCGATCGGCCATCTTGGATCGTTCTCCAAAATTTGTTCTTTTTATTGCACAGATATATGATAGTGTGATCATGAAAAGATTTTCAGGTATAAAACTAGTTAAAATAGGATAAAACTTTGTGGAAATTTTAAGGACAAAGTATCATTTAGACTTTACCAGCTATAATTAAAAGAACAATTAGTTATATTTTAAGATATTATATTTAAAATAGAATGGAAATATCACCCTTTGCATTTAAACTTAAAAGATGAAAAATGTTATTATAATTACCAACTTAAAAATGTGCAAGGACGGCCGGGCGCGGTGGCTCAAGCCTGTAATCCCAGCACTTTAGGAGGCCGAGGTGGGTGGATCACGAGGTCAAGAGATCGAGACCATCCTGGTCAACATGGTGAAACCCTGTCTCTACTAAAAATACAAAAAATTAGCTGGGCATGGTGGCGCGTGCCTGTAATCCCAGCTACTCAGAAGGCTGAGGCAGGAGAATTGCCTGAACCCAGGAGGCGGAGGTTGCAGTGAGCCGAGATCGCGCCATTGCACTCCAGCCTGGGTAACAAGAGCGAAACTCTGTCTCAAAAAAAAAAAAATGTGCAAGGACATATATAGTTTTAAAAATACTTTTAAAGAATTCTTGGTGGCCAGGCATAGTGGCTTGTGCCTGTAATCTCAGCACTTAGGGAGGCTGAGGCTGAGGTGGGAGGACTGCTTAACCCAGGAATTTGAGATCAACCTGGAAAATGTAGTGAGATCCCATCTCTGCAAAAAGTTAAAAAATTAGCTGGGCTTTGTGGCATGCACCTGTAGTCCCAGCTACTCAGGAGGCTGAGATGGAAGGATTGCTTAAGCCTGGGGAGGTTGAGGCTGCAGTGAGCTATGACTGTGGCACCACACTCCAGCCTAGGCAACAGAGCAAGACCACGTCTCAAAAAAAGACAGGCTGGGCATCGTCACTCACGCCTGTAATCCCAGCATTTTGGGAGGCTGAGGTGAGTGGATCACCTGAGATCAGGAGTTCGAGATCAGGCTGGCCCACAAGGTAGATTTTAGCCTCTACTAAAAATACAAAAATTAGCTGGGCATGGTTGCAGGCACCTGTAATTCTAGCCACTAGGAGGCTGAGGCAGGAGAAATGCTTGAACCCAGGAGACAGAGGTTGCAGTGAGCCTAGATTGCGTCACTGCACTCTACTCCAGTCTGAGTTACAGAGACTCTGTCTCAAAAAAAAAAAAAAAAGATTCTTGAGCAAAAATGACATAGAGGGGAAACTTTAGAAGCTCTCTTACAATGTAGAGATAAAAGAACAGAGATTAGCTCCCTTCCCGCCGCCCAAGGTGCCGAAAGGAAAGAAGGCCAAGGAGAAGAAGGCAGCTCCAGCCCCTGCTGTCGTGAGGAAGCAGGAGACCAAGAAAGTGGCCAATCCCGTGTTTGAGAAAAGACCAAAGAATTTTGGCATTGGACAGGACATTCAACTGAAAAGAGACCTCCTCACCCACTTTGTGAAATGGCCCCACTGTATCAGGTTGCAGCGGCAGAGATCCATCCTTTATAAGCGGCTGAAAATGCCTCTTGCCATTAACCAGTTCACCCAGGCCCTGGACCGCCTTTTGAGCTGCTAAAGCTGGCCCAGAAGTATAAGCCAGAGACACAGCAAGAGAAGAAGAAGAGGCTGTTGGCCCAGGCTGAGAAGAGAGCTGCTGGCAAAGGGGACGTCCCCACTAAGAGACCACCTGTCCTTCGAGCAGGAGTTAACATCGTCACTGCCTTGGTGGAGAACAAGAAAGCTCAGCTGGTGGTGATTGCACACGACATGGATCTCATTGAGCTGGATGTCTTCCTGCCTGCCCTGTGTCAGAAAATGGGAGTCCCTTACTGTATTATCAAGGGGAAGGCAAGACTGGGACGTCTAGTCCACAGGAAGACCTGCACCACCGTTGCCTTCACCCAGGTTAACTCGGAAGACAAAGGCGCTTTGGCTAAGCTGGTGGAAGCTATCAGGACAAAGTACAGTGACAGATATGATGAGATCCGCCGTCACTGGGGAGGCAATGTCCTGGGTCCCAAGTCTGTGGCTCGCATCGCCAAGCCTCGAAAAAGCAAAGGCTAGAGAACTTGCCACTGTAGAGTTTTCTGTATATAAAAATAATTAAAATGATATAAATTTTCCTGCAAAAATAAAAAAGAACAGAGATTAAAATCTTGAAGGAAAACAGACTACAGTTTGGAGATCCATCCTAAGAACAGGTGTGCTTCAGACACACACCCAAACAACTAGAAAAAATAAAATCATTTAGGGGGTGTAAACAACGCTTCAGAAAACCCTAAATTACCAAAGCAAAAAAACAAAGAGACATACAAAATAAACCAAAAACCTGAATGCAGATATCAAAAGGGCTCAAGCTTACTGTGTGCTAGGAGAATTACTGAACACTCTCACAACCTACACATATCATTCATTACCTTTGCTTCCCCAAGCTCTTTATCAGCAGTCTCAAGCACTTCTTCTTTATGTCTTTCCAACTGCTGTGCTAACTGATCTATTTCAGTTAATTCTTGGCAGAGTTTTTCATTTTTGTTACTTAAATTAACAACTTCAGATGTCACTGTTTCCTTAGTTTCCGTGAGCTCCTGTATATGCTTCTCCAGGTCTTTATTAGCTTGCTGAAGAAAGTCAACCTAAATTGGAGTTGTAATTTAAGAGGTGTATAAATTGGAAATTTATACTAAACACTGACTTTCCAAAGAATATTTTAAAAAACTGTATTTTAAGAGATATTGAAGATTAAAACTACAGCTATTTTATATTTGAAAACTTATATTATTTGCAAAACTGACCATGTGAAATTTGATGAAAGTATATATCCATTGGCTTTGATTTTCAAGCATAGAAAGGATAAAAAATTTGTGTGAACTGTTTCCCAATACAGAGTTCTATATGACAAGAATACCATGATATCGTAATTCTGTCTGTGACCCAGGCAGCTCTGCCATACTAAAATTTCTAAAGTTCATGGGTCACGCTGTATGGAACATTCCAGCTCTTAGGTCAAATGCATGGCAAAGGAATCTACTATGTAAGTAGATAAAAGCTAGGTATTTAATTTTTATACACGTTTAATTTTTTAATGTTATCAAAGAAATACATACTTATTAAGTTTTGAAAAACAAAAAAGAAAACCAGAAAGAAGAATATCCCACCACACAAAGATAAGCTTTGTTAGTATACTTTGGTATATTCTGTTTGCTCTCTCTTTCCAAGTCCATATATACATTTTCTTAAAACCAGATTGACAATCACGTCCCCAGAGTTTATTCTCTTCCTTTAAATTGTTAATGTTATGGTATATCTTAATTACTGCCTCATTAAATAATCTTTAAAAACATGATTTTTCAACAACTCCACCCTATTTCTGAATACCACAGTTCTATCAAATTTTTCCTATTATAAATAATAACTCAGTGAAAAACTCCCACCACTTTTACAAACCAATAGACCATTACAAACATAGTGTTTATTATAAACACCATTATATACATTCAATAATTATAAAAGCCATTACCTGAATATTTAACTGAGCAATAAGCTTTTCATTGGTCTTATTTCTAGACTCCAGAGAGAGGACATCAGGAGAACGACCACCATCCATAGCAACTGACAATCGTTCTATCTCTTGTTCTCGTAGCTCAATCTGAAGATATAAAGTCATGCTGTCATTTCAAATAATCTGGTTTTTAAACAGACAATTAACACTGAACAAACATTTCTTTAGATATATTTTCTTATGTTCCGATATATACAAGAGATTAACAGTCATATTTATGCCCATACACTATATGCATATATGCAGAACAAAAATAAATTACACAGAAAATGTCAACAGAAATACCGTCAATATATCTTTCATATTCTTTTTACTACATAGATTCTTCCTAATTAAGTTTCTGTATTTTTTTTCCCTTAACATTTAACAATGTTTATATAAAAAGAAATTTCCTAGCAGATTACATACATGCTCAAGTACTGGAACTGAATCTGAACTACTTTAGTTTCTCATAGAATAAATGAATAAGTGTAACATACTAAGAAAAGTAGGTTGCTACCGAACCTTGATATTAAAAAAAAATAGGAAACTGGGATGGATTTAATTATCTGTTATTTATGTAAGAATTTGGAAAAGCTCACACTTTTAAGCTTTGCTTTTTCTTTTTTTGAGATGGAGTCTCACTCTGTCACCCATCTGGAATACAGTGGCACGATCTCGGGTCACTGCAACCTCTGCCTCCTGGGTTCATCAAGACATTCTCTGGCCTCAGCCTCCTGAGTAGCTGGAACTATAAGCATATATCACCACGCCTGGCTAATTTTTCTGTATTTTTAGTAGAGATGGGGTTTCATCATGTTGGCCAGGCTGGTCTCGAACTCCTGACCTCAGATGATCCACCCGCCTCAGCCTCCCAAGGTGTTAAGATTATAGGCGTGAGCCACCACTCCTGGCCCAAGCTTTGGTTTTCTTAAAATAAATAAATGAAAACCAAATATTCCAAACACACCAAAAAGTAACAACAACATGGTATGTTTGAGAGAGCATAAACAGCTTAATATGACTAAATGTAATTAATGTACATCAGACCTAGTAGTTGGAGATGTCTGAAGAATCAGGCAGAAACTAATTATGATTACCCTGGACTGAAAGATGAAACTGACAGGAATAACACCAGAGGCAGGGAGACCTAATGCAGGAATACATAAGAGACAATTAATGACTAAAATAAAACAGTGGTAGATGATAGAACAGAAGAATTGAGTTTAAGAAACATTTAGCCAGGAAAAATGACAGAACTTGGTGAGTGGTATGTGAAGGCAGGAGAAAGAGATCTAGAAAGACTACAGAATGTGCACTTGGGCAAATGTTGATGCTACCAAACAAAGGAGAGAATATAGGAGTTGACACCAGAAGAGAACAAGCTCAGTATACGGCATATGAGTACAGAAAGACTACACCCAAGTGGAAATGCCCAGTGTGAAGTTGGGTACATGGGTCTGGAGTTCAGCAGAGAAGTCTGAGCCAGAGAGAGATGGAGGACTCATCAACATACAGGAGTAATATTTTAAACCAAGACAGCAGATGAGGATACTTGAGGAGAGATACAGAAGAGGAGAAGGATTCTGTCAAAAACAGAATCCAGGAACAAAAGTAATTATTTCAGGGAGTGGACAGGTGAAAAAAAAGCCAAAAAAAAAAAATGTTATAAGAGGCTTAAAAAAAAAAAAAAGAAAACTGGAACAAAATGAAGTCATGGAAGAGTTTCAAAGAGGAATTATCAATAATATCTAATACCACAGAGTAGGTCAAGAAAATTAAGGCTGTAAGAATCCTTTTGGATCTAGAAATTAATGTTACTGACGTCATTAACTAGACCAGTTCACATAGTGGGTGCGGAAGACAGACTACAATAGGTTAAGGAGTGAGCAAGAAGTGGAGAAACAGACAGAAATGGAGATATCAAATAAGACAGTCTTTGGAGAAGTCTGCATGGAGAGGAAGAAGGAATCCTCAAGAGGGAGAGGTAATTAAAAGAGTTTTTTAAAAAGGGTTGTTAGTTATGACAAAAGTAGTACCTCTTCATAGGATTGTTATGAAGATTAAACGAATTAATCCTTGCAAAGTGGTTATATACTACTTGGTAAAGAAAAAAAGAACAATTGATTAAAGAAAGGTCCTCAGGAGAAAAGAGGAAATGGGGTCAAGAGCACAGGCAACTCAGCCTCAAGTAAGAAGAACAATACCCTGCCCACTAAGTCTTAAGACAACCTGAGTGCAAATATGGATCATTTTAAAGGTAGAGATAGAAAGCTGAGACAAGGTGACATTCTCAGAAGATGAGTATTATAAGCTGGGAAGACAGCTTAAAAACAGCAAAACCTGGAATACATGCTGAGAAAAACAGAATAAACTCAAGCAAAAAAAGACAAATAACTGATAGGCAGAATAAGCTCAACTAAGATTGAGAACCACAATAAATTGGTGGCTTTAATCAGAATGGTCAAGCTGTTTTCTCCGAACACTTCAGCCACCTCACAGAGATGGTAAAAAACTTTCTGTTCACAAAGTACCCAGAATAAATGAAAGTGTAATTATAAAATGCAAAATGCCAATAATACTAAACTCAAGTGCATACTGGATATTTTCAACATCTCTTCATGAAGTAAGTTTTTTGGTTGACATTATGATTTCCTTTCTTTTTTTTTTTTGAGACAGGGTCTGTCATCAGGCTGGAGTGCAGTGTTGCGATCTGGGGTCATTGTAACATCTGCCTCCCAGGTTCAAGTGATTCTCCTGCCTTAGCCTCCTGAGTAGCTGGGATTACACGCACACACCACAACCCCAGCTAATTTTTGTCAGTAGAGATGGGGTTTCACCATGTTGCCCAGGCTGGTCTTGAACTCCTGACCTCAAGTGATCCACCTGCCTCGACCTCCCAAAGTATTGGGATTACAGGCATGAACCACCACATCTGGCCAATTTCCTTTAACTCCATTTTTATCCAAATAATCTTCAAAACACTTTACAGACTTAGTTATACCAACATCTAAGTTACATCTATATTTGTTTGTGCAGATCACTCATAAATAAAAAAGCAGTCATATGCAGAAAATGAAAAACGTGTTACCCAATTAACCTTCAGGAAGCATTAAGAAAACAAGCCTGTAATTACGCAAATGAAAATTTAGCCAAGACACCAATAGAAATTATGAAAAGACAAAACTTGCTATGGTTGTAGTATAACTCTGCATCTATGAATTCTCCTGCTTCTTCGGAAAACTGTTGCATGAGGACTAGTGCTTGTAGAAAACACACAAAAAAATGGCAACACAAGAGTAACTTTCTAAGAGACTAGTGTTCAATATGACAAAATCTATAATAAGAGTAGAAAAATCACAAAATAAAATTATAAAACATACCACACTTCAATAAAATATTTCCTGAGATGAAAAATGTAATATGGTTATAAAATTATATTTGGGGAGATAAATGATTCAACTAAAAGAAAAACCAAACAAAAAACTACTATTCACCTCAATGAATAGTGAAGGGAATGTACTAAGTGCTCTAAAACCACCTAAGCCATTCCAGCTATGACTCTATTAACAAACCTGATGAAAAAGATAAAAGCTGTGTAAAAACTCAGTTTTGGTAATATCAAATATAACCCAATTCTATTTACAATCACAGCATACCTATCTCAATCCCTGCTATGCAAGTAAATAAAAATCCTACCTGCTTGCTATAATCTCTCACCCCACTTTCCATCACTGCTAACTTTTCTTGTAGCTGGTGCACTTCCTGTTGAAGTTCTTGAATCCTGAAAAGCACTTTAAATTAATGCCAATATACTTTTGTGAAGAAACACAAAATAACAAGAAATGAAACTAGATGTGTTCCTTCATAAATTCTATACTTTCAGCTTCTCAAAGATGTAGAGCATATTGTGCCAAAGGGTTCCCAAATCAACATATAGTACATCATCATGGAGAGTTGGTTTATAAGAATAGATTAAAAACTGAGTAGTAAATAAGTTGAAACTCAGATACATCATGCAAGACACACCTCACTATTGCATTTGATCCCCAGGAAAATGCTTTGAGGTACTGCTGCCAATTCTTAAGTTAAGAAAACTGGGAGTTTACTCCAAAATTTACAGGCTTAGTAAGTGAAATAAGAAACTAAAATGTGTTTTCTGACCCTAACTAACCCTCTATTGTCTAATACTACTTTGAAACCCTGGAGAGAAAGATCATGTGTAACTGTAGCAAAAAACCTATTCCTTCTGGAACTTATTAATTCTAACAGTATCAAGATTTTTTCCAAATTAGTTGTACAGGTACAATATGACACAATCCATTTTCATATTGGAAGGACAAAGTCTGAAGCCAGGTCTGGTTTTTTTGTTTTTTGGTTTTTTTTTTTAAACAGAGTCTCTCTTCGTCACCTAGGCTAGAATCCAGTGGCCTCATCACAGCTAACTACACCCTCAACCTCTACAGCTCCATCAATCCTCCCACTTCAGCCTCCCGAGTACCTGGGACCATAGGCACATGCCACCACACTTGGCTAATTTTTACATGTTTTGTAGAGACAGTTTTCCAAGTTGCCAAGGCAGGTCTTGAACTCCTGGGCTTAAGCAATCCTCCCGCCTCAGCCTCCTAAAGTGAGGGGATTACAGGCGTAACCACAGCACTTCCAGCCCCAGGTCTGCTTTTAAAAGATTTTCCATGGGGTAGGGTAAATGAGGCCAAATACAGCCTGTACCTGCTGTTATTGGAACCAACATTTTATATTAATCTAGGTTTAAGAGAAGAGTATGTATGCAACTGCACTCATATAAATGCATGAATGACTATGAATACAAACAAAATGTGCATATATAAATTAAATAGGACAATTAAAAGAGACTAATGTCACTTAGGCACACCAAATAATTTCCTAAATAATAGTAACACTTTGTCTGAGAAGTCTCATTATAAGAACAAAACACTTCCCTGTTAAGGTCAAATAACTATATAAAAATATTGGCCAGGCATGGTGGCTTATGCCTGTAATCCCAGCACTTTGAGAGGTCAAGGCAGGTGGATCACTTGAGGTCAAGTGATTCTGGTTAACATGGTCAAACCTCATCTCTACTAAAAATACAAAAAATTAGCCAGATGTGGTGGCAGGTGCCTGTAGTCCCAGCTACTCAGGAGGTTGAGATGGGAAAATCGCTTGAACCCATGAGGCAGAGGTTGCAGTGAGCCAAGATACAGTGTGCCACTGTACTCCAGCCTGGGCAACAGAGTGAGACTCTGAGAAAAAAAAAATACTATGTGACAACTGAGCAAAGAGATCTTCATCAGTAGCTTAACAGGATCTCACTCTGTCTCCCAGGCTGGAGTGCAGTGGTTCAATCTCGGTTCACTGCAACCTCTGCCTCCTAGGCTCAAATGATCTGCCTCCTAAGTAGCTGGGTCTATAGGTGCATGCCACCATGCTTGGCTAATTTTTAAATTTTCTGTAGAGACAAGGTCTCACTATAGTGCCCAGGCTGGTCTCAAACTCATGGGTTCAAGCAATCCTCCTGCCTTGGCTTCCCAAAGGGCTGGCTGGTCTCAAACTCATGGGTTAAGCAATCCTCCTGCCTTGGCTTCCCAAAGTGCTGGGATGACAGGCGTGAGCCACTGCACCTGGTCCCAAGGCACTCTTTTAGATTGATCTATTGAGATTAATTACCCCCCCCAACATTCTCTGAATAATTTAAAAAATAAAAAGCTACCTGCATAAACTATTTCCATTAGCGTATTCCATAGTTTCAAATGTTTCTCCAGCTATTACCATGGAGACTAGTGCTCATCCATTCCTTTGAGCCTCTTATAATTATCTGAATTGCATTTGGTGAACTTCTCTTGTCTCATCTCTACTACTGGGCTACAAGCTTCTCAAAAGCAAAAACACCCATCTTCTTCAAACCTTTACATCATCAGAATACTTACACAGTGCCTTGCCTAGGAGGCTTAACAAAGTTTCAATTAAATGGAATTTATATCTGATGCAAATGTAAGAAAATATAAACATAGAGCTAGAGAAACCATTAAAAAAACTGAATTTCAAATCCAGTTACAAATCTCTTCATATTTAACTGGCATTTGACATAAATCTGAAATAATAAAGATTCCTGTAAAAGATACCTCTTACTTGGAGATGACACAAAATGTCAAAGCAGCTCTACTGAAACAAGTCCTTGATGGCATTAAATTATTTTTAAGCCAGTATGAACAGAAACCTTAGATATATGATCTATTTGATCAAAGTTTCAAAACAAGTAAAAACATTTTATGTCAATCTGAAAGTACTTACTGAGTGCTTGTGCGAAGTTCTGTGCTAGACACTGGAGAGACAATAGTTAACAAGACAAAGAGGGTTCCCATCAAGAAACGTACAGCTAATTAATTGAGTGCTCAATTAACTCAAGCCAACAAAGAACTATTTAATGCACCTGTTATCAGCCACTTGTAGGAGGTCTGCAATGTAAGGGTCATCTGGCTGCGGAACTGGATATGAACTGACTTCAGAGGGAGGAACCGGTTCATCAATTTGCATACGCTGGCGCCTGAAAGCAATACTTCTTTTTTTGCCACCTAAAAAGAATGAGTGTCTTAAAAAACTAAGAAGAAACAAAACCATGTCTTAGAATTAAATATTCCAGGTTAGCCTTTTGGTTATAAAGTGTGTCTATAGTTCATATTACATATTGATAAAATATTTTTTCCATCAATATGTAAATATCCACTCCGATTTTTAACTAAACAATGCATTCCTAAAAACCTCAACATGACCTGGTTATCAAACTAGTTTTATATGCCTGCATGCTTGGCATATATGCCCAGGCTTATTGTTTGTCCACTAGATGGGGATCAGACTTTGGCAAGTTTAAAAGCTGAATGTGCCTGTGGTGTTCACCATTATGAGCTCAAGAAATTATCACTAGCAGAAAACTGGCAGTGAGAACTAAAATATACGTGCTTATTAAGTAAATCAACATAGCAGATAACTGAAATTGTAAGTAGCAAAGTTAGAATATAATGAATGGAATGTTATTTGTAATATAAAGCTGTGCTATAATCTGAATTAGGAGGGAATGTTTTCTTAATCATTACAAATAGCAGGACTAAATTTTCTTGTGACTAGATTTATCTTTTCTTGGCCAAAATACATGGATAATTTATCTTTTTAAGGATTTTGCCAAGATTAGAAATGTATTTGAAAAACTAGCAGATCCTTGTGAAGAACAAACATAATACACTGTTTTGTCTCATTAAAATTCTAACAAATTTTGTATACTCCTACCTCAGTTTTTGTTTGTTTGTTTGTTTCTGAGATGGAATCTTGCTCTGTCGCCCAGGCTGGAGTGCAGTGGTGTGATCTCAGTTCACTACAACCTCTGCCTCCCAGGTTCAAGCAATTCTCCTGCCTCAGCATCCCAAGCAGTTGGGTCTACAGGTGTATGCCACTACGCCCAACTAATTTTTGTATTTTTAGTAAAGACAGGGTTTCATTATGTTGGCCAAGCTGGTCAGGAAACCTTGACCTTGTGATCCGCCAGCCTCGGCCTTCCAAAGTGCTGGGATTACAGGTGTGAGCCACCATGCCCGGCCCCTCCTACCTCTAGTTTTAAGGATGAGAAAACTGGGCCAAAGTATTTAATTAACCTGTTTGACTTGAACAAAGCTAACCACTTGCTTCTTTCTTTATCTCCTGGTTTTTCTCCTTGGTGGCCCCTCAGTTTCTTTCAAAAACCATCTTCTTCTACCAGTCCCTTAAATACCAATTCCCCTAGCGTCTGATTTTGGGTCGCCTCTTTTCCCAGTCTACATAATTTCACTAGGTAATTCTTACTACACCCATAGCTTCAATTACCATGAGATTCCAATGACTCTCAAATTTGCATCTCCACCCAGGCCCACACTTTTGAGAACAGATCTACATATTCCACAGTTTACCAAAAATTTAGGCATGAATGTCTCGTGGATATAGCATACTCCACACATCCAAAAGTGGACTCCTGCTCTGCTTCCCACATTCTCTAACTTAAGAAATAGTATCATCCTCCACCTACTCATTCACTCTAAAGAGAAGTCTGAGAATTCCTCTACTTCCCAAATCTACATTTAGTCATCATACTGATTACACATCTTGAATCTCGCTGAAGTCTATCCCATTCTTTCCTCAGGAAACCTGATTATCCTTTTTTTGTGTGTATGCCTTAATCTTCTAGTAACTTCCAAGGTTACTAGTGACTCCCACTTTTCTCCATCTTTTCTGCTTTTGGCTCACAGTCCTGATGCCCAGCTCATTTCCTACACTATCTCATGATGCACTGAGTCTTCCCCAACCCTGGCTTCACAGTTCTCTCTCAGAAGTCTCCTCTTCACTCAGCTTCAGGCACAAAACAACATGACAACACTTTGGCCTTTTTCATCACTCAGAACTCTGCTGGCTTCTAGTTCTTCAACTTCAAAATTCCATTCTGACTGCAATCTTCATAGCAACCAAATTACTTTTGGTCCTCACAATGCTGCTTAATCTCTCCATCTTGACCTAGTCTCATGATCTGGCAGCCTCCTGTGACTCACTTACTTCCATAATTTTGATCCCATGGTTCAGATTCTTAATGATTTTGTCACTAATATTGGATTCTTCCACCAACCCATACCTGCTGAACAATCACCTACTCTGGATATGGCCCATCATTTCTTTTTCTTTTTTCGAGACAGTCTCACTCTGTCATCCAGGCTGGAGTGCAGTGGTGCAATCTCAGCTCACTGCAAACTCCGCCTCCCAGGCTCAAGCAATCCTCCCACCTCAGCCTCCCAAGTAGCTGGAACTATAGAGGCTTGTGCCACCATGCCCAGGTAATTATTGCATTTTTGGTAGAGATGGGGTTTCACTATGTTCCCACACTGGTGTCGAACTCTTGGGTTCAAATGATCTGCCTACTTCAGTCTCTAAAAGTGCTAGGATTACAGGTGTGAGCCATCGCACCTGGCCCCATCATTTCTTTTTCTTGCTCTATTACTGAGCATAATGCTAAAAATAATAAAATAAACTAAGAAGGCACATAATTTCCAAATTCTTTAATGAGTATGGATTACTTTTACAACTAAAATAATACTGGTAATAGTAAAAGAAAAAAGAATTTAAAATATTGATTAGAGAAAGCTCTGGGCATTAGAGTACTTGTAGCTAAGTAGCTAACACTACATACATTTCTAAGCACATGTTAAACTACTACCTGGATCATTAGAAATAAATCAAGAAGTTTATGGTCTATTCAATATATATTTCCAAACACTAAAGTCTAAGCATGAAAATCTAATCCGAGTCCTATTTTAGTCAATGGTTTCAATATCTTTAAAAGATCAAATGTGTACAATGTGTCTTGAGAAGGAATCAGTTTACCTGGAGTTTGTACTACAGCATGCAAATTCTTTTCTTGAAGTTGTTGAATTCTTTCATTCTTAGCTTTGCTCTCTTTCTCCAATAGTTTGAGTTTATGAACATATTGGTTATTTAGAAATTTCAGATCAGATGTTTCACGTGCACACTTCTTCAATGAAGTTTTCAACTCTTATAAGGAAAAAGATTCAAAGACCACTTTAAAGGTCAAGAAATCCATGAAGTTTTTCCATTTCACAAAATACAAAAAGTCGTATCAACTTAAAAGTCTCCACCTGCTTCTTATGAATGCTTTACATGAAGCTTATTACTTCTATAATTATTAACAAAACTGTAATTAACTCACTAAGCACAAAAAGAAATCTTCATTTTTCAGCTACTGCTGAGCCTAATGTACATCACAGCTTTTGCTCCTGTAAATTGGGTCTGAAGCTAAAGGATTTTGAATTCACACCATGTATTAGATATAATTTTCTACTAAATATAAGAATAATTCATACTAAGATAACCATATAATTACCTTTTCCCTACAACCTTTGCAACTATCCTATTCTACTTGACAGCTCAAAGACTGCCTATAAAACAGCATGATATGGCCGGGAATGGTGGCTCACACCTATAATCCAAGCACTTTGGAGGGCAAGGCGGGCAGATCACCTGAGGTTGGGAGTTCAAGACCAGCCTGATACATGGTTTTCACCTCATTTACTACTTTTATTTTCAGTAAGGGAAAAACAAAAGTTGTTTCAAGAACATTTCTTCAATTCCAATTTAATATTCCCTATGGCAATTTTAATTCTAAAAATTTAATCCACATATAGTGAAGACTATCATAGCTATAGAATGCACATTTATTTTCCTTCTCAGGAACTCTTCAGCACACCCTACAGAATTCAGGAGATATTAGCAGAAGGACTATCATATTTTCCTTTTTTGAGACAGAGTCTCGCTCTTCTGCCAGTCTGGAGTGCAGTGGTACGGTCTTGGCTCACCGCAAACTCTACCTCCCGGGATCAAGCAATTCTCCTGCCTCAGCCTCCCAAGTAGCTGGGATTACAGGCGCACACCACCACGCCCAGTTAATTCATATTTTCTTTTCTTCTTTTTTGAGACAAGTTTTCATTATGTTGCCTAGGCTGGTCTCAAACTCCTGGGCGCAAGCGATCCTCCCACCTCAGACTCTTGAGTAGCTGGGATTACAGGAACACAGCAACCAGCTGCAGGACTACCATATTTTCTAATTGATCACTTTAAAATTAGACATTAGCCTTTCCTTCATATAAAACAAAAAGGACAAAGACATTGCATTTTAAAAATTACCAAATTTTCACTTACCTTTAATGCGTTGGTCTGAATGTTCTCTCAGTTTCATTAACTCTAGGTACAATTCATTATTTTCTCTACTCAATCTTGCATTTTCAAGTTTATAGGGTTCCAAAACAAAATCAAAATTGGCACTTTCTTTTTCAGCTTTCACAGCAGATAATTTTGATTGCCGAAGGCTCTCTGTTGTATGAACTAAGTCACTAAAAGAACAGAAAATTTAAATACCAGGAAACATTTCATTAACTTTCTAACAACTAAAAACATAAAAAGAGTCATGTGCCACATAATAACATTTTGGTCAACAAGAGACCACATACAGGAAGGACAGTAGTCCTATAAAATTTATAACAGGGGGAGCTGAAAAATTTCTATTGCCTCATGAGATCCTGGCCATTGTAACACTGTAGAACAACACATTATCTTTTATATGATTACCTAGGTTCAGATACACAAATAGATACCATTGTGTTACAACTGCCTATAATATTCAGTGTAGTAATAACATGCTGTGCAGCTTTGAAGCCTAGGAACCATAGGATATATACCATATAGCCTAGGTTTGTGTAAACACACCCTATAATGTTGATACAATGACAAAATCACCTAATGAATGACACGTTTCTCAGAACCTATCCCCTTCATGAAGCTATGCATGACTGTATTTGAAGACCAGTGAAGCAGACACAGAACTTAAGGGGGAAGAAAGAACTTAAGGGAAAATTGTCTCTCAACAATATCAGATACCCAAAAAAACTATAATTCTAATCACAGAGAAAACCCTCAGAAACGTTTACTTTGAACAGTACAGCATGACTGGTGACCTTTAGAGTTCTGCAATATGGAAGGCCTGGACTAAGGACAGTGAAAAAACAGATGAGCTTCAGATGGTTTAAAGCCTTTTAGAAAATCTACCATTTTCTTTACTGAAGCATGAAGTTCAATCAGAAATAAGGTAAGTGGATTAGAGATCTTAAAACGGTATTTTTGTCTTTACCTGAAAAGTTTTTCTACCAAAGGTAAACACTCCACTGTCAGAGTCTGGCGGTATCCCAGCTGATCCAGTCTTTTTCTAATATTAATATACTTTCTTTCTACAGCTGTAGTCATCTTGTCTTCCAAAATAAGTTGTATTCACTTCCAAAAATTAAAGTCCTGAGAGAAAAGAATAAAACATTGTTATATTATAGCTATAATTGTTGTTTCACAATAAGAAGAAAAATTTCTTTTAATATGAAGCAATTATTTTTTATTTTTCTTCAGGTAGGCAGCCTTCTGGAAAATTCAGATTTAAAATCGATGCTTAATGATATTCCTATTGCTGAATTAAAATAAATATTTCTTCATACAACTAAATGTTACAGTTAAAACAATAAAGCTTCCAGGAGAAAACAAAGATTTTTCCTAAGCCTGAAGTAGGCAGAGAATTCTTGGAGAGGCCTCTCTTAAAAGCACTAAACATAAAAGATAAATTTGATAAATTAGACTTCATCAAAATTTAAAATGTCTGCCCATAAAAATACTCAATTAAGAAAATAAGGCAAACCAAAGAGTGGGAAAAAATATTCACAATATCTGACAAAGAATTTGTATAGAGAATATAAAGGAACTCTTATAGCTCAATAATAAGACAAACATCCCAATAATAACATTAATTTGGGCTAAAACTAAAATTTTGTTGTGCTAAAGACTTGAACAGACATCTCACACAGGTGTCTGAATGGAAATAATCATATGTAAAGGTGCTCAACAGTAGTCATCACAGAAATACAAATTAAAACAAGGTACAATTTCTCCCAAATTAAAATGACTAAAATTATAAGGACCAACAATAGCAAATGTCACAAAGATCTAGAGCAACTAGAATCTTCACACATTGCTGACAGGAGTATAAAATCACTTTGGAAAAAGTCTGGCAGTTTTTTATAAAGTAAAACATACTTCTAGGCTGTAACCCTATGATTCTATTCCCAGGTATTTATGGAAATAAAAAATATCCACAAAAAGACTCTACAAGAATGTTCACAGGAACTTACTCATAGTAGACCCAAACTGGAAACAACCTAAACCCCCATCAACAGCAGAAAGGATAAACTATATTTACACAATGCAACACTAAGGGATAAAAGGAACTACTGATACACATCAACAGTATGGATGAATCTCAGAAACATTATTTGAGCAAAAGAAACCAGACATACACTGTATGACTCCATATATATGAAGTTGATGAACAAGTAAAATTAAACTATGGGGACAGAAATTACAACAGTAGTTGCCTGGGGAGGTGAAGCGGTTGCGATTGTATGTTAAGAGTTAGGAGAGAAACTTTTAGGGTAATGAAAATATTACATTGATTGGGGTAGTGATTACACAGGTGTATACATTTGCAGAATGTTCTTTTCAAATAGTACACTTAAGATCTATGCCTTTCACATGTCAATTTCACTTCAATTTAAAAAAAAGACACAAGTACCTCTGTACAAGTCTTTGCCTTTTTTTTAATATTTATGAATATATTCCTATCAATCTGCCCTAAAATGGACTTTTCCAAAGATCATTTCTTTTTTACATATATTTTAATTTTTACCTTTTTAGAGGCAGGGTCTTGCTATGTTGCCCAGGCTGGTCTCCAACTCTTCAGTTCAAGCTATTCTCCACCTTTGCCTCCCAAAGTGCTGGGTTTACAGGTGTGAGTCAATACACTCAGCCCAAAGATAATTTCTTTAGAAACTTTGCTCTTTTCTAACCTTTGCTAACTGTAGTCATGATAGTCATAATTCTAAGCCAAATAAAAATTTTGTTTTATGTCTGTTGTTCTCCACAATATATAAAAAATACATTACATGCGGGCCGGGCGCAGTGGCTCACGCCTATCCCAGCACTTTGGGAGGCCGAGGTAGGTGGATCACAAGATCAAACGATCGAGACCATCCTGGTCAACAAGGTGAAACCCCATCTCTACTAAAAATACAAAAATTAGCTGGGCATGGTGGTGCGTGCCTGTAGTCCCAGCTACTCCGGAGACTGAGGCAGGAGAATTGCGTGAACCCAGAAGGCGGAGGTTGCGGTGAGCCGAGATCGTGCCATTGCACTCCAGTCTGGGTAACAACAGCGAAACTCCATCTCAAAAAAAAAAAAAAATACATTACATGCATGAGCATACATGTAAAAGTCGAACCCCACAGCTACCCTGGGAGGGAGAAAGATCAATGATATCATCCCTACTTAACTCTTCCAAAACCACGGGGCCTCAAGAAAGTAACTATTCCAAAACCACGGGGCCACAAAGTAGGTGGTCAGTCATCAGAGACCAGGTCTTCTAAGTCCCGGCCCAGCACCCTGGTTTCTGTACCATGCTGCCTCAACTTACCAGATCACTTTTAAATTAGTCGTTCTCCTTGGTTACTCCTTTCTATAAATCTTTCTCCTTGCTCTTGTTAACTTTTTCTAAATGGCTTCCTCATGAACTTCCTAGGTTCCTTCCACAAGAGACACCTAAGTGATGCAGGGTTTTCAGGGAAATTCCTTCAGACATAAGAAATACACCTGACAAATCCAGATGTATTCCTAGCAGGGTGTAAACTTGTAGGGCGTGCACCACTCAAACATTTCCCCTCTTTGCTACCAAGTCCAGTTACCCAGAGATAATACCTCCTCATATCCTGCTTTGGTGGGGAGGGAATGAGAATAAGTATGAATCAATAAATCATGACCAGGGCCTCAGGACAGATTAAAATCCTCCCAAACAAAAAAATGTTAGGCCGTCCCCACCCATGAACTATTGTCCTCCCACATAATCCCCATCCAGACATGGAGGCTATACTCTTTTGTTTCCAGAGAAGCAAAATAAAAGGTTAGGTTTGGGGGGGATCCCTCCATACATATATGTGTAGAAGCATTCACCTACTTAACTCTGGGGTTGATATCTGAAAACCAGTACATTTAATTTTTACAAAAACATTGCTGTGTATATGTACGTGTGCACAGGAGCTCAAAACATAAACAAGAAATCCCAAAATACAACAAAGGAACCTGTTAGCTGTGGTTATCTCGGAGTCCTTCCTTACTGAACTCAAAGACTGAAAAGCAGTGGTGATGCTTCAAAGCAGCTGGGCAAAGATTAATTAAAATCTGTCGTTCTATGCTTTGGGACATATTTGTTACAAAGAGTGGGTGATTGTTACGCTGACAGGGCATTTTAATGTTTAAATCGATCCACTGGTCAACAGCAAGTCTGTCTGCATGGCCCACACTGACGCTCCGTGACGAGCCGGGCCCAAGCTCTCTCCCCGCCAATCTCCGGTTTGCAACTTTACCGTCGGGTGTTGACCGGAAGCGGGTGTGGAAGCCGGGCCGGTGCGAAGAGTTCCCGCGCTCCTCCCCGCCCGGTCGGGCCCGGTCCAGCCCCACTTCCTCCGGCGGCCGCGCGGCCTCCCGGCAGCGCCCGAGCCCGATCCGCGGGGACCTCCCGGAAGGCACTACCGCAGCCGCCGCCGCCGGCCCCCTCGCTTCCGCGGCCGGACTCACCGGCAGCTCCAGCCGCCGTTCCCTTCGCCTCCAGCCGCATTGCCCTCGGGCCTCGAGTTCCCCCACTAGCTCCTTCCGCCCAGCCGCGGGCTCCGGCGCTAGAACAGTTTGAAAATGGCGCGGAGGGACTATGCGGCCGACACGGAAGAGGCGCAGCGGTTGCCTCGGTAACGGGAGCGGCGGACGATGCGCGGCGCGCAGCGGGGACGCGTGCGGCGACCGTGGCCGCGCCCTGGTGCCCGGAAATGCAACGCCGGGACAGAGCGAGGCCACGGCGCCCCCTGGAGGTCGGTGCCCGCGGCCGGCAAACGCCAAACCTCAGCTGATGCCTAAGCCGGCATCCTCTTCCTTCTGTCGGCCAGATGTGTGCATCTCCTACTGCGTGCGGGGCGAAAACGCCGCCCCATTACTGGTCCCTGCAGCGGAGTAGCCTTCACCTGCAAAGTGAACACCTGCTCACCACGTAATCCCCAAACGCAGATATCAAGTTGCCCCTGCAACTTTGCCTGACAACCACCCAAGGCAATTAATTGTCACACATTGTATTTCCCTGAGGCTCTGTGTAGAACCATAGAATTCATACATCAAAACACAATCATTTATTGATCTGTCTCTCCCTGCCGCCACCAACTATGAATTCCTTGAGTCAGAAACTATTTTACTCAGCAAAACATTTGTCAGTGGAAATAAACTGTTTATAGACCATGCACAGATGGAAAACACCTAGTAAAACCCTAAAATTCCCTTTCTCTCCTGAAAAGTAAACAGGAAAGAATGGAACTCCTAATCATCTGGAGTTCCATTCTTTCCTGTTTACTTTTCTCCCAAGTAGGCCTTCTGAGACAGGAGAATAGGGAAGGAAGTCAGAATAATGACTAGCCGCCCCTTCTCAGGAAAACAGGCATAAGGCTCCATCTATTAGGGAAGCTGAAGCAATTAACCAATCCTTTCTGCGATAAACAAATCTGTTATAAGCTGGAATGGGACATCCCTGAAAGAGGAGCATGCACATTCAGGGCAAAATGTGTCCTTAGGATAACCTTTTATTATAATAAGCTCCTTAAAGCTCATACATACGAAATGCATATCATACAAACACTTAAAATAATGGCAAACATGCGCAGCCGCACTATGAAAGAAAAACAACAAGAAAACGGATATGACGATTACAGGAAATCCCCACCCTAAGAGTTAAGGAAGAGTAGGAGGTGAATATAAAAGAACAAAGGCTATATTAATCCAGGGCTGGTGCCACTTGAAGATCAGCTAGTTCCTCTCTCTGGAACATCCTTTGCTTAATTAATCTTGCAGGGTGGTTATTTGTGTGTCTCATCCAATTCTTTGTTCATAACACCAAGAACCTGAAACTCCAACTTCCAATCCGATAACATTTTGGTGAGCCAGTCAGGAGGTAAGCCCAGAAGAACTGGGAGTTTTTATTTTCTTTCTTTTTCGCCTCAGCTCTTTTGCTTTGGTTTAAAGCTGCCTTTTGTTGGCATGGGTTGGGTAGTTAATAGCCAAAAAGGCACTGGACACTAGAAGACTTGGGTGACAAGGTAACCTGATTGGGGAATGGGGCAAATAGGTCCCATGGGGTGTAAGATCAATCCCTGCAATGGTGAGGTGCATGTTTGTGTGGCCATAATAATATTACATTATTTGCTGCTTCTTTTAATTTTTTTTCTTTTTTTCTTTTGTGTTGGGATAACATGTTTAGACCAACTAGAGATACACCCCAAACCCAAAGGGTCAGGGCAATAGATAACTGACTATGGAGAGCCCAAGGGCTAGCATGAGCCTGATGATTAGGGCCCACCACCTGGATAAGGAGAGTACCCTGCTTCTTCTGTGAGGGACCAGATCTAGATTGTTTTAGTTTAGTGGATCTGGTGCTAAAGGAAAACTCCCGGTGGAGACTCTTGGATTACTGTATAAATTGCACAGTGGATCCATGGGAAAATCACTGTGCCTGGTTTATCTCACATAGTCAGAGGGCATTCTACTTCCTTATTGAGAGGCCAGTCTCTAATAACAAATTTAAACCAGGCAGTCTGCAATTCCTGGCCGTTTAAACTATAGTTACTACAATAGTTAAGGAAACCATTTGGCAAGAAACTATTTTGGCCAGCTACAGGGATGCTAAAAGCCAAAGGTTAAACCCAGAAACTAAAGGGAAACTTATCATAGGTCACCAATTATGGCAGGATTCTTCTTCAAGTGGCACTGGTGCCCACCTAAGGCCAGAGACATCTGGCATTACAGTCCAGACCCTTTAAAAGTGGACACCCTAAAGGGAGACTCTAGATGTAAACTCATGAACCTATGAGACTCCCTTCTTCTTTTTTTTTGAGACAGAGTCTCACTCCGTCACCCAGGCTGGAGTGCAATGGCACAATCTCGGCTCACTGCAACCTCTACCTCCTGAGTTCAAGTGATTCTCCTGCCTCAGCCTCCCGAGTAGCTGGGATTACAGGCTCATGCCACCTCGCCCAGCTAATTTTTTTTTAGTAGAGATGGGGTTTCACTGTGTTAGCCAGGATGGTCTCGATCTCCTGACCTCACAGAAGATCTGCCCACCTTGGCCTCCCAAAGTGCTGGGATTACATGCATGAGCCACCGTGCCTGGCCAAGACTCCCTTCTTCTTTTCCACAGATTAGTCATGGGAACCACTCGTTCCGTCCTGCCTGACTCCCCTCTCAGCTGCATTCTCAATACTTAGAATCAGTTTGACCCTGAAAACCTGTGAAAGAAATGCCTAATATTTTATTGTAACACCATTTGGCCTCAATTTCAGCTAGGGAGTCAAGAGCAATGGCCAGTCAATGGAAGTCTCAATGATGACACCATCCTCCAATTAAATCTATTTTGTAAGAGACAAGGCAAATGGTCAGAGATACCATATGTGCAAGCCTTCTTAATTCTAAAAAGCCCACCATTTTCAAAGTCCCCAAAACTTCTCCACAGAAAGAAACTCCTAAAACTGAGCTGGACACTGTAGATAACCCTCTCTTGCAAGGGGTACCTATCTGTCAGGGCAAACAATAGCCACCTCCCTGTAATCCAGGTCCAAATACATCCTAAGCTTCAAAACAATGACAAGAGTCAAGGGTCCTAGCAAACCCTTCCCATACTAGCTTAGGAACACCATATTCAGTGATACTACCTGCCCTGTTACCTCTCAGAAAAGTGGCAGGAACCAAGGGTCATAACAAGGTATAGGTACCCTTCTTAGTAACTGATATCCAACAATGTAAGGAAAAACTGGGCAGTTACTCAGAAAACCCTAAGAAACTTGCTGATGGGTTCCAGACTTTGACTTGGCTTTCAACCTTTCTTGGAGAGACATGCAATTCATTTTGGCCACCTGTTGCACACTTCTGGAAAAGGAATGAATTTTTGAGGCTGCTAGCCAGGACACTGATGAATTGTTTTGCATGTAACCTGCAGGGCAACAGACTGGGAGCAGATACAGTCCCTACTGTTGAACCCAACTGGAAATATAATACCCCCATGAGAATGAATAATCAAACTAAATTTCTTGAGGCACCCATGAGGGGAATGAAAGAAGGAATGCATTAAACTATGATAAGCTTAGGGAGATCACTCAGGGGAAATAAGAGAATCTAGCCATGGGTTTTTTGGTTTTTTGGGGTTTTTTTCTGAGACAGAGTCTCGCTCTGTCGCCAAGTGCCAAGCTGGAGTGCAGTGGTGCAGTCTCGGCTCACTGCAACCTCTGCCTCCTGGGTTCAAGCAATTCTGCCTCAGCCTCCCAAGTAGCTGGGACTACAGGCACACGCCACCATGCCCAGCTAATTTTTGTATTTAAGTAGAAACGGGTTTTTCACCATGTTGGCCAGGATGGTCTCGATCTCTTGACCTTGTGATACGCCAGCCTCAGCCTCCCAAAGTGCTGAGATTACAGGAGTGAGCCACTGCGCCCGGCCCATGTTTTATAGTAGACTAGAAGAAGCCTTTGAAATAAATACAGACTTAGATCCTGCTTCTCCTGAAGGCAAGATATTAATGGCACAGTATTTCATTAGTCAATCTACCCTGGACATTACACGTAAGGTCCAGAAGCTGCAAATGGGACCGCAGATTAATCAAAACCAGTTCCTTGACACTACCTTTATGGTGTACAACAATTGCGAACTGGAGGAAGGAAAAGGGGACCAAAGTAAAAAAAAAACAGCAAGCCAGAATTATGGCAGCTATCATTCATGATGCCCTGAATGCCCAAAAAGCATCCAAGAGAAACACAAAGAGCCACAAAGATAATGCTAGCAAAGGCTCTTGCTTCAAGTGCAAAAAAAAGATGGGCATTGGGGAAAGGATCATACTAAGCTCCCACCATGCCCTGCCATCAATGTGAAGGCATCAGTCATGACCCTTGGCACTGGCAAATTGACTTCCCCACCGGGGTGCTTAATTGGTCAAAACTCTGGCAGTCTAAAAGGAGGAGTTAGATGAAGACTGAAGTGACCTGGAGCCTTCCTTACTGTCCCTGTCCAGGAATATCATCATTACTATTGAACAGCCCTGGGTAACTCTGGATATCATGGGCACTCAAGTTTAGTTTCTCTTTGATATAAGGGCAAATTACTCTGTCCTTACTGCATATGCAGGAAAACTTTCTTCCCAGTTCATGAATGTTATGGGAATGGAAGGGAAGCCAAAAATGAGATCCTTTACTCCTCCTTTAACTTGTCAATTTGAGAAGCAAATTTTCCAATAGGAGCTTCTAGTAATACCAAGCTGCGAGTCCCCCTGTTGAAGGCAGAGGTCATGGTTAAAATAGAGGAATTACTACAACATGAACATTGCAGGATTGATGATGGTTGGGTAAGTAAAGTGTCCCAGACCTCATTAACAAAAAGGTTAACCCACCAGCTTGGTATACCGGGAAACCAGGGAAAGCCAAAATGGCAAAGCCAGGCAAAATACAGCTTAAAAGGACTCCAGCTATTTTCCAAACTGAAAATGATATCCAATTAAGCCCGTAATTCAAGAATTTCTAACTCATGAACTTTTAAAGCCTTGCAATTTACCTTGCAATACTCACATTTTACCCATCTTAACTTCAGGGGAATATCAGCTAGTACGGGATCTCAGAACAATCAAAGAAGCTGTTATCCCCATCCATCCATTGGTGGCAGAACCATACACTGTCCTGGATTAGATGCCAGGGGATGCAGAATGGTTCTTGGTCCTAAACCTAAAAGATACCTTCTTTTCCATTCCTCTGGCGCCGGAGTTTCAGTACCTTTTTGCCTTTGAATGGGAAAATCCAGATACACACGGGCAGTGCTCCCTCAGGGCTTTCAGGATAGCCCCCATTTCCTTGCTTGAGCCCTGTAAAAGGATCTAAAAGATTTACTATTGGAAAATGGAAGCATACTTCAATATGTAGATGACCTTCTGTGTGTAGCCCAACCCAGGAAGCAACCGACTAAAATACTCTAAAAGTTTTTAATTTCATGGCAGACAGGGTATACAAAATGTCAAAGAAAAAAGCTCAAATCACCCTCCAACAGGTCCAATATTTGGGTTGTATTCTAAACCCTTGGGCCCAGCAGATATCCCCAGAACAGGTACAAGTCATATGCAGTCTAGACCCCGTTATACTAAACAGCTTTGTTCCTTTCTAGGAATGGTGGGGTTCTGCAGGATATGGATACCAGATTTTGGGCTCATCGCAAAACCCCTTTATGAAACAATAAGGGGGCCATAAATGAGTCAATGGAATGGACTCCAGAAGTGAGGGAAGCCTTTGTTAAGTTAAAACAGGCATTTGGCAAAGCCCCCATTCTTGTCATTCCAGACCTCACTAAGCCCTTTTCCTTGTATGTGGCAGAAGAGAAGGGCATGGATGTGGGGGTGCTAACCCCAAAATTAGGATCAGAACCCAGACCAACTGCCTATTTTTCAAAGAAATTGGATGTGTGGCCTTGGGGTGGCCAAGCTGCCTGTGAGCGATAGCAGCTACTGCTATTTTAGTGGAAGAAGCTGCTAAAATCACCATAGGTCAACCACTGGAAGTTTTAACTCCACATCAGGTGAAATCAATCTTGGAAATAAAAGGGCATATTTGGATAATTAGGGAAGGGTTAACCAAGTACCAGGCTAAGCTCCTGGACAATCCAGAGGTAATCCTTAAAACCTGTAATACCGTGAATTCAGCTCCATTGCTGCCCACAGGCCCAATATTTGGTCATTCGTGTGAGCAGGTCATCACACATACACATGTAAGCCAATCTGACTTAAAAGATCAGTCACTTCCAGACTCAGAGGATGACTGGTTCACAGATGGCAACAGCTTTGTGTCAAATGGGACATGTCAGGCTGGATATGCAATAGTAAATGACAACACCATCACTGAAGTCCAGTCATTGTCCCAGGGCATGTCAGCACAAAAAGCTCAAATAATTGCTTGTATCTGAGCCCTGATATCAGGGAAAGGAAAAAAGCTTAATATCTATATAGACCCTCAATATGCATTTCTTGTGGTTCAGGCTCCTGCTACAATTTTGGAAAGAAAGAGGACTACTAACTAGAAAGCACTCACCCATAAAGCATGGGCCTGAAATTATCCAGTTGTTGGAGGCAAAACACATGCCAAAAGCTGTGACTATAATCCACTGTAGAGGGCATCAAAAGGACTTGCTCCTATAGCACAAGGGAACAAAAAGGCTGACAGGGAAGCAAAAGCAGCAGCTGTCAAGGTGCAATCTTTAGCACTGCTTCCCTTCTGTGATTCCCCGATAGAACCTGAATACACATCACTGGAGGAATGGGTTTTAAGGGAGCAAGGCGGCAGAAACAAGGATCTTGGTGGTATATGGGATCAAAAGTATATCTCCCTCAAACAGCCCAATGGAAGGTTATAAGAAACGCTGCACAACTCTTTCCTGATGGGGAGAAATGCCCCATCTGGCAATGGCAAACCGGCTCTTTATTGGGTGTAATTTAGTCTTAGTAGTTAAGCAGGTCTGTCATGCCTGCTCACTGTGAGCATTTAACAATCCAGGAAACAGAATGTCTCCACTAATAGAACTAGTCCAAAGAAGGGGGACTTATTCTGGGGAAGACTGTCATTTGGACTTTACCCATATGCCAGCTTGCAGAGGATACAAGTTTTTTACCAGTACTGATAGACACCTTTACAGGATAGATTGACATTTACCCTACCAGAACAGAAAAGGCCAATGAAGTTGTATAAGTTCTCTTAAAATAATAATTCCATAGTTTGGGTTACCCCAAAGCCTCCAGAGTGATAAAGGCCCATCCTTTGTATCCCAAATAACTCAAGGAGTGGCTAAGGTGCTTGGAATTAAATACTATTTACATTCAGCATAGAGACCTCAATCCTCCAGGGAATTAGAAAGAGCTAATCAAACTCTAAAACAGGCACTAGCTAAGCTATGGCAGGAAACGTCAGAAACGTTGGTCAGCTTACTACCCATACCCCTTTTGAGAATCCGTAACTCCCCAAGGGCAAAAGTAAATATGAGCCCATAGGAAATGCTGTACAGGAGACCCTTCTGAACTAGTGATCTAATAACTAATCCAGAAACAGCTGGGCTAATAAAAACCTAGTTAATCTGGGAAAATTTCAACAAGCATTACAAAAGTTCTGTAAAGGCTCCATACCAGGAACTAACCAGCAATCCAAGATTAGGTCAGGAGATAGAGTGCTTGTTAAAACCGGGAAAGAGAGTTCACCCTCTCCGGCTGGGCTTGGTGGCTCATGCCTGTAATCCAAGCACTTTGGAGGCCAAGGCGGGCGGATCACCTGAGGTCGGGAGTTCAAGACCAGCCTGACCAACATGGTGAAACCCCGTCTTAAAAAAAAAAAAGAGAGAGTTCACCCTCTCATCAGCTACAACCCAAATGGAAAGGGCCGTTGTCAGGGGTATTAACCACACTCTCTGCAGTTAATGTGTTAGGATTAAATAGTTGGATACATCTTTCCAGGGTCAAGCCTGCAATA
This sequence comes from Callithrix jacchus, assembly GCF_049354715.1. Classification (NCBI taxonomy): domain Eukaryota; kingdom Metazoa; phylum Chordata; class Mammalia; order Primates; family Cebidae; genus Callithrix; species Callithrix jacchus. The sequence continues at coordinate 140,816,333 of NC_133504.1, forward strand.
CGTAAAGCTCCAGACCTGGAACCTGAAGCTCCCATCGATCACTACACCTTTGAACCTGTGGAAGATCCGATATACCTGTTTAAAAGACATCTAAAAGATAAGTAATACTTACCAACTTTCCCTGGTGTCTTTGTTGCATAGTTACTGTGGGGAAATAATCCTAGTTATTTATATATAACATTTATAATTTAACTGATTGCTTCCCCCCCAATGGATCCACTTTTTATGTCCATAATCCTATTTTCACCAATATTGGGGGTCCAGCCCCAATACCAAGTGTTTAAGCAGATTCAACAGTTAGCCATGCTAACTAACTTAACTTCCTGTTACATTTGTACCTCAGGGTCACTATCAGCTGAAGTTTTACCACTGTCATTAGAAGATACAGTCAAGGTCAATGCCAGAGTCACTGTTGCCATCCAGTCAGAAGCTACATATCCCAGTCCAGCTGCGGAAAGCTTATTCCTAACAGTCTTAGCTCAGACCATAAGAAACATCCCAAATTTAAATTTTACAAATGCCACAAATCCTGTAAGGGTTTTTCACAACCTAACCTCAGAGAACCAATTCCCAATTTGTTTTACTTCCCACCGAATGAATGGGACCTTTTTGGGATCCCTAAACAATTGTTCATATGAGGTCGTCCTCAGCTGGACAAATCAAGAGAAACATTATAATTCCTCAGAAACAAAAATTAATTCATATCGCAAGCCAGGAAAACAACACCAATTCCTTCTCCTTAAGTATCCTGATCCAAGGAAACCTCAGTATACAAGTAATACCAATACTTCCAATATTTCCACTGGTTGGAATACAGTTTTAATCAACAATTCATCTTTGCCTCTAGCTCAAGCTTTGGCTTGGGGGGTCCAAAGATCATTCTTAAAATTCCACCCCAGCTTATCTTTCCACTCCAGGCTTACTGCACAACTTGGTGTGGCTGGAACACTTTTATGGGAACAACTTACCGGAACTTCCTCCAGTGGTTCAGACCCACCTTTGGAACTAGCATCATGGGGATATGAGGTATCTTTGGACCCTGGGCAAGGATTGTATTTCATATGCGGAAATTCAGGGTACTTGAGTCTTCCAAGCCAATGGAAAGGGACTTGTGGCATTGCCGCTTTACTTCCAAGACTGTCTTATGCAAATGCTAGTACAAAATTCCCATTCCATATAAGACACAGCCATGCATCTGTAAAAAGGGCAGCGCCAGCGGTATTACACCCTTTGGCAACTGCAGTAACAGGACTTTCAGGAACCACACTTGGGTCCATTTCTCTTCACTTGTCTTCACAACAAACACAGGCTTTGGCAGAAATTACAGGAGCTATCCAAGAACAACAACAACATATAGATTCCCTGGCGGGCATTGTCTTACAAAACAGGAGGAGTCTAGATCTTCTCACAGCTAATCAAAGGGGATTATGCATTTTTCGAAAAGAAGAATGTTGTTTCTATGTTAACTCCTCAGGCAAGATACTGGGACATCTGACTAAGGCAACTAATGTTGTTACTAATTTAAGAACTGCAGAAAACACCCTAAATTCTGTTTAAACAATTGCAAACAGTTGGATAGCCCCTTTTACAGGACCCTTAACTGTAATTCTTCTGTTGTTAATTTTTGGCCCTTACACTGTAAATTTGTTAACCAGATTTATTTCTTCCTGTTTAGAATCTATCAAGCTACAAATGGCTCTATTGCCTGAAGCCCCAGACATCATGATACGAGAAATAAGTCTAGACTTCCTAATTTCCCCCTGGATAGAGCAGGGTGAGAGTTCTGTGGTCCCCTGTTAGGTAGGGCCAACAGTCCCACTCAGCCGGAAGCAGCTATAGAAGAAAGAACTTCGACCCTCAGCAACCCGTAGAGATTTATGGAGATCACATCTCTCAGAGGCAATTGAGGCAGGAGAATAGGGAAGGAAGTCAGAAGATTAACCAGCAGCCTGTTCTCAGCAAAAGGAACATAAGGCACCATCTGACAAGAAAACAAGCGATGAACCAATGCTTTCTGCAGTAAACATGTCTGGTATAAACTGGGATGGGACAGTCACTGAAAGAGGAGCACGTGCATTAGGGGCAAAATGTGTCCTCAGGATAACATTTTATTATAATCTACTTAAAGCCCATGCATGTAGAATGCATGTCATACATACGCTTAAAATTATGGAGTGGCCGGCATGCGCAGGCGCACTAAGAGAGAAAAAACAAGAAAACTGGTATGTCAATCATAGGCAATCCCCTCCCTAAAAGTTAAGCAAGGGTAGTAAGGCGGTATAAAAGAACAAAGGCTATGTTAACCCAAGGCTAATGCCACTCGCGGATCAGCCCATTCCTCTCTCCGAACATTCTTTGCTTAATAAATCTTGCGGGGTCATTATCCGTGTGTCTCCTCCAATTCTTTGTTTGCGATACCAAGAACCTGGAACTCCAACTTCCAATCTGGTAACACTTCCACTCTAAAAATGTGCTTACTCTTTGTATGTCATGAAACTGCTCTATTTGTTGTACCCATTCATCTATTAATGTTTCCACTTTTTGTGCCTCCTCTGTTTTTCTTATGCCTTAATGAGTTGTTTTTTGGAATTTCTAGGAGGTAACGAGTTTGGTTCTATAGATGACTTTTGTACAACATCTTGCACAGTACAATATAACTTTTTTGTGAACAATAGTTTTTTTTTGGAAAAGAGGTGGTCATAAACAGATTAATATCATAGCAAAATGGCTGTGCAACAGCATCCAGTCAAGATTACTCTTCGGCTTCCCTTTGCCCCAAACACGTACAATTAGGAAATGTAAAAATAAAACCCAAAAAGGAAATGCAAAAATGTAAGTCGGACCAAAGTCATCATTGAGCTTTGCTCCAAGTGATATGGAACGCCAGAGTCGGGGTCACTGATGAATCTAAGGGCTGAGGTCAGGGTCCCTGGATATTTTAGGCAGTTCTCATATTGCTATAAAGAAATACCTGCCGGGCGCAGTGTCTCACGCCTGTAACCCTAGCACTTTGGGAGGCCAAGGTGAGTGGATCACCAGAGGTCAGGAGTTCAAGACCAGCCTGGCCATTATGGAGAAACTTCATCTTTAAAAAAAAAAAAAGAAATACCTGAGACTGGGTAATTTATAAACAAAAGAGGTTTAATTGACTTACTAGCAAACTGAATTCAACAACACATTTAAAAGATTATCATGATCAAAAGAGATTTACCCCAGGGATGCGAAGATGGTTCAGCGTATGCAAATCAGTGTGATACATAACATTAACAGAATGAAGGACAAAAACCGTATGATTATTTCAACTGATGCTGCAAAAGTATTTGATAAAATTCAGTATCCCTTCATGATAATCCTCAAAGGGCCAGGTGCAGTGGCTCACACCTGTAATCCCAGCGCTTTGGGAGGCTGAGATGGGCAGATTGTTTGAGCCCAAGAGTTGGAGACCAGTCTGGACAACATGGTGAAACCTCATCTCTACAAACAAAATACAAAAGTTAGCCAGGTGTAGTGGTACATGCCTATAGTCCCAGCTACTTGGGAAGCTGAGGTGGGAGGATTGCTTTAGCCTGGGAGGTCAAGGTTTCAGTGAGGTGATTATGCCACTGCACTCCAGCCTGGGCAACAAAGTAAGACCCTTTCTCAAAACAAACAAACACAAAAAAAAAAACCCTCAAAAACTGAGTATAGAAGGAACTACCTCTACATAATAAAAGCCATCTATGACAGACCCACAGTTTGTATCATACTGAAAGAAGGAAAACTGAAAGTTTTTCCTGTAAGATCTAGAACGTGACAAGCATGCCCACTTTCATCACTGTTATTCAACATAGTGCTGGAAGTCTTAGCTAGAGAATTTCAGAGAAGAGAATGAAATAAAGAGCATTCAAATTGAAAACAAAGAGGTAAAATTATCCTTGTTTGGAGATGACATGATCTTATATTTGGGAAAACCTAAAGACTCCACCAAAAAATTATTAGAACTGATAAAATTAGTAAAGTTGCAGGATACAAAATCAACATATGAAAGTCAGTAGTATTTCTACATGCCAACAGTGAACAATCTAAAAAAAGAATTTTAAAAGTAATCCCACTTACAATACCTACAAATAAAATTAAATACCTGGGAATTACCTTAAACAAAGAAGTGAAAGATCTCTACAATTAAAACTATAAAATGTATGATGAAAGAAATTGAAGAGGATACACAAAAATGGAAAGATATTCCATGTTCATGAATTGGAAGAATAAATAACATTAAAATGTTCATAATACTTAAAAGTAATCTACAGATTCAATGCAATCCCTGTCAATATGAATAGCATTCTGCCCAGAAATACAAAAAAATCCTGAAATTTATATGGAATCACAAAAGACCCGGAGTAGCTAAAGCTACCCTGAGCAAAAAGAACAAAACTGGAGGAATCACAGTACTTGATTTCAAATAATATTACAGAGGTTTAATAACCAAAATGGTATGGTACTGGCATAAAAGTAGACCAGTGGAACAGAATAGAGAATGCAGAAACAAATCCATACATCCAGAGTGAACTCATTTTTGACAAAGGTGCCAATAACATGCATTGGGGGAAAAGACAGTCTATTCAGTAAATGGTGGTGCTATGAAAACTAGATATCCATATGCAGAATGAACTAGACCACTATCTCTCCTTACATACAAAAATCTAATCAAAATGGATTAAAGAGACATCTAAGACCTCAAACTATGAAACTACTACAAGAAAACAGTGGAGAGACTCTCCAGGACATTGGACTAGGCAAAGATTTCTCGAGTAATACTCCAAAAAACACAGGCAACCAAAGCAAAAAATATGAAATGGGTTCACATCAAGTTAAAAAGCTTCTGCACAGAAAAAGAAACAATCAACAAAGAGGCAACCCACAGAATTGGAGAAAATATTTGCAAACTACCATCTGGCAAGGGATTAATAACAGAAACTACATAGAGCTCAAACAACTCTAAAGGAAAAAATGTAATCCAATTAAAAATGGGCAAAAGATCTGAATAGACACTTCTCAAAAGATGACATACAAATGACAGACAGGTAAGATGAATCAATATCATTGATCAGAAGAGAAATGCAAATTAAAGCTACAATGAGATATCATCTCACTCCAGTTAAAATGGCTTATATCAAAAGTGAGACAATAATAAATGCTGGAGAGGACATGAAGAAAAGGGACTGGTGTACACTATTGTTGGGCATGTAAATTAGCACAACCACTATGGAGAAAAGTTTAGAGATTACTCCAAAAATTAAAAATAGAGCTAACATATGATCTAGCAACCCCACTGCCAGGGATATTCCTAAAAGAAAGGAAATAAGTATATCAAAGAGATATCTGCACTCCTATGCTTATTGCAGAACTATTCACAGTAGCCAAGATTTGAAGGCAACCTAAATGTTCATCGGCAGATGAATGGATAAAGAAAATGTGGTACATGTACTCAGTGGAATATTATTCAGCCATAAAAAAGAATGAGATTCTGTTATTTGCAACAAATGGATGGAACTGGAGGCCACTATGTCAAACCAGGCAGAGAAAGACAAACTTTCTATGTTCTCTCTTATTTGTGGGAGCTAAGTTAAAACCATTGAACTCATGGATATAGACAGTAGGAAGATGGTTACCAGAAGTGGGAAGAGTAGTGTGTGTGTTGGGGGAGAAAAGCAGGGGGTGAAGTGAGGATTGTTAACGGATATCAAAAAAATAATTCGAATGAGTAAGATCTAGTATTTGCTAACATAACATGGTGACTATAGTCAAAAATAATTTAATTGTACATTTTTTAAAAATTGAAAGGGTATAATTGGATTGTTTCAAAAAATAAAATACAAAGGATAAATGCTTGAGGAGATGGATGCCTCATTTACCTGATGTGATTATTACACATTTTGTGTCTGTATTAAAATATCTCATGTACTCCATAAATACATACACCTACTATGTACCCACAAAAATAAAAAATTTAAAAAACAACAGGTGGGTATGAATGAGGACTAATCAGAAAACTTTGAAATTAAAAATATAGTCATCAAAAATTTTAAAACATTTATTCAATGGGATAAACTGTAGAATACACACAGTTAAATGGGATAAACTATAGAATACACACAGTTAAAAGAATTAGAGAATTTACCTGGACCCCAGTGAAGACAAAGAAATCAACTATATGCAAAAGTAATTAAGGAATATAGACAGTAACTTGAGAGGCTCCAAGAAGGCACTAGAGGGATGGCAGCTATTGCAGGTTGAATGGCCTCCTAACAGTGTCTACCCTCCCATCAGTGGAACCTGGGACTAGGGTACTACATGGCAGGAGGGACTTGGCAGATGTAATTATGATTAAAAGCCTTAACATAGAGGGTATTTTCAATTCTGCAGGTGGGCCCAATATACTCACATGAGCCCTTAAAAATAGTGATGTGGGCTGGGTGTAGTGGCTCAAGCCTGTAATCCCAGCACTTTTGGGAGGCTGAGGCGGGTAGATCACATGAGGCCAGGAGTTTGAGACCAGCCTGGTCAATATGGTGAAACCCTGTCTTCTCTACTAAAAAATTTTAAAAATTACTGGGCGTGGTGTCACACACCTATAATCCCTGCTACTCAGGAGGCTGAGGCCAGAGGATAGCTCAAGCTCAGGAGGTGGAGGTTGCAGTGAGCCAAGATCATGTCACTGCACTCCAGCCTGGGTGACAAACTGAGATCCTGTTTCAAAAAAACAAACAAACAAAAGCAGTGAAGTATAAGAAGGCCTTGATTAAAAGGACATAAAAACTGGCTTACTGGCTCTAAAATGAAAGGGGCAGACTGCTAGGAATACAAGCATCCATCCTAGAAGCGCTGAGAGAGCCTGTTTACAGCCAGCAACTGTTAACTGAACCTTAGCCCTACAGCTGTAGGAAACGCAATTCCTTACACCAGCATGAATGAGAATGAGTTGGTCCTACCCCAGATTCTCTTAGCTCTAGATAAGAGCCCAGGAATTTTGATTTAGGGAGCAGAACCCACTTAGAGTTCTGACCTGCAGAACTGTGAGATAACACCTGCGAGTTGTTCCAAGCTGCTAACGTTGAGATGATTTGTTTTTGTAGCAATAGAAAAACAAATATAGCTGAGAAGTCAGGCTTGAAGAGATCACAGCTAAGAATTTTCCAGAACTGAATCAAGGCACAAATTTTCAGATAAAAAGTTGGCATAATCTAACTACAGAGAGCAGATTAAACATACACAGTCCTTTCAGCTCTCTCCCTGCTTCACTCCCCTAAAATTACAATAAAGGGATTAATTAATTAATTAATTATTTGACAGAGTCTTGCTCTGTTGCTCAGGCTGGAGTGCAGTGGCACAGTCTGCAACCTGCCTGCTCCCCTGGGCTCAAACGATTCTCCTGCCTCAGCCTTCTGAGTAGCCGGGACCACAGGCATGCACCACCACACCTGGCTGATTTTTGTATTTTTTTATAGAGACCGGGTTTCACCACATTTCCCAAGCTAGTCTCCAACTTGTGGGCTCCAGCAATTCACCTGCCGCAGCCTCCCAAAGTGCTGGGATTACAGGCGTAAGCCACTATGCCCAGCCAATAAAGGAATTTTTAAGGTGCTTTTAAAAACCATTAGGACAAAGAGATGGTAGAGGAGACAATACAATTTGAGGATTGCATAGCAGAAGGACAGTCAGAAATGGACTTAGCTCTGAAAATTTTGAATCTCACCCATCAGTGGGAAAAGCTCAGGAGCAACCTAACTACTCTGCAGAAACATCAAAAGGCCCAGGCGGCACCAGATAGCTCTGAAAGTGGAAATGAAGTATAGGGCTAAAGCAGCAGGATCGTCTTCAGTGGAGTGTTTCGCATTGTCTTGTGCTGTAGGGAATCGTGAGCTGGTTCCGCGCAGTTTCACCTTAGGTGGGGGTGGATGCTTTCCTTCCCCACCTTCACGACTTCTGCAGGTATCCTTAGCAGGAAGAATCTGTGGCAGCCTGAGAAAATTCTCTGGGCACAGACAGGCATTTTTCATCCTGGACATCAACAAGCTCTCTTCAGATCGCTATCAATGTGGTCTTCTCTAGGGAGTAATAAGAAAGACAGCTGACGACGTTGCTAGACACTGGTGATAGAAATGCACGGGCCAGCTTGTCTCCCCAGACTAACCTGTCTTCCAGCAGCTCCTTGGCATTTGCTTGCTCGGGGTGTGGGGTGTGAAAGGCGGGAATTTTCCGGGCCAGAGCTGATTCCATCAGGGCATGGCCCAGCTAATTTCATCCTGACTTATGCTGATTCCGTCAGTATATCTATCTGGTCCCTCCCCTATGTTTCCTCCCTCCATTAGTTTCCTCAGGTTGCTGTTTAAAATGATCAGAAATGGGCCAGACACGGTGGTTCATGCCTGGAATCCCAGCAGTTTGGGAGGCTGAGAAGCCCAAGAGTTCGAGATCAGCCTGGGCAATATAATAGGAACCTGTCTCTACAAAATATAAAAGAATTAGCCAGGTGTGGTGGCACATGCCTATAGTCCCAGCTACTCAGGAGGCCGGGGCAGGAGGATTGCTTAAGCCCAGGAGGTTGAAGCTGCAGTGAGCTCTACCCTGGGTGACAGAGGAAGAGCTTGTCTCAGAAAACAGAATACAATGATCACAAACTAGGCATCTTTATACAATAGAAATGTATCTTGTCACAGTTCTGGAGGCTGGATTACATAATAAAGGTGTCATCAGGGCTGCACTCCCTCTCCAGGCTCCAGGGGAGGAGCCTTCCTTGCCTTTTCCAACTTCTGGCGGCAGTTAGCAATCCTCGGCTTCCTTGGCTTGTGACCCCATCACTCCAATCTCGGCCTGTGTCTCCATGTTGCCTTCTCATCTGTATGTCACATCTCTTCTATGTGTCTCTGATAACGGCACTCGTCGGTGGATTTAGGGCCCACAGGGATAATCTAGATCATTTGTTCATCTCAAGACCCTTAATTGTATCTGCAAAGATCCTTTTTCCAGGTAAGGTAACATTTGTATGTTCCAGAAATTAGGATGTGGACATATCTCTTGGGGGTCCGTCATTCAACTCAGCACACTCCTCTAGGTCTTGATATTCTTATTTAGTCTGGGGGAGCAGAAAGACAAAAACCTTACACTTGCATAAAGGTTTTTCATCTTTTGTTTTCCTTTCCTCATTCCTTTCTTCCCTCCCTCCTTCCCTTCCCCCTTCTTCTCTCCCTCCCTTGCCCCCTCCTTCCTTCCCTCCTTCCTTCCCTCTCTCCCTCCTTCCTTCCTTCCCTCTCTCCCTCCCTACCTCCTTCTCCTCCCTCTGTCCCTCCTTCTTTCCTTCCTTCCTTCCTTCCTCCCTTCCTTCCTCCCCCTCCCATACCTCTCCCTCCCTCCTGCCTTCCTACCTTCCCACTTTTCCTCCTCTCTCCCTCCCTTCTTCCCTCCTTCCCTCCCTTCCTTTCTCCCTCCCTTCCTCCCTCCTTCCCTCCCTCTCTCCCTCCCTCCTTCCTTCCTTCCTTCCCTCCTTCCCTCTTTCCTTCCTTCCTTTCTTTTGTTTTTATTTTTTCCCTCCCTCCTCTCTTGGTTTTTCATCTCACTTTAAAGCTAAGGACTTTCCATCTTTGCTTATCTATTTAATTGTGGCTAGGATTGGAGAAAGGCTGGAAAGCCTGTTCAAGCAAAAGGGAAATAATTCAATGAGGTGTAAAGGCATTATTGTGCTACCGCTGCACACTGAAATAGAGTGGTATGACAAAATATGAAATAGTGTCTTACTGAAAGTGAGATTACAAAGCTGGCCAATAAGACAAATATCACATATTATCAAATATCTATATTGAAACTCAAGTCACATTCTGAGTGACTGGATGCCCACTTCCAGGCGGCACAAAGAAATTGCAACTGACTGAAGAGCAGAATCACATCTTCTGTCTCAATTTCACTGGTGGGCATAAAGTTAAAAAGTAGGCAAAGGGCCAGTTTCGGTGGCTCACAACTGTAATCCCAGCATTTTGAGAAGCTGAGGCAGGAGATCACTTGAAATCAGGAGTTTGAGACCAGCATGGCCTCAAATATGCACCACCATGCCCAGTTAACTTTTTTGTAAGGGGATTTTCACCATGAAACTCCATCTATACTAAAAATGCAAAAAAGTTAACTGGGCATGGTGGTGCATGCCTGTAAACCCAGCTACCTGGGAAGCTGAGGTGGGAGGATCGTTGGAACCCGGAAGGTAGAGTTGCAGTGAACCAAGATTGCACCACTGCACTTCAACCCAGGCTATAGAATGAGACTCCATCTCTTTTTAATTAATTAATTAATTTATTTTTTTAAGACAGGGTTTCACCACATTGGTCAGGCTGGTCTTGAACTCTCTATCTCAGGTGATCTGCCCGCCTTGGCCTCCAAAGATAAACATTAAGATAAACATTAAGGTTTTAAGTTTCAGATAAACATCAAGGTTTTAAGTTTCAGAGACTGAAGACCCTGAGATGGCATAATCAGGATGCCATCTTGGTGTGGCGGAGGGGCTGGAAAGGAACAGGTGACCAAGCTTGGATTACAGGCATGAGCCACCACACCCGGCTGAGACTCTATCTCGAAGAAAAAAAAAGTGGGCAAAGATTCCCAAATTATTCAAATTACATTTTTTTCGTCTTCTCATTTCTATGTTTCTTGGCTAGGGGCATTTTGTTGATTTTGTGTAAGTAAATGCTATATGTTAGAACTCCATTATATATTGTGATTAACTGACTTGTGTCTGCCCCAAAATTAATAAGTTAAGGTTCTATCTCTAAGTACCTCAGAGTATCAGCTTATTCAGAAATAAGGTCATTGCAGAATTAATTTGTTAGGATGAGGTCACACTGGAGTAGAGTGTGCCCCAAACCCAGTATAACTGGTATCCTTATAAAAAGCATGCTATGTGAAAAGAGAGGGAAGATCATGCAGACACATGGAGAATGCCATCTACTAGGAATGCTAAAATTGCCAGCAAACCACCAGAAGCCAGGAGAGATGCATGGAACAGATTCTCCCGCACAGCCCTCAGAAAGAATCAACTCTGATAACACATTGATCTCAGACTTCAAGTCTCCAGAAATTTATTGGGAAGCAATACATTTCTGTTGGCTAAGCCACCCTGGCAATCTGATACATGTGTGTCTAAGTACCAGTTAAGGGCACAGAATAAATGTCTTAGAAATTCAGAAAAGTAAAAAAACCCTCTGAAGACCTTCAGAAGAAGGTTTGATATGAAGACCTCAGCATAAAACTGAGCTACCTCTCAGATTTATGGAGTAGGTATGACTTGGAGTTGGACCTTGAAACAACTAGAACTTGGATGCTAAAGACGAGGAAGCAAGAGATGTGGGGATGGAAGAAAGGGAGGAGAGGAGATAACAAAATGGGAAAAATTGATGGGGAAGAATGTTTTTATCAGTATTAAATACAGCCATCTGATGGGGCCAGGGACGAGCAGAATGGCACAGATAATCACAAGACTGGAAATAAAAAGTGAAGTCAAATTACTAAAGGACTCACCAAATATTAGATTTCAGAGCTTGAATTTTATCCAGTATGTAATGGAGAATTATGGAACTTTTAAAGCTGGAAAATCACATGATGAAGTTAGTTTGGGGGAAATAGATCTGGGTAGTAGAAGGATGGAATGGTGAATGGTGACTGGTGCAGAAAACAATGTCGTCTAGGATGAGACTCAGAAGATTATTTTAATGACATGACAAAGGTCTGAAGGAAATGTGTGAAATATTACAAAGGAAGAATGGGCAGGGCTTAGTGAGGGAATGGCCTCTATGAGTGGAATGGAAGGAATCCAGATAAACATCAAGGTTTTAAGTTTCTGAGACTGAAGACCCTGAGATGGCATAATCTCCCTGAGTGGTGGAGGGGCTGGAAAGGGACAGGCGACCAACGGTAAGTTTGGTTTGTGATCCAAGGGACTGAAGGTAATATAACAGCAATGTCTGGGATATAGTTGGGTCTGTGCACATAATATGTAAGAGAAACTTAACAGAGATAAATCGAGGTTCCTTTTTTTAGGTTTCTTTGTGTTTTCAAGACAGATTCTGTGTATTTGGATGTTGTTTACCATAGTCACTGATGATCCTGTTTCTCCCATCAGACTGTGAACTCTTTAAGGGACAAAATAACTTCTTTGTACCCATAACCCAACCAGACTATCTGGCACTTAATAGAAGATCAGGAAATGTGAACTGAAATGAATTGCACTGCATTGAAGTGAATGAACCAAGCCTTCTGACACCAAGCCCAGTATTCTCTCCAGTGTAACACAGTGGCTTCCCTGTAGTGACTAGCCCAAAGATGGAACTAAAATGTCAGTGTTACTGCCAGCTAATTCAGGGCCTTTTATTTAAGCAGTAGGGACTCAATTTTCCTATTTCACAGGTGTATGGTTTGACTGGCACCCTGATTACTGGCAGATAAAGATAATGGTTACAATAGTTCAGCCTGTCTGGAGCCTTGTAGTGGAGCCTCTGTAGTACCCTGGCTACAAAAGACACTCAAGCTGTGTAAATGATCAGATGTTATAAGGAGCTGTTCTTTAGTAGCAGAGACACTGGAAAATTATATCAAGAAAGGCTCCCTTTTAAAAGCACAGCGCTGAGGCATCTTGATGATTTAACAGTTTGTGTGTCTACAACGAACAACACCAGACATTTTCTTTTCTTTTTCCTTTTTTTTTTTTTTTGAGACGGAGTGTCGCTGTTGTTACCTAGACGGGAGTGCAATGGCACGATCTCGGCTCACCGCAACCTCTGCCTTCTGGGTTCAAGCAATTCTCCTGTCTCAGCCTCCCGAGTAGCTGGGACTACAGGCGCGCACCACCATGCCCAGCTAATTTTTGTATTTTTAGTAGAGACGGGTTTCACCTTGTTGACCAGCATGGTCTCCATCTCTTGACCTGTGATCTACCCGCCTCAGCCTCCCAAAGTGCTGGGATTATAGGGAGGCCACCGCGCCCGGCCAACATCAGACATTTTCATTTCATAATCATAGCTAAAGGAATTATACCTTTTAATCACTCTTTGGGTGTCAGTAAAAAATAGAGATAGAGATTCACGGCCTCTGTATGAATGAAAGCCTTGAGAAACACTATTATATTAAAAATAACAGTCTGGGCATAGTGGCTTATACATATAATATCAGCATTTGGGGAGGCTGAGACAGGTAGATTGCTTGAGCCCAGGAGTTTGAGACAAGTCTGGGCAACATAGAGAGATTCCATTCTCACATAAAATACAAAAATTATTAGGTTGGTGCAAAAGTAATTGCGGTTTTGCTATTTTAGTGGCAAAAACTGCAATTACTTTTGGGCCAACCCAATAACTGGGTGCAGTTGCTTGGGAGGCTGTGGTGGGAGGATCATCTGAGCCTGGGGAGGCTGAGGCTGCAGTGAGCCATGATTGTGCCACTGCACTTCAGCCTGGGCAATAGAGTGCGACACTATGTGAAAAAATAAAATCAATTAAAAAATTAGAACAACACATCTGCTTCATGTCAAAAGGCTTATGGTCAAAAGACAAAAAATAATCCAGGAAAACATTGACAGCTAATATCATAGACCTGATATATAGATATCCTATAAATTGACAGTAAAATAACAAATAGTAGAATAAATTAGAAAAATAATTTAACAATAGGCGCAAGTATGAAAATATAATTTGCCAAATGGCTCTTTACCATAGGAAGAGACTCAAACTCACTGAAAATAAGAGGCATATAAGTGAAAACTAAGTGAGATGTGAAGGGTGATTAGGTAGCCAAGTGAAAGAAGGATGGAGACAGACAAGAAGCTAAGAGACTGATAAACTAATCATAGTCATTGTGTATTAAGTACTTACTGGGTTCTAGTAAGTGCTGCTTTACAAAATTCATGTTTACAAGTACCATTTCATCTCCATAATAACCCTAAAAGTAGTAAGTATTGATATTGCAACGTTACAGGTGGGATTAAGTAATTTACCAGAAATCACAAAGTAAATCATAGAGCCTTGCCTTGAACTCTGGAAGTTAAAACAACTCCGGGAATGTAGCAGACTGGCCAGAAAGGGAACTTTACAGGACAATGACCAAAAATAAAAATATTCAGAGAAAGATGAATTCAACTTTGCGGAGATATAGAGTTGTCAGAGTCCTGAAAGGTCAATTAGACCAACTTCCAACATAGAACAGATTTCCTCTGCAACCTCTCCAACAGATGGCCATCCCAGCTGCCACCCAAACACGTCCAATGACAAGAAAGCTCTTTACTTGTTAAAGTGGCTCATTGCATTGCTCAATGTCTTTGTTGGAAAAAGTCTTTTTTATATGAAGCTAAAATCTGTCTCTCCATAAGTATGAGCAATTTGTTCCAAGCAATCAAAAGAAAATGAATTTTTTCTCTCATGCATATGAAAACTCTTCAGAATAAATAACCCAGATCCTTTCATTTTTGCTCACTTGACATGATCTCCAAGCCCATCACTTATCTGGCTAACTCCTCTGGAGTAGAAACATTCTAGTTTCTCAGTTTTCTTATTAAAATGTATTCCTAGAAATGATTGTGTTACATTAAGGCTAAGTATTGAGATATACTTATTTCCCTTCATATATCTGCACAGCACATTCAATGTATATGAAGCAGTCTATTATTGTAATCACCCAATGGGTTCTTCCTGTCCACTGCACAGGCAAAACCAATTCACTGAAACCAGGGTACTGGAGTAAAGAAAGAGTTTACGTAATGCAAGGCAGCTGAATGAAGGACTGGAGTTATCATTTCAAATCAGTCTCTCAGAGAACTCAGAGGCCAGGATTTTTATGGAATATTTCATGGGCAAGGACCTAGGGAATGGGTGCTGCTGATTGGGTGGGGATAAAGTCATAGGGATGTGAAAACAGTCCTCATGTGCTGATTCTGCCTCTGGGTGGGGGCCGCAAGACCAGCTAAATAATAATTCATGGGTCTGGATGGGGTGAGTTGGTTTCCAGAATGCAAAAGTCTGAGAAACATCTCAAAAGACCAATCTTAGGTTCTATAATAGTGATCTTATCTATAGGAGCAAATGGGGAAGTGACAAATCTTGTACCACTGGCCACATGACCCCTGAGCAGTAAGGGATTATAGAAACTTGATCTATATTTTAGCAGAATTTAGGCCCTTCCCCAAATCCTAATCTTGTGGCCTTTCATTAGTCTTATAAAGGCAGTTTCAGCCCCTCAACAAGGAGGGAATCTGTTTTAGAGAGGGACTATTACCATCCTTGCTTCATAGGTAAACTGTAAACTAAATTCATTGCATGGTTAGCCGGGCCTATGCCCAGGAATGAGTGACTACAACCAGCCTGTGAGTCTAGTAGCAAGATGGAGTCAGCCATGCTAAATTTCTCTTGCTGTCATAATCTTTGCAAGGGCAATTTCAGTATTACAGTAACCTTTCTAGCATATGAATCACATATGCCCTAGTGAAGAACTCTTTCTGGAAAGAGGTCCCAATCCAGACTCCAAGAGAGGTTCTCGGATGTATGCAAGAAAGAATTGAGGGTGAGTCCATAGAGTAAAGTGAAAGCAAGTTTATTAAGAAAGTAGAAGAATAAAAGAATGGCTACTCCATAAGCAGCGCAGGCCCGAGGGCTGCTGGTTGCCTATTTTTATGGTTATTTCTTGATTATATGCTAGAGGAAGGGATTATTCATGCCTTCCCTTTTTAAACCTTATAGGGTAATTTCCTAATGTGGCTGTAGCATTTGTAAACTGTCATGACATCGGTGGGAGTGTAGCAGTGAGGACACAGAGGTCACTCTCGTGGTCACCTTGGTTTTGGTGGGTTTTGGCCGCTTCTTTACTGCAAGCTGTTTTATCAACAAGGTCTTTGTGATCTGTACTTTCTGCTGACCTCCTAGCTTATCCTGTGACTTAGATGCCTTCACCTTCTAGGAATGCAGCCCCGTAGGTCTCAGCCTCATTTTACCCAGTTCCTATTTAAGATGGAGTTGCTCTGGTTCTCACGCCTCTGACAGAACTATGCACAGTCCTCTTTCTATGGCTGATAGGTTTTTAATAGTTGTATACATTTATGTTATCCTGAATGCAAATATAAAGTTTATACAGCAGAGATGAAAGGTATTATAATTCACATCAAACTATCAGTTCCCTGGCTCCAACCCCCTAGAGTGATATGATGAAAGCCAGATGTCATCTTATATGTACTAGGTTCAGTACTAGAGGAGAGAAACACCCCTCAAAATTATGAATCTGAGAGCTCATATATGAGAGGGTCAGCTTTCTGTCTTCCCCTTCTGAGAAAGGGAGAGAAAGCTTTGCTTTCTAGTGTACACCAGTTCTCCTGCTGAAGAAAAGGGAAAGGTCTAAGCTTCTTACCTTTTGGAATGTAAATATATGTCTCCAGAGGTAAGGGAAGGGAAGCTTCTCCTGGTTTATGACTCTTCCAATGTTTTCTTGGTTGCAGGTTTTACCCTCTCCCACCCTGCTCCTCTGAAGTGTAAACACAGACCTCTGGGGAGACAAATCTCTATAGAGTTGTCTCATTACCTATTCAGTCATAGTCATAATTTAACTTCTAAGGCTTATTCTTTAACCGGGACTCCGGAAAAACTTGCTCAGAAAGTCCTAACTGTGCAGAAACATGAAAATACTTACTTGGGCTTGATATAGGTCTTTTTCCTAGGCCCAGAATGGCTTGCCCACTCATTTTCTGTCTCCTCTCTCTCTCCCTGTTTCTCTCTGTCTCTGTCTCTCTTTAAAGGAAGGAGGATCCCCAAATAACCCACAGCAAAAAAGACAGAGTCAGGTTTAAATACCTGGTAGGACCAGAGGGCAGAGGCTGGGTCATGGGAATACTGGTCAAGTGAGAGCTCTCCTGCTCTCTTTCCCTCTATCAGCAATTCGGGGAGGAGACTAGAGTGAGTGTGATGAGAGTAAAGAACGTGCCTGTAATCCCAGCACTTTGGGAGGCTGAGGCGGGAGGATCACCTGAGGTAGGGAGTTTGAGACCAGCCTGACCAACACAGAGAAACCCTATCTCTACTAAAATACAAAATTAGCCAGGTGTGGTGGTGCATGCCTGTAATCTCAGTTACTCAGGAGGTTGCGGTGAGCCGAGATTGTGCCATTGCACTCCAGCCTGGGCAACAAGAGTAAAACTCTGTCTCAAAAAAAAAAAGAGTGACCATGACCACCTCCCTTTTCTTCTCTGCTGGCAGCAGGCCCGAGGTGGAGAAGGATGAGAACGTTGATCATAAGCTGTGTTTAAAGATTTGATTATAAAAGGGAACTTAATTACTGATTAAGAACTTGCTTTACTCCAGAGGGACTAGAAAAGTCATGGGCTTTGCCTGAGTTATTATCCAGGAGCAAGGGGAAGAATTGGATGTGAGGATATAAAATTTATGTTTTGAGCCATTCTGAGCCAAGCAATAGTTGTCAGAGGTGTTTGAAGCAGAGCAACTCCATCAGGGACTGAGTAAAATAAGGCTGAAACCTATTGGGCTGCATTCCCAGGAGGCGGGGTATTCTAAATCACAAGGTGAGATGGGAGGTTGCCGAAAGGTACAGGTCACAAAAGACCCTGCTGATAAAACAGACTGCAGTAAGGAGGCTGGCGGAATCTCACCAAAACCAAGATGGCAGTGAGAATGACCTCTGATCATCTTTACTGCTCATCATACTAATTAGAATACATTTGCATGCTAAAAGACACACCCACCAGCACCAAGACAGTTTACAAATGCCATGGCAATGTCAGGAAGTCATTCTATATGGTCTAAAAATGGGAGGAACCCTTGGTTCCAGGAATGGCCCACCCCTTTCCTGGAAAACTCATGAATAATTTGCCTCTTGTTTAGCATATAATCAAGAAGGAGCTAACAGTAAGTGCAAGCAGCTGAGCAGCCCAAGGCACTGCTCTGCCTGTGGAGCAGCCATTCTTTATTCCTTTACTTTCTTAATAACCTTGCTTTTGCTTTACTCTGTGGATTTGCCTTGAATTCTTTCTTGCTCAAGATCCAAGAATCCTCTCTCGGGGTCTGGATTGGGACTCCTTTCTGGTAACATACTATCTAAATCTTGCTCACAAATAGAGTATATTTATTTTTCTTCTTAAGAGAAAAATGCATTGGAAGAGGAACGTTCTGATACAGACAGGGCCTACTTCACCTCTTTCTAACTCTCCAAAATTGGATGCTAACAAACAGAACTTTCAGAAATATCTTCTACAGAGACCTAAAGCCTCCAAGAGGTAGTATAGATGTATTAAAATGTTCAAGAAGAGTTGGATATATCAATGGATGCCAAATAGGGAATAGGATTTTTAGAGAATCTGGTCATGCTTAAAGGAATACTCTTTTTTTTTTGAGACAGAGTCTTGCTCGGTCACCAGGCGCCAGGCTGGAGTGCAGTGGCGCAATCTAGGCTCACTGCAATCTCTGCCTCCTGGGTTCAAGCAATTCTCCTGCCTCAGCCTCCAGAGTAGCTGGGACCACAGGTATGTGCCACCATGCCCAGCTAATTTTTGTATTTTTTAGTAGAGACAGGGTTTCACCATGTTGACCAGGATGATCTTGATCTCTTGACCTCGTGATCCACTCGCCTCGGCCTCCCAAAGTGCTGGGATTACAGGCGTGAGCCACCATGCCCGGCCTTAAAGGAATAGTCTCAATTTCCACTTGACAAAATGAAATCAACCATGCCCCATTGCTCCAACCCTCAGAAAATGTGTGGAGATTTCACTGGGAAGACCAGATCCCAGGCTGGATGCTCCATGGGTCTGATCCAATACAGCAATTACTTTTGTGGCCTAGAGGTCCCATAGCACCCTATGCTTCTTTTCATAGCATTTAATAGTCTGTATTGTCATTGATTTTTAAATTTATTGGATTCTTAATTTAACTCACATCGCATCTCAGAAGTATGGAGACATTGTAGTGCCTTTGTTAATGTGTCCAGCCTTCTTCCTTGATCCCACCTGCTGGTGAGGAGTAAAAACAATTAGCTTTTAAATCCTTCCTGGTTTAAACTTAATCTGATCTACTCACTTAGCAATCCCTTAAATGAAGTTAGTCTGTTTAGGAAAATAAAAGCTCAGCTGTGTGATTTCTCACCCTTGCAGCCCCAAGATGTTGACTGGGCATTTGTATGTAAGGAGGAATGGGGTTGCCTGACCCTGAGGCGGAGGCAAGACGGGTCCTTGGGAACCGTGTCCTCCACCTTGTCCACTCTTGTCCTCCTGGTAGCTCTTACTCAGCATGGCTGGCAATACAGCTGATGTCCGTGGCTGTAGTGATTCATTATCAGTTCTCTCTGATGAGCCTCTGACTCCCTTAGTCTCCCCTGGGTCCTCCCTGCAAACACCTCTGACTTCTGGCTGTGACTCCACTTTAGTCCTGGCCCACCTGGTAGTCCTTCACCCACCTCACCTGCACTGTAGATCCCAGCCGGATTCTCATAGACTTCTGGGTCACAGGGCCCCTGTGAAAACTTTAGGAGACTCTAAAGTTAAACCTCGTAACCTCCCTCTACCTGGCCATCCTGGCCCCACTAGCATTGAGACGAGGTAGCCTGCAATGAGGCCTCTTCTCAGAGTCTCAGATGGGGAGCTGGGGAGAGAACGATGCCCTCTTGTCCTTGGTGTTTCCCCAGTCACCTCATGCACAGTCAGGACACACATCTGACTGCATTGCTTCTTTCTCTCTCTCCCTCTCTCCTTTTTCTTCCCCCAGTTCTGGGACAGAAGAGGAATGACTTCCCTCCTCCTCTTCCCTCCGTAATCCATTGCCTTTCTACCTAGAGGAGTTAAACCCATGGCCCTGCTGCTCTCCCTATAACAGGAGGGTGTCTTCTCTGTAGTATGAGAGAACGCTCTCAGCTGAGTTTCCAGGCTCAGTGTGATGGTTAATTTTAATGTGTTGACTCGACTGGGCTGAGGATGCCTGGATAGCTGGTGAAATATTTCTGGGTCTGTCTGTGAGGGTCTTTCTGCAAGAAAATAACATTTGAATAGGTAGACAAGGTCTACTCTCACTAGTGTGGATGGCACCACCCACTCCGTAGAGGGCCAGAATAGAATTCAAAGCTGGAGGAAGGGCAAATTCTTTCTCTCCTTGAGCTGGAACATCCACCTTCTTCTGCCCTTGGACATTGAAGTGTCCTGTTCTGGGGCCTTCAGACTCAAGACTGAATCACACCGCCAGTTTTCCTGGTTTTCTAGCTTGCAGATGGCAGATGGTGGGACTTCTGGGCCTCCATAATTACATGAGCCAATTCTCGTATATATCTATAGTATGTAGAATATATGTGAGAGATATATTAATGTAAGTATACACATGTGAGACGTCTATGTGTGTGTGTCCTATTGGTTTCATTCCTCTGGAGAAACTTGATTAATACACTTGGTTTCTAACAGATAGGGGATGAAGGTGAATAAAATAATTAGAAAGGTTCTCTCCTAACACAATAGCTTGAGGTTAGGTGTGGTGGCTCACGCCTGTAATTCCAGCACTTTGGGAGGCCAGGGTAGAGGGATCACTTGAGCCCAGAAGTTCAAGACAAACCTGGGCAACTTAGATTTGGCCAGGTGGCAAATCTTAGAATGAGGGCAACCTCATATCTAACCCCCTCAAAAAAAAATTAGCTGGGCATGGTGGCACCTGTAATTCCCACTACTCAGGAGGCAGAGGATCCACTGAGTCCAGGAGGTCGAGGCTGCAGAGAACCATTATTTTGTCACTGCAGCCTAGGTGACAGAGTGAGACCCTATCTAAAAAAAAAAAAAAAAAAAAAATTACAATAACCTGGTTTTTAAGGCTATTGTTTGGTTGTGCAGTTTTATTTTGAAGGTCAGAAATTGAATTTAATTCTGTCCCTTTGCATTACATGTAAATTGCTTAGAACAGTGACTGGCACACAGTAAGTGGCAAATGTTGTTATTGTATAACAAATCACTTACCTCCTTCTGAGGCTCGGTAGTTTCTTGGGCCCACTAAGAAACATATGTTCCAGGAAAAGCAAAAGAGAAAAATCATACTAATAATTTCTAAGATATCAAACTCATTAACATTTACATTTTACCTTATTTTGAAATTATCAACTCATATATGCTTGCAGAGAAATTTAAACAATATACAGGTGTCATGATTACAAAGTAAAAGTCCTCACATAACTGTGTTTTTTTTTGTTTTTTTTTGAGATAGAGTCTTGCTCTGTCACCCAGGCTGAAGTGCAGTGGTGGGATCTTGGCTCACTGCAACCTCTGCCTTCTGGGCTCAAGCAATTTTCATGCCTCAGCCTCCTGAGTACCTGGGATTACAGGCACCCACCACCACGCCCCACTAATTTTTGTATTGTTAGTAGAGCCGGGGTTTTGCCATGTTGGCCAGGCTTGTCTTGAACTCCCTACCTAAAGTGATCAGCTCGCCTCAGCCTCCCAAAGTGTGGGATTACAGGTGTGAGTCACTGCCCTTGACCCCTTGCTTAACTTTGAACATTTTCCCTGTTCTGGCCCCCATTTTACTCTTTTCCTTAAAGATAAAAACTTTAAATATTTTGGTTGAATTTTTTCACTCATCTGTCTCCTCCATTACCCTATGTTTTTGAAGTAAGTAACCTACAGAGGTAGTTCCATAAGCCATCAGTAATGCTTGATGAATGAGTAAATTATTGAATAATGAATGGGCACAATTATCAAGTAATACAGAGTAAATTAAGTATCTTTAAGAAAAATGGGTCTGGCGCAGTGGCTCACTTATGTAATCCCAGAGCTTTGGGATGCCGAGGCGGGTGGATCACCTGAAATCAGGAGTTCAAGACCAGCCCAGCCAGCCTGGTGAAACCCTGTCTCTACTAAAAATACAAAAACTAGCTGGGCATGGTGGTGGGCATCTGTAATCCAAACTACTCAGGAGGTTAAGACAGGAGAATCACTTGAACCTGGGAGACGGAGTTTGCAGTGAGCCTCGATCGCGCCAATGCACTCCAGCCTGGGCGACAGAACAAGACTCCATCTCAAAAAAAAGAAGAAAAATGTACTGTTATATAAATTTGCTGGGATGTCTAATGCCTAGTTATTTTTTGAGCTTTCTTGATAGGATTATAACTGATTAAAATAGTTAAATAGAACAGAGATTAAATTAGGAAGCTTTATTTTTAAGTTTATTTATTTATTTTTGGGAACAGGGTCTTGCCCTGTCATCCAGGCCGGAATGGAGTGGCACAATCACAGCTCACTGTAGCCTTGACCTCTCCAGCTCAAGTGATCCTCCCACCTCAGCTTCTTTAGTAGCTGGGACTACAGGCACCTACCACCAAGACTGGCTAATTGAATAAAAGTTTTTCTGGTAGAAATGGGGTTGCTGTGTTGCCCAGGCTGGTCTTGAACTCCTGGGCTCAAACAATCTTCCCGCCTCGGCCTCCTAAAATGTTGGGAATTACAGGTGTGAGCCACTGTGCCCGGCCTATGACACTTTATTTACAGGTTTCTTTTAATTGCTTCCTATTATAAGTGCTTCATATATAAGTGACCTTACACTCAGTAATAGAATGAAGATATTAGATGATGACAAGGCATTTTATCACTGTTTTTACCAAGCAGTAATATTTAAAGCTTTCATGTCTTATTTTATTTTTGATGTGTCATAAAGCATAGCCAACACAGCCTCTGCTCTCTAACGTGATAACATGGAATGCACTGGTGATTGATCAACTGGATTTGTCAATGTCTTAAAAGGCAGTAATATGATTCTTTTTTAAATTAAAGAAGACATAACTTTGACAGGTTGATTAAAATGGGGACGAGTCATGCCGAGCCAGTGAATTGATTGTTGGCATAGACATAAGAAACAGGACCCAGTTTATGTCTAGTTTTCAGGACTGATGAGCTGGGCTCTTTCTGAGGTTGTTTTGGAGTATTCTAAACCAATTTCTTGGAAGGTTGGTTGAGGATAAAAGCCCTTCTTCTCTGCTTTGTCCCAAGCAGGCAGGTAGCAAATGTCTTTTCTTGGTGGCTATGTCAGGAAGCACAGCTGAAGTCAGAGAAGCCAGGGCTGGAATTGTGGCTGCATCACTTCCTAGTCATGTGACTTGGAAAACTGCTCACATGGGCAGCTGACCTCCCTTAGTGTGCTTGTTGTGAAAATTAAACCAGACAATACATTCTGACTGCAGTGCTTGGTACACTGTGCTCTGGGATAATCACAAACGACTACCCATTCGCAAACAGGGCTCTGTTTCTAACCAGTATATGTTTGGGTTGCTACATATAGGAAATCTTCACTTCCTGCTTCTGAATCCACAGTCATCTAAACCAGCTCTCATCCTTCTCCCCTTCGCTATCTCGGAGGTGGAGCGGGGAGGCTATGGTGTGGCAGCTACAGTGGTAGCAGTGGTGGAAACTGTGGATTACAGCAGGAGTGATGTCATCTTGAAGCCAAAAGTTCAGTGATGGCCCTTTGACTTCCGGCCCTCCAGCACTTCCACTGATTTTGTAAGCACAAAATTTCATGAATGAATGAATGGTTATTATTTTTTGAGACAGGGTCTTTCTCTGTCAGCCAGGCTGAAGTGGGGTGTCATGATCACAGCTCACTGCAATCCTGACCTCCTAGGCTCAAATAATCCTCCCATCTCAGCCTCCTGAGTACCTGGGACTACTGATGGGCACCACCATGCCCGGCAAATTTTTGTGTGTGTGTGTGACAGTGTTTCACTCTTGTTGCCTAGTCTGGAGTGCAATGGCACAATCTCGGCTCACTACAACCTCTGCCTCCTGGGTTCAAGCGATTCTTTTGCCTCAGCCTCCCGAATAGCTGGGATTACAAGCATATGTCACCACGCCCAGCTAATTTTGTATTTTTAGTAGAGATGGAGTTTCTCCATGTTGGTTAGGCTGGTCTTGAACTCCCGACCTCAGGTGATCTGCCCACTTCAGCCTCCCAAAGTGCTGGGATTACAGGCATAAGTCACCTCGCCTGGCAAAAATTTTGTGTGTGTGTGTGTATTTTTAGTAGAGATGGGGTTTTGCCATGTTGCCCAGGCTGGTCTCAAACTCCTGTGCTTAAGCAATCTGCCTGCCTCAGCCTCCCAAAGTGTTGGGATTACAGGTGTGAGGCACCTTGCCTGGCCTAAATCCTTCTTCAAATACCTATAATGCTTTTTATTTCCGTCACTGAACTCTGACAGATATACATGCTCAAGTTCATTTAAATAAAGTCCTGGCTTTGACTGTGAGTACTCATCTGGGTTACTACTGTTCTTTTCTTTTTTTTGACATGGAGTCTGGCTCTGTCACCAGGCTGGAATGCAGTGGCCTGATCTCGGTTCACTGCAACCTCTGACTTCCTGGTTCAAGTGATTCTCCTGCCTCAGCCTCCCAAGTAGCTGGGATTACAGGCACACACCATCACGCTCAGTTAATTTTGCATTTTTAGTAGACACGGGGTTTCACCATGTTGGCCAGGATGATCTCAATCTCCTGATCTCATGATCCGCCTGCCTCAGCCTTCCAAAGTGCTGGGATTATTGTTCTTTTCTTCATGATCAGCTTCTGGAAAGAGTGGTTCCTTAATACCCTAAACCTTCCTATGCACCTTTGCACTTAATTCTACCACAGTCAGTCTTTCTCTCTGCTACGGAAGCACTGATATGCCTTGACCAAGGTCAGCAATGACCAACCCAATGCCAATTTTAGTGGACTCTTTCCATCCTTCTCTTATTTAATCACTATTGGACGCTGTGGATCACACCTTTCTTTCTGGAACGTGTTCTCCTCTTGGTCCCTGTAGCACAGCCTCTTCCTGATTACCCCTTACCTCTTTGGCCACTCTGAGTCAACCTGCATTGTGAGCTCCTCATCCTCTCTAAATTTTGGCACTTCCCAGAGTTCTAGCTTCAGAGCTCTTCTCTTCTTAGTATATAATACACTGAGCAATCGAACAGACTTCTGTGAATTCTGCTACTGCCCCTATGGTAATGACTCTCAAATCTCTACCCCTCTGTTGTATACAAATCCCTCATGCTCTGGGCACTGTAGACTCCCGCCCTCTATCCTTCTGCCTCCAAATATGTTGAATTCTGAAAACGTCTCCCCAGGTGCTTTCATTCTCCCATGCTTTAACTTACATGGCTCTTTCCCTGTTGTTATTTCTCTCCCACACCCAAATTTTCCTTAACTATAAAAACACTTGCTTGTTAGACTTTGGTTTCTTAGATACAATACCATGAGAATACGCTGACAAAAGAAAAAAAAATAAATGAATTGGGCTCCATCAAAACTAAAATATTTTATACTAAAAGGATAACATCAAAAAAAGTAAAAGCCTTTTCTGCAGAAAATTATATATCTGAAGAGGAACTTAAATTCAAGATATGTTGAAGAATGCTGACAACTTGATAATAAAGAGATAACCCAATTTTAAAATGGGCAAACGATTTAAATACACATTTCTCTAAAGAAGATACATAAGTGGCCATAAAGCACATCAAAAGATGCTCATCATCATTATTCATCAGAAATAGATAAATCATCCATATGAGTAAATCATAATGAAAAACTATTTCACATCCTCTAAAATGGCTATAATCCAAAAGACAGGTAAAACAAGTATTGGCAAGGACATGGCAAAATCGAAACTCTCACACATGGCTGCTGGGAGTGTAAAATAGGATAGCCACTTTGGAAAACAGTTTGGCGGTTCCACAAAAAGTTAAACATAGACTTACCATATGACCCACCAATTCCTCTCCCAGATATACATTCAGAAGAAATAAAAGAGTCCTCCAGTCAAAAATATACTCAAATGTTCGGAGCAACAGAATTCACAATAGCTAAAATAAAGAACAACCCAAATTCCTATCAACTGATGAATGGATGAATAAAATGTATGTCCATAAAATGAAATATTATTTGGCAACGAAAAGGAGTGAAACTTTTGATACATGACACAACATGGATGAACCTTAAAAATATGATGTTAAGTGAAATAAGTCAATCAGAAAAGACTACCTATGATTCCAGTCATTCATACAAAATACCAAAATAGGCGCATCTACTTATAAAGAAAGTAGGTTTGTGGTTGCTAGGGGTTGGAGGGAGATGGAGGGTGAATGCTAGTGGGTACGGGGTTTCTTTCCGATAAAATATGTTCTGGAATTAGCGGTAATGGTTGCACAACTCTGCAAATAAACTAAAAGCCATTGATTGTAAAGGTCACATTTTGTATTTAAGTTGTATGATACGTGAATTATATATCTCAGTAAAGCTGTTTTTAAAAAATCTCAGCTGGGCACAGTGGCTCATGACTGTAATTCCAATACTTTGGGAAGCTGAGGTGGGAAGATCGCTTGAGCCCAGGAGTTTGAGACCAGCCTATCTCTCCAAAAAAAAAAGAAGAAGTCAGGTGTGGTGGTGTGCATCTGTAGTCCCAGCTACTCAGTAGGCTGAGGCAGGAAGATCACTTGAGCCCGGGAGGCTGAAGCTGCAGTGAGCCAAGATCATGCCACTGCACTCAGCTTGGGCAACAGAGGGAGACCCTGTCTCAAAAAAGCAAAACAAAAACCAAAATCTCAGTAGCTTGTCTTTTAAGGCTCAGAGTAAACACCATTCGTTTTTATTGATTCAGTTCCTCCCTCAACAAATATGTGCTGAACACCTACTCTGAGCCAGGTCTCATTGTGGCAGATGGAATTTTCGAAAGATAGCTGCCACCCTATATATCCCGTCCACATGCTCTTTTTACAAAGTGGCTGACACTCTCCATTGAGAGGTAGAGTGTATGTTCCCTCAATTTGAGGGGCATATCACTTCTCTGACCAAACAAATATGGCAGAAGTGAGTCAATGTGACTTTTGCAGGTAGGTCATAATCTCTCTGTCTCTGTGTGTGTGTCTCTCTCTCCTCTAACACCTTCCCTTGGAACCTAGCCACCACTCTGTAAGAAAGCACAAAGTCTTCATAGAGAAACCATCTAGAGGGGCCTGAAGCTCCCAGCCAACAGCCAGTCCTGCAAGCAAAGGAGTGTTCAGATGACTGCAGTCCCAGCCTGAGTTGCAGCAAATGAGCTTCCAGACATCATGGAGCAAAGACAGCACCAACTCTGCTGGGCCTGAATCCTCGTCCACAGAATCCACGAGCACTACAAAATGGTTGTTTTCCCTCGACTGCAGTTTGGGGTAATTTGTTACATAGCTGTAATAACTGGAACAAGTGTAAACAAGGAAGTTTGTGTGATCTGTTCATACTTTAAAATGCCATTTTGGCTCCTATGAGAAGAATGGATTATATGGAGTAGCAGAAAAAAAAGTATCAAGGCTCCCTAAAATCTCCCAGCGAGTATCTGTTCCTCCAACTTACTGTGCATACTTCTAGAATATCACCTTTAAATTGATTATACTTATGGGCCTACATCTCTCTCAAGGATCTTAAATTGTAAAGGATAATTTTTTCTCTCTAGGAAAGCTAAAGTAGATCTTGTTTTAAAAAATCCTGAAAGGGTTTTCTTATGAAAAGAAATTGGCTGGGCGCAGTGGCTCATGCCTGTAATCCCAGCACTTTGGAAGGCTGAAGCCAGCAGATCACCTGCCATCAGGAGTTTGAGACCAGCCTGACCAACATGGTGAAACACCATCTCTACTAAAAATACAAAAAATCAGCTGGGCTTTGTGGTGGGTGCCTGTGATCCCAGCTACTCTGGAGGCTAAGGCAGGAGAATTGCTTGAACCCTGGGAGGCAGAGGTTGCAGTGAGCCAAGGTCATGCCATTACAGTCCAGCCTGGGCAACAGGAACGAAACTTCATTAAAAAAAAAAATTCTTAAAATAGTTGCCTTCTAGGTCATGTTTGACCAAATATAAAAGCAACAGAGGGATAATAATTTAAGAAAGGTAGCAAACTGATGAAAATCTATTTCTTAATCTTTGGGTGATACTGTGGCCTGGGTGAAGACATTGTACCCTCTGTGTGTAAGTGATTAAGAACACTTACTTCACAGGGTTACTACAAGGTGAATGAAATGAACTTTGGCACACTATTAAAGACTCTGTGGATAATTAAAGCTTCATAACGCCCTTGATGAGATTCCGGCTATCCTGAGAAAATGTATGCATGTGTGACAGGGTAGGGGTGGGTTGGGGCTTGGATAGGAGGCAGTAAGAGGCATGGATTCCTTTCTAGTGTGGTCCTTTTCTTGGACCAACGATATTGTACCATCTCATCCATTCACCCTGGAGATTTGAGTTTGAGTTCCCAGTCATTGCCAAGAAACACACCATTGATTCATTCCTTTTTATTTTTAAAATTTAAATTATTTCTTTCTTTCTTTATTTTTGAGACAAGGTCTTGCTGTGTTGTCCAAGCTGGAGTGCAGTGGCACAAACATGGCTCACGGAGGCCTCAACCTCCTGGGCTCAAGTGATTCTCTCACCTCAGCCTCCCAAGTAGCTGGGGCTACAGGCAACAGAGGGTTTATAACACACAATGCCCGGCTAATTTTTAACTTTTTTTGTAGAGGCAGGGATCTTGCTACGTTGCCTAGGCTGGTCCCAAACTCCTGGACTCAAGTAATCCTCCCGCCTTGGCCTCCCAAAGTGCTGGGATTACAGGCATGAGCCACAGTGCCCAGCCCATTACTTTTTAAAATTGAGTACATATTAGTACTGTGCTAAGCATTTTACAAACATTATCTGATTTAATACTTAGAGTGAACCTATCATATGAGTATTAATCCTTAAGTTTTACAAATAAATAAAATGAGGCACAAAGAGGTTAACTTACCTGAATACAATTATATAACCAGACAGAGTCAGGATTTGAGCCCAAGTTTTCTCTGACTTAGAGCCTGAGCTCTTAACTCAGGCTATACTGCTATTGATCTTTCACAGATGCTGCCCAATGGATGGGCAACAGTAACTCAAAGACACATGACCCATTTCTTTTATAAAATCTTCCTTTATCAGACCACAGACATATCTAGCTCCTCTGAGCTATTACCACATGTGCTATCCGTGTCATTTGTTTGGCATCGATGATTTTCTGTATTGTCTTACTCAGTTTATTTGTTTTGTGCATATACATGTTTTATGCTTGTATCAATTGTAGATCTTTGTTTGCAAGCTACAGAAACTGGCTTCGGCTAACTTAAGTACTTCTACCACTCCTACACTCTAGCATGGAAGAATATTGGGTAATTCACAGAATGAAAGGTAAACAGAACCACCTGACCTTGAGGTGGGATAGAAACCCAGACAACTCTTGGGGGTCTTTCTAGAATAAACTTATGGGCAGTCTCTTTTGGTATGATCACAAGAAGGACTTAACTCCAACTACCTTCATTCCACCCAGCGTCACTCTGCTCAAGATTCCGATTCCCAGCAGAGAGGTAGAGTGTCTGCTTGGTCCAGTTAGTTTAGTCATATATATGCCAAGTCTTTGTTGAGAGTAGGGACAGTGGTGGATATTCCCACCAGGACGCAACATGATTCTATTGTGATACAGAATGAGAGACAGTTAGACTCATTTATAGAGTAATTTGATAAATTTTTTACTTTCTGGTGAAGAGCAATGTAATTTTTCAGACAGAAAAAGAAACCATGGGCCGGGCGCTGTGGCTCACGCATGTAATCCTAGCACTTTGGGAGGCCGAGGTGGGTGGATCACCTGAGGTCAGGAGTTCAAGACCAGCCTGGCCATTATGGTGAAACCCCATCTTTAAAAAAAAAAAGAAACCATGTATATTTGTCCAAAGAAAAGACTAGACAGCAAGAAATCATTTAAAAGACAAGGAATTCTGAGAAGCAGCAGAAAAATCAGAATGCTTAGAATGGTGCTCTAGGGAGAGGTGCATCACACAGGCTTCATCAATAAAAGTCAGAGTCTCCTTCTCTCTTTTACTTGGAGTCCTGTTCACTGTAATAGACTTCATGGTTTGATCAATCTTACAGCAGATTACTCCTTCTGAATAAATAAATATGGACATGAATTTTTATTAGCACAGGGTAGACACAGTACATTTATAGTGATCATTAATTTAAAGTAAACTTGGTTTATAAATTTCAAGGAAAGTTATAAGTAAATTTTAATACTACTTTCAGATTATTTTTATTCATATTAAATTCTGGGGTCTCCAAGTTTTCTTAGGAAAGTATGTGGTATTTTGGACTAAATGTATTCTTCCAGCACTTTAAAATCCTTTTAGAAAGTTGTCCTGGCCTCAGTGCTATAATATTGACTGTCATTGCTGACCTTGAAGTTGTTGAAGAGCAATCGATATTGGCTTAGTTGCAACTTGGCAAAGCCTGGGGGATAAACTAACTGTTTGCCCATACAAACTATCCAAGGGATAAATGTCTCTCTTAAAATATAGCAAATACCGGATATGTTAAATGAGAATGAAACAACATAAAATTTCTCCTAAATAACCCTCAAACTTTTCTGCACATATAATGATGTGTTATGTACAAGACACAAAAGTATAGTGATTGTGCTTCTCAAGACCCAAAAATGTTAAATAACTTGCCTAAAGTTACCCAGTAAATAAATGTAAAAATTTGGGTAAGAATTGTTTTTATTCTATATAATTCCTTTTTTTTTTTTTTTTTTTTTTGAGACGGAGTTTTGCTCATTACCCAGGCTGGAGTGCGGCGGTGTGATCTCGGCCCACCACAACCTCCGCCTCCTGGGTTCAAGCAATTCTTCTGCCTCAGCCTCCTGAGTAGCTGGGACTATAGGTGCGCACCACCATGCCCAGCTAATAATTTTTGGATTTTTAGTAGAGACGGGGTTTCACCATGTTGACCAGGATGGTCTCGATCTCTTGACCCCGTGATCCACCCGCCTCGGCCTCCCAAAGTGCTGGGATTATAGGCGTGAGCCACCGCTCCTGGCCTGTATATAATTCCTTACTCAATGAAACTTAAATAAAACCCCCAATGCTTAATAGCAACATCTAGATAACCCTTAAATAAATTTAAGCCCAATCTTCTAAAATTTTAAATGACTGTGCCCATATTCTACTGTTTCTATACATGTTATTTTTATATATTTGCTGTGAATGTACACATATCATTCAGTGGTCTACATTTTTCTTTGATCCCTCAGTATGAAACCTCCTACCTTTCCCCTCATGTTGGACACAAGAAACCAAACTAATACCTCTCATTTCAAAATGCTCACCAGGGCATTTGTACAGTCATCCAATAAGGTTTTCAGTTCATCTTTTCTTCCCAAACAAGAACATAGCCTCTGTTCTCTATTAGCCCTGAAGACGAACGACATGTCACTTTGAAACTAATGTGCTGGTTCGCTCAACACAGAAACAATTCCTTAATACTCTTGAGTAGTAAAATCAGGTTTATAAAACCATTAATGAAACAAAATGGTGTTCTAATCTACAATAGTGTCTGGTATCACATTTCACCTCATTTTAATTGCAAATGGCTAGAGCCAGGCTACTGTTAATTGAATATTCTCTTGCTTTTCATAGAATGCTTCTAGAAAAAAAAAATCACTATGAAGTTATAGATCTCATACTTTGGGTTGTATGTGGAGATTTGGAAGTGCAATTTTTGAATAACAAGATTTTAAATTATGATTACTATGCTTGGGAATAGTACATACATACATACTGAGCTGGTATGTATGTATGTATGTATGTATGTATGTATGTATGTGAGACAGGGTCTCACCCTGTCGTCCAAGCTGGAGTGTAGTGGTGTGATCACAGCTCACTGCAGCCTCGATCTCCTGGGCTCAAGTGATCCTCCACCTCAGCCTCTTGAGTAGCTGGGATTATAGGTGTGCACCACCATGCCCAGCTAATTCTTTTTTATTTTTTGTTGAGACAAATTTCCAGTATGTTGCCTAGGCTGGTCTTGAACTCTTGGGCTCAAATGATCTTCCTACCTTAGCCTCCTAAAGTGTTGGGATTACAGGTTAAGCCACTGCTCTTGGCCAGAGATTCTTATTTGGCTGAAGTGGGTTGCAGATTATCAGTATTTTTTTAAACATTTCCCTAGTGATTTTAATAGGCAGCAGATTGGGATCCAATGATTTGTCCCAATCTCGATTCTTTACCTTAGTCTGGGCATGTTCTGGCCTTATAAAAAGCAGAGTTCTTAGAATACCATTTGACTCAGCAATCCCATTACTGGGGATTATAAATCATTCTACCCAAAGGATTATATGCCCAAAGGATTATAAATCATTCTACCATAAAGACACATGCACACATATGCTTATTGCAGCACCGTTCACAATAACAAAGACTTGGAACCAACCCAAATGCCCACATGTGGCACATATATACCATGGAATACTATGCAGCCATAAAAAAAGATGAGTTCATGTCCTTTGCAGCGACGTAGTTAAATCTGGAAATCATCATTCTCAGCAAACTAACACAAGAACAGAAAACCAAACACTGCATTTTCTCACTCATTAGTGGGAGTTGAACAATGAGAACACATGAACACAGGGAGGGGAACATCACACACCAGGGCCTGTTGGGGGGTGGGGGCCTAGGGTAGGGATAGCATTAGGAGCAATACCTAATGTAGATCACGGGTTGATGGGTGCAGCAAACCACCATGGCACGTGTATACCTGTGTAACCTGCACATTCTGCACTGGCACCCCAGAACATAAAGTATAATTAAAATAAACAAACAAACAAACAAAAAACTACAACAAAAAAAGAGTTCTCCAGAAAGTGGAGGTTGCAGTAAGCTGAGACAGTGCCACTGCACTCTAGCCTAGGTGACAGGGGAAAGACTCAAAAAAAACCAGAGTTCTATTAGCGAGGCAGGGTAGGCAGTCCCCATGATGCATAGTGTCTAGAAGAGGGCCTTACAGAAGTAGATGCAGAAAACTGTCTTCCCAAAGAGAACATGGCTAAATTCTATAGGTGATAACATTCACTGAGTTCCTTTCATGAACTTAGTTCAATCTACAGGCATCGGTTGAATTGATACTACAGTGTATGCAAGATCTCGCATTCAGTGCTATATGAAGTAAGAATTACAGGCAGAGCACAATTTACTTTGTGGGCCAACTTCCTGATAACAACACCTTCACTCAGACCCTGGCATGAACACAGGGACTGAACTCCTTAAGCAAGGCAGCATATTAGGCTTTGGGCTTAAGCAGGGAACAAAGCAAGCAGAGCCTCCACCCAGCTGGAACTGACACTGGAGAGTATGGTTGTGCTTCAGACATTGAAGGCAATATAAAGAAATAGTGGTTACTGTCTCCTCTTTCCATGAATTAACAATGACCTGTTCACTTTTTGTCTTTTTTTTTTTCTGAGACAGGGTCTTGCTCTGTCATCCAGGCTGGAGTGTAGTGATGCCATCTTGGCTCACTGCAACCTCCACCTCCTGGACTTAAATGATCCTCTCACCTCCGCCTCACGAGTAGTGGTGATCATAGGTGTGAGCCATAATTTCTGTATTTTTCATAGACACGAGGTTTTGCCATGTTGCCAAGGTTGGTCTTAAACTCCTGAGCTCAGAGTGATCCACCTGCCTCAGCCTCCCAAAGTGATGGGCTTACAAGCATGTGCCACAGTGTCTGGCTCACCTCTTGTCTTTTTTTTTTTTTTAATTATTTTTTTTTTTTATTGCATTTTAGGTTTTGGGGTACATGTGATATTTAGGCTGGTGCTGTGGCTTATGTCTGTCATGTCAGCACTTTGGGAGGCTGAGGTGGGAGGATCTCTTGAGGTCAGGAGTTCAGGACTAGCCTGGGCAACATGGTGAGATTTTGTCTCTACAAAAAATTTTTAAAACTTGCCACGCAGGGTGGTGGTATATCTGTAGTCCCAGCTACTCAGGAGGCTGAGGTAGGAGGATCACTTGAAACCAGGAGGTTGAGGCTGCAGTGAGCCATGATTGTGCTACTGCACTCCAACCTGGGAAACACAATAAGACCTTGCCTCAAAACAAAACAAAACAAAACAAAACAAAACAAAATCTCCCAAGCCCCCAAAATGTAATATTTATTAAGTACTTACGTGTGCTAGAAAGATATTGGTAAACAGAACAGTCTTGATCCAAATCATAAACCTTGCAGTCTAAGGGTGGGGGACAAGATACTGAAGAAATAAAAAGACAAATCAATATATTTCAAAATCTGGCAAGTGCCATAAAGGAAAAGAATAGGCTCCTATGCAGGAATTACAGGGCAACATAATTTAAATTAAAGGATGACAGGAAAAGCTGCTTACAATTAAATGGAGACAAGTATAACATTCAGATCAGAACATATTCCTTCAATTTAACTTCTTCACCACCCTCTCTTCTAGCCAATTAGGCAAAATATTTAACTGTGAGAAAGACCCATCGTCTCGTATGAGATCCAGATAGGTTGACTGAGCTACTGAACGCAGAGAGGCTGCCCTCACAAGACCATCGGGCAAGCAATATGCTCACAGAGAGCCGTTGCTTTGTCTTGCTTCTTGTATTCTCCATCACCTCCTCGAACTCCCTTTTGAAACCGCCCTGTAAACTTCATAAAATTAACCAGGAAAGGAGAGAGGGAGAAAGGAGAATAAACCAAGCTTGCAGCATATTCAACATGAACTATGAGGTCAGCTTGCTCTCTGGCCTGCTCCTTCATGGTTGTTTGGTGCGTAGTGTCCAAGAATCATGTAGACCTTAGATTACCATTTCCCTTAGCTGCTCTATAGATATCAACTTACATATTGTGAAACATGAGTTTTCCCTTGGAAATAGTCCTTCAGGTCCTGCATACTGACCACACTGCTGACTCAGTTGGTCTGAAGGCCCCCATGAGGAGTTGACACCAAAGAAGGCAGTTTTCACATCCTGATGGATCCATCCCCCTTATCCGACCCCAATTTTCCAGCCCCTCACTCTCCATGATCCCCTTAAAAATTCTGGTCTGGAACTTCTCTGGGGGATGGATTTAAGCGTTTCCTCACAGTGTCTTGCTCGAAATCTGCAATAATTAATTTTAAGAAAAAGAGACAAGGTCTTTCTTGCTCTGTCACCCATGCTAGAATGCAGAAGTGCCATCACAGCCCACTGCAGCCTCAAACTCCTGGGCTCAAGCGATTCTCCTGCCTCAGCCTCCCTAGTAGCTGGGACTATAGGTGCCTACCACCATGCCCAGCTAATTAAAAAAATTTTTCTGTAGAGACGGGGGTCTCACCATGTTGTCCAAGCTGGTCTCAAACTCTTGCGCTCAAGTAATTCTTCACCTTAGCCTCCCAAAATGTGGAAATTACAGGTGTGAGCCACTGCACTCAGTCGCCTACAGTCATTAATTTCTGCTGTCTCTGCATAATTAGTCTGTTACTGCAGCAGGCACATGAACCTGTTGGTCCTATAACTTTCTCCATCATATTAATATATTTCTCTTCCCTGTTCCATCTACCCCACTGCCTTTTGACCTTCATCCCCATCCTCTTTTAAAAAAACTTTCCATAAGTTATTGGGGTGCAGGTGGTATTTGGTTACACGAGGAAGTTCTTTAGTGGTGATCTAAGGCACCCATCACCTAAGCAGTATACACTGCACCATATTTGTTGCCTTTTATCCCTCATCCCCCTTCTACTCTTACCTGCAAGTCCCCAAAGTCCACTATATCATTCTTATGCGTTTGCATCCTCATAGCTTAGCTCCTACATATCAGTGAGAACATACGATGTTTGGTTTTCTATTCCTGAGTTACTTCACTTAGAATAATAGTCTCCAGTCTCATCCAGGTCACTGCAAATGCTGTTAATTCATTCCTTTTTATGGCTGACTAGTATTCCTTCATATATATATATATTTTATATATATATTCCTTCACACACACACACACACACACACACACACACACACACACACACACACAGTTTCTTTATCCACTTATTGATTGGTGGGCATTTGGGTTGGTTCCATGATTTTGCAGTTGCGAATTGTGCTGCTATAAACATGCATGTGCAAGTATCTTTTTTGAATAATGACTTGTTTTCCTCTGGGTAGACACCCAGTAGTAGGATTGCTGGATCAAATGGTAGTTCTGCTTTTAGTTCTCCCCATCTTCTCTTAATAACAGGAATTACTCCTTAATGTGCTTAGTAGTATATTCACTCAGGTGTTTGGATAAGTGAGCATTATATCACAGTACCACTAAATATAACAATTGAGGAACCCCTTTTTAAGACACAGCATAAATATCCACTATCTCCCAAGGGAGAAAAAAATAATCCTTACTTGTTCAGAGACACAAATGATGTAACTAACTTTATTGTAAAGCTTTGCAACTCAAACTGCTGGGCCTTTGAAACAGCAGCATTGGTGCTACTTGGGGGCCTGTAGGAAATGCAGCATCTGGGCCACACAGAACCTATTGAATCATATCAACAAGATCCCAAGTTGTTTAATAACTACATTAAAGTTTGAGAAACTTACATTAAAGTAGAGGATCTCAAAGCAGATAGCTGTATTAATAATCTTTCTTCAACACCATTGATATTACAAATTTAACTTTCTCAGAAAAGCTATCTTTACTTTCTTAGTACTTTCTCATCTACAAATATTCTCTAAGTTATGACTTTCAACAGTTTAAAAGTTCTGTGTTCCTCTCTTGTAATCAATTCTAGCAAATAATAGTATGCATCTTTAAGGTTCATAAAACTATAACTGATGGGAGTTATCCACCACCTTTTAAGAGCCATACCACCATATTAAAATTAACCATTGCCTACTAATGAAGATAGGTTTTTATTATCTATTGGTAAAGATATAGGCATATCCACATATATGAATTTTTTAAATATTTAAATCAAGTGTTGAATTGATATAAAATAAGATTTATGACTGAGCACGACGGCTCACGCCTGTAATCCCAGCACTTTGGGAGGCTGAGGTGGGCAGATGGCTTGAGGCCAGGAGTTTGAGACCAGCCTGGGCAACATAGTGAAAACCCTTCTTCACAAAAAACAGAACAAAACAAAAAACTAAAAATTAGCAGGGCATGGTGGCACATACCTGTAGTCACAGCTACTTGAGAGGCTGAGGTGGGAGGATTGCTTGGGCCCAGGAGGTAAATATTGCAGCAAGCTGTGATCATGCTACTGTACTCCAGCCTGGGTAACAGTGAGACTCTGTCTCAAAAAAAAAAAAAATATATATATATGGTATATGTAGGATATAAAGTGTCAGGATACAATAAAATCTGCGTATCCACTGTCCAGTTTAAGAATATTGTAATATGCCTTTAAAATCCTGTACATCCCTGCCAGACACCATCCCCTTCCTTTCCTGCTCCTCCAAACACTCCAGAATTTTATCATTCTCTTTTCTTTAGTTTTACATTTGTAATCCCAAACCACATATTATCTTAAAGGTTTTTAAACTTTTATATTAATAGGATCATACTGCATGTATTGTGATTTACCTTTTTTATCTGGCATCATTTTCCTGTCATTAATCTACATTGTTTGTATAGCAAAAATTTACTCATTTTCACCGTACTGGTATTCTATTGAATGGCTCTATTCCTTAATCTATCCCTTCTTCTATTATGAACATATGGGTCATACGCGGTTTTTTTGTTATTACAAACAATAGTACTGATGGGAACTTCGATTAGACTTTGTATTAGGTTAGTGCAAAAGTCGTTGAAGTTTTTGCCATTACTTTTAACGGCAATGACTTTTGCACCAACCTAATACTAATTCATAATACATGAGTTTCTTTACGGCAGTGGTTCTCAATCCTCAGAGTACCAGAATTAGTGCCAAGTTTTTAAAAACCATAGATGCTTGGGCCCCACACTGGACCGATTGAAATTTAATGTCCGTATGGGGCCCAGGCACCTGTATTTATAAGCACATAGGTTGTTCTAATCTGTAAATCAGGATAGAAAGGGGATGGTATCTGGCAGGGACATACAGGATCTTAGAGATCTATTCCTTTGGGGCACATACCTAAGACTGGAATTACTGAGTCATAAATGACATGCATCTTTACTAGATAATGTCAAACGGTTTAAGTGATTGTAGAAGCGTTTGTGTTTTGGTGGCTTCACATCCTTTTAAATTCACATTTCCTTGATAACAAATAAAGGTGAACACTTCATATGTTTATAGCCATTTTGTTTCTTTCTTCTGTGAAATGCCTGTGTTTTTTGTTTTTTTAACTGATTTTTGGGAACTTAAAAATAGGCTTTGGATGCTGATTGTTTTGTGACATGTGTTACAGACTACATTTTTAATATAGTCAAATCTATTCTTTTTTTCCAATTTGCAATTTTGTGTCTTTTTAAACAAAATTCTTCTCTGTCTTGAGGCAAAAAAGATACTTTCTTACAGTGTCTTTGAAAAGTTCCATAGTTTTTGCCTTTCACATTTAGGTATTCAGTCCACATGGAATTTATTGTGAGTGTGGTGTGAGATAGGTGTTCAATTTTCACCTTTTCTCTTATGGACTACCAAATGTCTCAGTACCACTTATTCAAGTATATCGTTTCCCCACTGACTTGCCATGCCACGCCACACAGGTAATAGAGTCCATATTTGTATGGTTCTGTTTCTGCGTTCTCAGTTTTGTTCACTGGTCTATTTATCTTTGTACCAATAAAATGCTGTTTAATTGTAATTCTTGATAAGGAAATTCCTTCTATCTTCCAAG
This sequence comes from Callithrix jacchus, assembly GCF_049354715.1. NCBI lineage: Eukaryota > Metazoa > Chordata > Mammalia > Primates > Cebidae > Callithrix > Callithrix jacchus. The sequence goes on from NC_133504.1 coordinate 140,854,995, forward strand.
GAGAGTATTGGCTGTTAGTCTTTTGATCTTTCATATACATTTTAGAATCAGCTTGTCAAGTCCTACAGAAACAAAACCAAACCAAGACAGTTGTGATTTTGACTGGAACTGTGCTAAATCTTGAAACTTGAAAATAACTGCCAGCTGGCACAGTGACTCTCACCTGTAATCCTAGTGCTTTGGGAGGCTGAAGCAGGATTACTTGAACCCAGGAGTTTGAGACCAGTCTGAGCAACATAGTGAGACCCCATTTCTACAAAAAATAAAATGAGCCAGATGTGGTGATGTGCATCTGTACTCTCAGCTACTTGGGAGGCTGAGGTGGGAGGATCACTTGAGCCCAGAAGGTAGAGGCTGCAGTGAGCTATCATCACACCACTGCACTCCAGCCTGGATAACAAAGCAGAGATCCTCTGTACAGGAAAAAAAAAAAAGAGCAAGAACTGCCATTTCTACTTTAGTATGTGTTCGTATCTGGGAACATGAATACTTCTTCACTTATTTTGATCTTCTTTAATCTTTCAGTAGTTGTAGTTTCTCCATAAAGGTTTTATACATCTTGTATTAGCTTGGGGTTGGAAGTCTCAAATGACGCATGCTGAGAACCAGCATGGTCAGGTTCTGGTGAGGGCTCTCTTTCTGGTTTGCAGACAGCTGCTTCTCATTGTGCCCTCCCATGGCAGAGGGAGAATGAGCTCTGGTGCCTCTTCCTCTCCTTACAAGGGCATTGAGTCTAATTAAATCAGGGTTTCTAACCTTCTGACCTCATTTAATCTTAATCACCTCCTTAAAGTCCCTACCTTCAATATAGCCACATGGGGGGTTAGGGCATCAACATAAAATTTTGATATAGCCAAATTCAGGATATAGCCCATCTTTTGTTAGAGTTAGTTCTAAATACTAAACATCTTTGATAATATTATTTTTTTTAAGTGACAGTGTCTTGCTATGTTGCCCAGGATGGAGTATGGTGGCACAACCACAGCTCGCTCAAACTCTTGGGCTAGAGCAGTCCTCCTGCCTCCACTTCTTAAGTGGTTTATAGTCACGTGCCACCATACCTGGCTAATTTAGAAAATTATTTTTCTGTAGAGACAGGGTCTCACTGTGTTGCCCAGGCTAGTCTCAAACTCCTGGCCTCAATCAGTCCTCTCTCCTTGGCATCCCAGAGTGCTGGAATTACAGGCATGGGCCACTGCACCCAGCTTACCTCACCTATTATTAAACTTTTAAGTGTTTTGTGGTATGTAAATTTGCAATTAATTTTTGTATATAGATTTTGTAAGGATTTGCTTTAATATAGAAGACAGCATATAATAGACTTTAAAATATTAAAGTGTCAACTTTTTTGAAAATTTATTTCACATTTATTATTACGGTCACATAATCCTCAAAAATCTAAGTTTACAAATGATCATCACATGAACCCTTTCCTCCATATACACATTTGTTAGTGTGAAAAAACAATTTGATATAGTATTTTAGTAGTTACATGATTAGCAAGCAACAGAGAAGCAGTGAAAGCTGAACTCCAAATGCACTACTCACAGGACAACCACTCTCAAACACAAGCAGGTCGGCAATAAAGGAAAATTTCCCATCCAGTCACTGAGAAATGCTAACGGCATTTTATGATGACATAAATGCTGAAGTTAGTACACAACCTACAGGGCAAATAAAACTGCTATATAGGTTGGTAATTCTGCACTTAAATATTTGTAGTATGGTACTACCCATTTATCTAACAGTTAATAATACGTAAAATTATAAGTCTGGGTTCTCAAAACAGTTGCTTGGTATTTTGGTTCAATATCTGGTATACTCAAATGCTTCATTCACTTATCTTTCCTTCTTTCACAAGGTTTAGTGGGACTGTGCAATGCTGGAACAATAATCCAGAATGTCCTGAATAGTGAATTCCATTGTAACACCAGATCCAGGATAGCAGCGAGCTATCAAACCTTCAAAGTGCTTATACTGGCGTATAAATTCATCTTGCATGGAGTGCCACACCACCTATTATTAAAAAATAAAAGTCATTAGGCCATGAATGGAAAAATAAGTAATTTAGTATGCAGAAATAATGTCAAGACATATTCTAAGACTTTGGATACTACAGTAGCTAAGGACGTGCATTCTGGAGCCAGAATCCTTGTCACTTTTACTTACGAGATTTGTGACCTCCAGTATATGACATCACTGCTCTGTGCCTCAAGTTCCTCATCTATAAACCAAGATAATAATAAGATCTTCCTCATAATTTTGTGAGAATTAAATAAGAAATGTACATAAAGTGCTTAGAACCATGTTTGACACAAGTAAGCACTCATGACATTTTAGCTATTATCTTATATACTGTAATATCTAACACGGATGTGGATATGCACAATTATGCATAGAACTAAGACTAGTGATTACATAAAATGTAATGCTTTAATTTCCTATAAAATTTAAAATTTTTTTAATCTAAAATTGTTGATGCAAAACATTGCTTGATGCCTTGAAGGACAGCAAAATGAGTCAGACCCATGATCTGCAATCAAGTGACTTACAATCTAACAGTGGAGACTAATATGTAGACAACTATCAAGACACAATGTGATACACACATTGACATAGCTTAAAAAGATTACACTAATTGAAGCTTACTCTTTATCAGCACAGTAATGTGCTCTTTATGAATATATTATAGTAGTATTAAGTCTCATGATGACTTGGTGAGGGTGGGTATTATGATCATCTTCCCTATTTGACAGCTGAGGAAATGCATTCTTCCAAATTTTTTTTTTGTAAACCCTCCATCTCATAAATCCTAAATTCTTGTCAACAATCACTATTTCCTCAGCATTATTATGCTTTTTGCTTTTCATCACTTAGCTCATTTTATTTCTTTCTAGAATGCTACTTCCCTCATCCCCACTTTGTCTGTTAAAGTACATCTGACTTTCAGAGTTTAAAACAATGTGGGCTGGGCGCAGTGGCTCAAGCCTGTAATCCCAGCACTTTGGGAGGCCGAGGCGGGTGGATCACGAGGTCAAGAGATCGAGACCATCCTGGTCATGGTGAAACCCCGTCTCTACTAAAAATACAAAAATTAGCTGGGCACGGTGGTGCGTGCCTGTAATCCCAGCTACTCAGGAGGCTGAGGCAGGAGAATTGCCTGAACCCAGGAGGCAGAGGTTGCGGTGAGCCGAGATTGCGCCATTGCACTCCAGCCTGGGTAACAAGAGCGAAACTCCGTCTCAAAAAAAAAAAAAAAAACAAACAATGTGATATCCCTCAGGAAGTCTTCCATGATGATGAAATCAGAACTATTCTCACTCATCTCTGGGCCTTTCAATATGGTTTATAAAGAATAATGGCCTAATTTGGCCTTTAAATCTGGGCTCCACTGCCCATTAGTTATGGGAGCTTGGTCCCATTATTCCACCTCTCTAAGTTTCCTTCCCTCCCTCCCTCCCTTCCTTCCTTCCTTCCTTCCTTCCTTCCTTCCTTCCTTCCTTCCTTCCTTCCTTCCTTCCTTCTTTCCTTCCTTCCTTCCTCCCTCCCTCCCTTCCCTGCTTCCCTCCCTCCCTCCCTCCTTCCCTCCCTTTCTCCCTTCCTTCCCCACTTCCCTCCTTCCCTCCCTTCCTCACTTCCCTCCTTCCCTCCCTTCCTTCCTTACTCCCTCCCTCCCTTCCTTCCTTCTTCCTTCCCTCCCTCCCTCCTTCCTCCCTTCACCTCTCTAACCTGACTTCTCTCTCTCTCTCTCTCTTTTTCTCTTTCTTTCCTCTGTGGCCTAGGCTGGAGTGCCGTGGTATGATTATAGTTCACTGGAGCCTCAATCTCCTAGGCTACAGCGATCCTCCCACCTCAGCTTCTTGAGTAGCTGGGACTACAGGCACGTGCCACCATGTCCAGCTATTTTTTTAAATTTTTAGTAGAGACAAGGTCTTGCTATGTTGCCCAATACAGTGCCTACTATACAAGAGAGGTGTCGTTTCCACTTTTCAAATAAGGAAACCAAGGCTCAGAGAGGTTAAGTAACTTGCAGCTTAATCTGGAGCCAGATTATGAACCCATTTCTAACTCCAACCAACCAAACAAAGAAAAACAAACTTAACGCCTCACCATAATAAAGTAGAAATACAAAACAAGCAGAAATAGCCATACATGCTTATATAAACAGTATTTCTTTCTTCCGCACCATTCATTAATCTGGTCTGTACTTTAATGGAACCCTCCTTCTGTTCTAGATCTGTAGCATTTCTATAAAAATATTTTAAAAAAAGCAATATATGTAAGGATCTTAAGTCCAGATGGTCAAAAGAACTAAGAATACCTGAAGTAAGTTCTCTTCTTCACATAAATGTTTATCAACCTTCTTGTAGAGGTTGTCTAGACCTTTTTTCACTTCCTTTCCAGGGTACTCCTTAATGACTTTACGAAGTTCTTGTTTGTTAAATGCTAGTTGGTAGCTTACTTCCTCCTCTCTTATGCCCTGTGCCACACGAGCTTCAACACCTTCAAAGAAATGCTTCAAGGAAATGGAAAGAAACAATGGCTAACATTTACACTGAAAAAATCTTGATTACAAAGTAGTGTATAATCACCATGCAAAAGCCAGACAATGTGTGAAAGTATAAAGAATAAAATAACAATCACCTATTAACATACCCCTGAGATAAGCAGTTAACACTTTAGATTTCCTTCTAATCTTCTGATGCGTGAATACATATATGAGATTATAATTTCATGTCACATTTTACATTTATGCTTTTTCCTAAATATAAATTTTAATGGCTGCACACTAGTTCCTACAATGACTGAACCACAATTATCATTCATCCCTCAGTACTAGATATTTAACATCCCACCCCGCGCCTCTTTTTTTTTTGGACTTGGTAAATTTAGTGAGGCTTTAGAAAATCTATTATAAATATATTTATAACAAATATTTTTGCACTATTTACCTACCTTACTGATTAAATTTCCAGGACTACAATTACTCTATTGAAGAGCGTAACTTTAAGTATTTGAAAGATTCTTCAGTATACATACAAACTGCTTCCTAGGAAAGCTCAATCAATTTATATTTCTGCCAACAGTATATGAGGTTGCTACTTCACCATACCATCATAAGCATTATGGCATTATGACAATTTAAAACAATAGCTGCCAGAGTAAAAAAAGTTTGTCATTTTATTTTATAATTCTTTGGCTATAAATAAGGTCAACCTGCTTTCATACTTTTAGTAGTGATTCAGGTCCCTTGCCCCGTTTATAAATTGGGGTCTTAGTGCTTTTCTTATTGACTTTAATAAGATCTTTATATTAAACATACTAATTCTGTTATACTATTATAAATATTATTCCCAGGTCTTCTTTTATATATATACTTTTACCGAATGGCATACCTATATTTGAGCACAATACAAACATTTAATACTGACAGACTCAATTCCCTCTCATTACTTTTTTCTAAAAATTTTTTAGTGATTATTATTTTGTTTATTCTTCATTAAATTACCATTCTTTGGTAAGTTATTCTTAGTGCTTTAAAAATTTTGTTTCTATATAAGCTCCTAATTAGTAGACAGTTTCTACATAAGCTCTTAATGGGTAGACAGGAACTACACAGTTTTGCTTTGAATCCTGCCACTTCATCAACACCAGTCATTTCAACATATCATATATGTGATAATCTTGACTCTCTTTTCCATATCTCTTCTTTATGCTTCAGGTCTTGTTGTACTGCCTAGTGCTTCAACAACAATGTTAAATAATATAGGATCTAACAATATTTCTGCCTTAAATTGATTTCAGAGGGAATGTCTCTAATGTTGCAGTTAAGTATCATGTAAGCTTTAGGCCTGAGAGAGATCTTTTACCCAATTAAAGAAATATCTGTCTGTTCTTAAGTCTTATAAGGAATTAGTTCTGCATTTGATTAAATGTCTTTCAAGTATTTTTCTGAATTGCTGAGAGCAGATACATATTTTTTATTTTACTCTAATTTGAAGCTAAGAACTTATAAAAGATGACTAATAATACTGTAGACAAAGTTAGTTAAAAAGTTTCATTTAAGCTTCCACTATGTTGTAAAGTTTGCTAAAATCATCATTTCTTAACTTTAATTAACAGACTTGCTCTGGGAAATGACTCAAGTCAAGAAAGAAAAAGAAGGGAAAGAAAAGTAAAAGGCAATGTATAAAGCAACTTTTGGTTATCTTTTATCTGACAATACTTTTGAAATTTCCACCTAAACTAGACATTGTAAAGATTGGTCATTTATAAAGTAAGAAATGGGACAGAGTAATGGCAAAGCCTAATCTACGTTCATCCCCCAGCTTGGTAATTTATAAGCTATTATAATGTTAAGCAAGTTTTTTTTAACTTTCAGTTTCTTCATTTGTGAAACGGGGATAATATTATCTTAGCTCACGCATCACTGTTTAAAAGAATTAACAAATACCGCATAAGAGAATAGTATTAATAATTGGTAAAATTAACATTAAATATAGTAGATAATGTATAAACATAATGCACAGATAAAAGAAATAAAACATATAGCATCTAGCAGTGTCCAGCATATTGGCAGCCTCAATAACCGAGTCCCTCCTTCCTTACCCCTCTGCACCAATACATGAGAAAATTTAAGATAAATGTCTGCATGTAATTCATATGCAATCTTATGTATATAGGTTCAAAAGCAAGAAAAAAATACTGAATGAAAATATATTTACATTTAGTTTTTCTAGAGGTTGTCCTAAAGAGTAAATGACATAAGACTGAAGGTGATCTGTGTATTTTTGTTTGGCTTCTTTTTTTTCAGCTTCTAGACATGAGATTTTCAATCGAGAAAGAGTGGCAAAAATATGGTGAAAGTTTTCCATCATAACCACATCCCTGGGGGTCTTCTGGCTTTCATTTGCTACTTTCTCCACTAAAACCAAAACAGAAAAAATTAAATAACATTTCTGAGTATGACCATATTTAGTTATAAACATTCATATGATTAATTTTTCATTTTTAAGAATTAAGCATATTTCTGGAATTAATAAAATAAATCATAATAGGGTTCTTCACATCTACCTGATCATAACAAGTCATCCTAAAACAGTCCCATGTGTATATGGAAATTCATATACAATAAAAGTAGCTTTTCAAATCAATGGATAAATGATGAATTATTCAAAATTTGTTAAGGCAACCAGCTGGACCATTTTAATATATGAAATTTAGGTTCCTACTTTACATCTTGCAGCCAAATTCTGAATTGGTAATTATTAAAAATGTAAAAAGCAAACAATACAATCATAAGTACTAAAGAAAACATAGCTAATTAAAAAATAATAATTTTGTGATAATGTGACCTTTCTAAAGTCCAAAATTTAGAAGACTGTTAAAGGGAAAGATGAATAAACTGGACATAAAATTTGAAAAAAAAAAAACCCACCATACACTAAATCAATGAAATGCAAAATAAAATAGTGAGATAATTTATAGCCTTTCAGGTTGACAAAGAATAAAAGGATTAGCAATACCTAGTAATATCCAGCATTGGTACAGCTGTAACACAACTGCTCATAGCACTCAACTGACATAAGCTTTCTGCATCACAATTTGGGATAAGACTTGAGATACATAAACCCTTTGACCCAGTAATTCCATTTCTAGTAATTTACCCTAAAGAAATTATTTGACAAGTATACAAAGACACATAAACTAAAAAAACCCTAAATGTTAACTAAGAGAAGACTTGGTTAAGTGGATAATGACATAAGGATGAGAGTATAATCTTTAAAAATGATTATGGTTATTTATAGTAACTGATGAGGAAAGACACTAAGATTATAGAGCCCAGCAGCTTCAAAAACAGTGTGTCAGGCATGATAACACTTTTGTATTAAAGAAAACACACATATGTGCACTCGCGCACACACACAAACACATACACACACAATATGCACATACATAAAAGGAACAGGGAATTGAAAAGTTTGGAAGAATAAAAATTTAACATTATCTCTGCACAATAAGATTAAAAATGATTTTTACTTTCTTTTTGGGGATAAATAGTTATTTATGCTTCAGGTCTTGTTGTACTGGCTAGTGCTTCAACCACTATGCTAAATAAAGGATCTACCAATATTTTGGCTTTAAATTAATTTCAGAGGGAATGTCTCTACTGTTGCAGTTAAGTATCATGCAAGCTTTAGGCCTGAGACAGATCTTTTATCCAGTTAAAGGATTATCTGTCTGTTCTTAAGTTTCCTAAGTTTTAGTTTTTATACATGACTTCATTCATAAAGAATGAATAATGAATTAATTTATTCAGTTATTATTTATCTTTAAGACACGGTCTGGGGCTCTTTCACCCAGGGTGGAGTGCAGTAGCATGAACATAGCTCACGGCAGCCTTGACCTCCTAAGCTCTAATGATCCTCCTACCTCAGCCTCCTGTGTAGCTGAAACTCAGGCACATATCACCAAGCCTGGCTAATTGCTTTTATTTTTTTTGTAGAGACAAGGCCTCACTATAATGCCCAGGCTGGTCTTGAACTTCCTGGGCTCAAGTGACCCTCTACCTGTTCCTTCCAAAGTGCTGAGATTACAGGTTGAGCCATTGTGCATGGCCATATTACTTCAGAATCAGAAAAGAAAATCTACTTTGAAGTTTAAAAGAAAAATCAAGGCTAGGCATGGTGGCTCACGCCTATAATCCTGGCAGTTTGAGAGGCCCAGGTGGGGAGATCACTTGAAGTCAGGAGTTTGAGACAAGTCTGGCCAACACAGTGAAATCCCATCTCTACTAAAAATACAAAAATTAGTCTGGTATAGTGAAGCCCGTGTATAATCCCAGCTATTTAGGAGGCTGAGGTAAAAGAATTGCTAGCACCTGGGAGGTGAAGCGTGCAGTGAGCCAAGACTACGCCATTGCAGGCAAACCTGGGCAACAATTGGTGAGATTATTCCATTTCCTGTCAATTTTTTGACTTTCACAATTCCTGAATACATGCAATCAGATCATTTATTTCAGATGAAATGACACGTCCAGACTTTTCTGTAACTTAATTGTGGAACCTGACACAGGAAGAAAGAGAATTATAGTAGTTCAGCACTAATTTCTCTTGTATTTTAGCACTAATTTCCTTGTATAATAGATATGACAAAATGAGGCCTAAAGAAGTAAATTGATTTGCTTAAGGTTATCATATGTTAAAATACAAATGTAATCTGGAAGGTCATGTTTTTGTGTTTAAAAATGATTTTCTGGCCGGGCGCGGTGGCTCAAGCCTATAATCCCAGCACTTTGGGAGGCCGAGGCGGGTGGATCACAAGGTCAAGAGATCGAGACCATCCTGGTCAACATGGTGAAACCCCGTCTCTACTAAAAATTACAAAAAATTAGCTGGGCATGGTGGCGCGTGCCTGTAATCCCAGCTACTCAGGAGGCTGAGGCAGGAGAATTGCCTGAACCCAGGGGGCGGAGGTTGCGGTGAGCCGAGATTGCGCCATTGCACTCCAGCCTGGGTAACAAGAGCGAAACTCCGTCTCAAAAAAAAAAAAAAAAAAAAAAAAAAAAAATGATTTTCTACAAAAAATTAGCAGGGTGTGGTGGTATGTACCTACTGTCCCAGCTACTTGGGAGGCTCAGGTGGGAGGATCATTTGAGCCTGGGAGGTGAAGGTTGCAGTGAGTCAAGATCATACCACTACACTCCAGCCTGGGTGACAGAGTGAGGCCCATCTCAAAAATAAAAAATAAAAAAAGATTTTCAATTTTGCATAGTGATAAGCCCATATGAACCCTAAAATGTAAGTGGTTCCTGATGAATATAAGTAGGTTTTATGTACTCGTTATTTTTCAAATTTAAGAAATCTTTGTTAGAAAACCTAAAAAAGACTGTGAGATATACAAAATCTTATAGTCTTTTTTGTATATCTCACAGTCTTTTTTAGGTTTTCTAACATTAAAGATTAAAAAGATTGTAAGATATATAAAAGAATGAACCTATCTGTTCCTGACTTCTGAGTTACCAGAAATAAAAGCAATAACTATAACAATTCTTTAGAACATAACAAAAGCTTACCATTAACAAACACTCCTCTGATAAGTTTGGTGTATGCTTTATCTAGGTCTCCTCGACGCTCAGCATTTTTAAAGATTGATTCTGCGAGTCCAGCAAATTCTTCAAATTCAGCAACAAATGGAAGAATTCCAACTTTACTCTTCTTTGAGATCTTGACTTCTTCCATTTGCCTTATTTGGTTACTCTAAAGTTAGGCAGAAAGCAAGGGAGATAATAACCAAGCAACTTTAAAAGTACATATAATCATAAGAAAATATATAGATGTGGACATAGATGTATATAGCTAGATATCATAGAGGCAGGATATTATGTAGTACCTAGAACACTTTGGATGCTTACTTACTGAAGGTGAATCACAATAAGGATAACTAAGAAAAACTAACTCTATAGATAGTAAAACAATTTTACACTAAGTTTAAGAAAATCAAAATAATACAAATTATTTAAAACCAAATACAGGCTGGCCATGGTGGCTCACGCCTGTAATCCCAGCACTTTGGGAGGCCAAGAGTTCAAGACCAGCTTGGCCAATACAGTAAAACCTCATCTCTACAAAAAATACAAAAAAATTTAGCTGGGCATGGTCGTGGGCACCTATAATCCCAGCTACCTGGAAGGCTAAGGGAATGAGAACTGCTTGAACCCAGGAGGCAGAGATTGCAGTGAGCCGAGACTGAGCCACTGGACTCCAGCCTAGGCAACAGAGCAAGACTGTCTCAAAAAGTAAAAAAAAAAATAAAAAATAAAAAAATACAGTCAAGTCTTGTGAACTTCAAGTCTCTGTTTAAAGTAAAACAGTCAACACACATTTCTACCATTTATGAAAGATGAGTACAAGGCAATTGCTGATTTTAGGTTACATTAGAGCAGATTCCAGAGCACATATAGGATCTCTCCTGGTAACTTCTGGTTGGTGGCCACGTGGTCAAGTTTGAGAACCACAGTCATTTCCAATTTTCATCAGTCTAAAATTTCTCTCTGGATAGACAAATTCTCTATTTTGGGAGTATAGAAACACAGAGGGAGGATAAGCATTTCTGTTTGGATTTACATTATACAGCTTTCCATATATTTATTAGTCACTTATTCTTAGTTCCACAGAGTACTTGTGCCTATGACAAAATGCGAAAGAAATGTTTCATGCAGACAGAATGCTAGGTTCAAAACGATGCATGGATTCAATTATGTTCTATGGTTCTCAAGGGATCTAAACCTACTCAGTAAGAATTATTACACTGCCAAATACTTTTGTATTATTTCAACTTTCACCTAAAATTTCATTGTGTTGAGATTTGGGAGTACAACTTGAAAACCATATAACATATGGATTAGAAAAATCTCTAGGCTTCTGACATTAGTAGAAGAAAATCCTATGAGTATAGTCAATTATTTCGTATTATCTTTACTAATGTTCCACTTCATCAGTATTAGTAACTGTGATGTGTAAAAATTGATGCAGTAGAGATGGTATTGGTAAGAATGCAGGCACTAGAACCAGACTATCTGGGTTTGAATACCAGACCCATGACTTTTTAACTGTGGACTTGGGGAAAGTAAATTCCCTCTCAAACAATCTACGTTATTAGGGGGCTGGGTTTAAGATGACACAGTGTGTGCAAAGTGCCCAGATTTGTGCCTGGTATACAGTAAGCACTCTTTTATAAATCCTTGCCTACTGATCTTATTGACCAGCATTCACAAATAAGAGCTGAGATCTTATCAAAAATAAGCTATTTGTTGAGATAAGAATTCAAATAAGATATAGAGAAGGATGACAGGCAGAAGAAACCACCCTTTTCTTTAGTGGCAAACCTATGTCCTTTAGATATACAGGCAACTTAGAAGAAAATGTGAATTTATATCTTTGTCTAGATTACTTTCTCTAGTGCCATGCCTTGAGAAGTGCTCATGAAGCATTTTTTAATCTGGCCCAGTTCAATTCATACTTACAAGTATAAAAAAATGTAATGGATAGTAAGAAAGTTGTTAAATTTTTTCTATTAGGAGAAAAATGATAATTGCTCAAAGTTATAACAATTTATTCTTAAAATAATACAATTATTAAAGCTACTAAACTATTAAAACAATCAAATTAGTTTTATTAGGGTGTATTAAAAGAAGAACAATAACAATAATTCAAAGTGACAGTTTCAATTGCTTCATTAAATCAATGGTCACTGATTAGTAAACTGAGATGTCAGTTATCCAGTGGATTTTTTTTTTTTGAGATGGAATTTTCACTCTTGTCACCCAGGCTGGAGTGCAATGGTGCGATCGAGGCTCACTGCAAGGTCTGCCTCACAGTTTCATTATTCTCCTGCCTCAGTTTCCTGAGTAGCTGAGATTGCAGGCATGAGCCACCATGCCAGGCTAATTTTTGTATTTTTAGTAGAGACAGGGTTTCACCATGTTGGCCAGTCTGGTCTTGAACTCCTGACCTCAGGTGATCTGCCTGCCTTGGCCTCCCAAAGTGCTGGCATTACAGGCATGAGCCACTGTGCCCAGCCTCCAGTGGATCTCATGAACAGCTGCTGCCACTGTGCCATCTACTCCAGAACTTGCTCCAAGATTCAGTGTGGAAGAGAAACTAGCTGGCATAGTGTCACCCAACTAACTCTGTTCATATAGATGGTTTTGCCATGCCCTGCTTTGAGGGACATAAACAATAGATTCCCCCAACAGAAAGCTAGCAATCCCTCAATTTAAATACATATATCTATATTTTGCAATCAGTAGGATGGTAAGGTATTTTTTTAAAAAAGAAAACTTACAATGCATTTGTCAAAGTTCCTTTTGACAGTCACCAAAACATTTCCCAATGTAGTACTTAGAAAAGAAGCAGGGTCCACATTTTGTGCAGTCCACACATGATGACTCATTTTGACTAGCATATAAAGAGAGTTAAAGCTATCAATTTTGTCTCCTAATGCAATTAGGTTGTTCAGCTCTGGCTCAATGCAGCGAAATATTTTAATCATCATTTGGCGGATCATATCTTTCCTGTTCAGAAAACAGACAAGATGTATAAAGTTACAGCAAGCTTCAGGTGAATTCACTTTTAACTTTAATCCACTGAGTATATACAAAAAGATTAAATTTCAGTTAAAAATGTCTAAATAGCTGGGAATGGTAGCTCATGCCTATAATCCCAGCACTTTGGGAGGCCAAGGCAGGCAGATCACCTGAGGTCAGGAGTTCGAGACCAGCTTGGCCAACATGGTGAAACCCTGTCTCCACCAAAAATACAAAAATTAGCCAGACATGGTGGTGCATGTCTGCAATCCCAGCTACTTGGGAGGCTGAGTCAGGAGACGCTTGAACCTGGGAGGTGGAAGTTGCAGTGACCTGAGATGGCACCACTGCATTCCAGCCTGGGCAGCAGAGGGAGACTCCACCTCAAAAAATAACAATAACAACAACAACAGTGACAAAAAAAAACCAAATAAAAATGTCTAAATATGATTATAGTAGTTTTTGACATAAAAATATTTTATTGGAGTTGGGTTTTATCATTTGAATTAGCTTTAATTTGTAAAAGTGGGTTATGAAATGTGCTTTATGATTTCTAAGAAATACACTGCAATTCAAACGCTTCCTCCTACCAGCAAACAACAGACTGACTTCATCTTTTGTGAGTCCTGGAGCAAGGAAGAGTTGAAGAGCCATAAAATAGGACCAATTTTAAATCAGTAAAACGTTTGCTAAGACAATGGACATATATGCTAGTGCTGTGAGCGCTGTCAGGCTGCTGAGAAATATCTGGACCCCTCAATGAGTAGCAATCCATGTTTTAAAGTTTGTTGTTGTTGTTTTTTTTTTTTTTCAAAATAAACAATAGATAGTAACAAAGACATACTCAGATGAAACTGGCAGTGGTGTGCCACAATTATGTTGCCGTGATAATGTTCCTCCATCCAGGTCCTCTGCTTCAGCCTGTAAAAATTATTCAGGCACTTTACGTAACAAAAGACAACAATTTGACTAGTATTTATAGAGCAAAAGCCTGCTCAATTTAAAAATTCCTAGGAAAGAATACATTATGAAAAATAATGATTTTTAAAGGTAGCATTACTGATAAAGGTAGCTATATAATTTAGTATATTAAGACTGTTCATGAGCTACTCTGTTCTTAAATTTTATCCAAGAATTTGTGTGGGGTGAGAAGCTGTATTTGTATGTGTGCACCTGAGGGGAAGTAGGGAGGTGCAGGAAGCTGAACACAAGGTACAGGAATGGGGGCAGCTCGACAACAATAACCATAAAAATAGAAAACGTCCAAACCCAATTTTTAAAAGAGAATTTAAAAAATTACAGAAATCTCATCAAGTATTCAAATAAAACTTCAGTATTACAAAAAATGCTATACAATTTTTTATAGAAGCCAACAAACAAATTTGCCACCATTATTACCATAACAATGAACATTCTAAACTGTCTATAATAATTAATTTCTCATTTATTTAACGACTGCTGTTATATGTTGGTTTTCTGAACCATACAATTTTGAGATGATAATTTAAAACACACTTTATTTGCACTGTTTTTAAGTTCTTCAAAATTTTCAAGAAACTGTCTCCTCTTAATTCTCTTACATGTATGCTACCAGAAAGGCATGCTGAGTAGGCACTACAATATCCACTTTACAGAAGAGGAAAACTGCTGGCTTAAGATCTCGTAGCTAGTTAGTAACAAAACCAAAAGGAAGACAGATCTAAGGCCTCATTTTCTTTTATTTATCATTATGATCATTTGCTATACCATAATGTATACATTCAAACATCATTTTTAAAACTTATCTTTGTCTTGATGACTACTAAAATGTTAAAATAGCTTTTTAAATAATGTTCTTCACAAACTAAACTCAGACATTCCTCTCCCCAACTAATTTAGAGAATATTTAGGCTTATCCATATTCTGAAATATTAAATTAGATGCCCAAACTTCAATTGTCACTGTTTTTATTATCTTGTGGTATGACAAAAATTCCTTATATCCTAAATCCTTACTGCATAAATTCTTACATCATAAATTCTTTCCTTTTCTCTTCTCATAATAAAATTATGACCACATGTTAATTAAGCTAATTATGTTACAGATCATAAATACTAGCCAAAATACATTGTGAGCCATACCATAGTTCCAGGCATACTTTGATGTTGCTGCAGTTTGAAAAATTTACTTATGAAGTCCTGTTCTGCCAGACATAGGGGCTCCAGTTCACTTAGCACCTGTTCAAAGATCTGAAGAAAACCAAAGTCATCCTATAATGAAAGAACTTTTAAGCACCAAATGCTTAAAATAACACTCCACGTTTAATTCTCTTTCCTGCATGGACCATGGATCCATAATCTCATTAATCTCTATCTATAAATTTATAATCTGAATGGAATCCCAAAGACTAACTCTTCCAAGATCAACAGGACAATGGTATTAACAAGGTGTAACAAGACCACAAAACATACCTAAAATAAAACTCAGTTATTCACTTCAAATCTAGAAAGAGGAACACAAAGATCAACTTTTAAAACCATTTATGGCCAAGCATGATGGCTAACACCTGTAATCCCAGCACACTGGGAGGCCGAAGCAGTAGGATCACTTGAGCTCAGGAGTTTAAAACCAGCCTGGCCAACATGGTGAAACCCTGTCTCTACTAAAAATACAAAAATTAGCCAGGTATGGTGGCGGGCGACTGTAATCCCAGCTACTCGGGAGGCTGAAGCAAGAGAATTGATTGAACCTGGGAGGTGGAGGTTGCAGTGAGGCCAGACTGTGCCACTGCATTCCAGCCTGGGTGGCAGAGCAAGACTCCATCTCAAAAACAAAAACAAAAAAACATATTTAATGCAGTACAGAGAAAGGTTAGAATCACAAAAGCTTTATTTCCTCTTTACTTTCTAGGTGCTCAGAACAACTTAGATTTGAGATGCAAGCATTTTATGATTTATCACAAATTTTAATACATTTTTTATGTTATTTCATTGATAATTCACATTTTGCTTGCCCTTTGACTAGTTTTTTTTTCCAGATTCAATTCCATTGGGAAGTAAGATATGGTTAATGCTTAAGAGAGCCAGAAGAATCCAAATCTTTGAACACACTTAAAGCAACCACACACTGCTGTTAGAAAAGAAAACGAATGTTAGTGTTTAAGAAGTACTTGTTATTTTAGTTTACCTTGTCAAATTTGGTCCTGTCAGCAACATCGAGATCGGAGGCAGACATGTTTCCCATATCCAGCAGGGAAGATGACTGAGACCTGCGATTCCCTGAACTCTGAACACTGAGCTTATTTAGACTAGAAGTAGATCCAGTTAATTTTCCCGAACTTCCATGAAGACCTAAGAAATAATAAAACTTTGAAAGTTGTGATCTTTAGAAATAAATGATCCAAAGTATAAAGCAGGGACAGATCTTGGTCTTCCAGGGCTCATATTAGTTAGTGCACAATCTTCTATATGGGATAGGTGATATAGTTTCCTTATCTTCCATTAACATTTGTGTCCTAATCCTGAGCATATTCAACAAAGAAGCAAAACTAAACAGATCCATAGAACAGGACTGAAAGGGACCTTAAAGAGTATATTGTTTATAACCTGCCCGCTTCGTAAAGTCGCCTGGTGATATCACTAGACTAAAGTAGATGAGGGCTTCTTTTCCATTCAAAAAGATCAGAATATGGATGAAGGTCACTGAAGACCATGCTACCATATTAGCTAGCATGGCTTCAGAAGATAATTGCTGCATCTCAGTGTTACTTCCACAATAAATCAATATATTAGGTTGAACCACATGAAACTGCCCACACTTGATCATTCTGCCCACCAAAAAAAGTCAATTACATATGATTCAACTTAATATGACCCGAACTCTAAAACTGCATTTCCAGTAAGTGAACTGATTATAGTCCTTTAAAAACTAAATAAAAAGAAGAGCAAAAACACTCTGAAAACTTGTTATATTTAAAATACAACTGAAATGTAATACACACAGCACTAACCATATTAATATGGGACATCTGTGTTTAGGTAAAATTTAGGTATCCACCATAGCCATGAGGAAAAATGAGAACATAGAGCTGGGCAACAGCTCACATACACCAAGGAGCGAAAGGATTTGATGTTTAGAAGAAAATATGATATTTTTATTCAGGATTAAATACAAACAATAATTAATATATTCTAAAAACATCCTTCCTGAGTATTTCTCAGTTATCTTGTACTTTGTGCTAATGGTCAGAAAGGACAAATGAAGACAAAGTAGGAATAATTAAAGATAAACTTTGGCTTCATTATGTAAAATCTGACCATATCTATATAAGAATTTTTATAGTTTTTAAACAGCCTGAAAACAGAAGTATAATGGTTAAGTCTTTTCATAAATTCCTGTCACAAAGTTCTACTACTACTCGTCAAGTTGTTTTAACTATATCAGACATTTCTTGGATGTAGCCCCACCACTACTATCATGTTGCCTTTCTTTCACCAATACCTGGCAATTCAGAGCAATCAAACTTTTTGGTGTTACCTTTTTTCAAGACAACTAATTTCTAGACATTAAACAAACACGCATTGAGAATACCTACTAATACACTAAGCATACTCACTCTCTGTTTCCTGTTTGACAGCACTTTCTTTTCGAGGCAGTGTAGCTGTGATGGATTAGGTTGCAAGCATCAAAGACAAAGACAAGTTAATAAACTGCAATTTGCACAAACCATGCACAAGAGGAAGTTAAAGCTCTAGTTTAAAAGACACATGCAAAGAACCATGAGCATCAAGTAACAGGAAGTGCAGACATGTTTAGTTGGTCACCTACTGTTTGAGAAATTATATGAGAGAAAAAACTTTCCTTTTAATGTATTGTTTTTACTCAAATATTCAGGTAGAAATATCTATGTGTAACCCCCCTACAACTTAAAATGTTCTTTAAGTTTATAAAGCTGGTACATTTAAATTTAAAAGACTAAATTTGCAAGTTTTGGTTTCTTGAGAAAACATAATTCAAGTAAATAATAAAGTGGCAATTTATTAGAATGCAGCTGTAGATTTAAACATCAACAATCTTGTATTCCCTGAAAGCTCATGAAAGGAGTCTCCACTGTTCTAAATAATTTTATACATATGTAATAAAACATTATAAATGGGACTTTAAAACCATTAAAAAATTAAAACTAATTATCAAGCTTAATTACGTAGTACTGGCTTTTTGAGTGCCCATAATGAAAAGTAAAAATAATGATACTAACAATCAGATGTATGAATAAAAGGGTAAAGTTGAGAGAACAGATTTAATAAAATAATCTGAACTCTTTTTAGGGTCATTAGGGGCATTTCTTTTATCTAAAACTTCTCTCTCTATAATATCTATTAGATCAATATTAGAGCTAATTTTGTGAAACAGTCCAAACTCAATTTAGAAGTTGATGTGAGCCAGACATCAAGGCTTATGTCTGTAATCCCAGAACTTTGGGAGGTTGAGGCAGGTGGATCACCTGAGGTCAGAGGTTCGACCAGTTTGAGTAACGTAGGGAAATCCCGTCTCTACTAAAAATACAAAAGTTAGCCAGCCGTGGCAGCACAGACCTGTAGTCTCAGCTACTTGGGAGGCTGAAGCAGGAGAATTGCTAGAACTGGGGAGAGGCAGTGCCACTGCACTCCAGCCTGGGCAACAAGAGGGAAACTTAGTTTCAAAAAAAAAAAGAAGTTGATGTGAAAGGTGAAGAAAGATCATAGGATGAAACAGAATATCAAAGAATAAAACTAAAACCTGAAAGTATCTTAAAAACAGCAAAAAAAAAAAAAAAAAAAAAAAAAAGTGTTAGCTGACATTATCCCTGCCAAACTTCAAGGCAAAAATCTTGTCACATCAGTGACAGGTGTATCTTCCCAGCCGTGGCTACCTGAAGCTCAAAGGAACATGCAAAAACAAGGCTGAACATTAATGTGGCAAACAGGGATCACACTGGAGCTACCAGCTCTGCTAGCCAATCTGAACAGTACTATCTGGTGCCTTAAGGTGTCACGATACTATGTTCAGCAGTGCCAGAGCAAAATCTGATTCTTTTACATGGCTTATCTCTTTCTTTTTTTTGAAACAGGATCTCATTATGTTGCCAAGGCTGGACCTGAACTCCTGGGCTCAAGTGATCTTCCTACCTCAGCCATGTCTGGCTAATTTTCTTTCTCTAGTAGACAATAAGGAATACAGACTTACTAGTAGTTACTATTAATTATAACCTGGGTTCATAAAACAGTCTATATCACTTATCAGCAAATTATAATACTTAGGTAAAATGTTAAATATCTTTAAATAATCCCCACCACAACATAAACTTCATAAAGGTAGGGTCTTGGTCTACTGCTGCATTCCCAGTACTTATAACAGTGAGTTATTAGATAATATGTAATTAATAAATATCTACTGAGTTAATCTTTCATCCATCCTTGAATTCAACATTGTATTCAAGACTCTTCGGAATCAACAAGATTTCTTAGTTTAGTGGAGAAACAAGAATATAATAATTTCAGCTAAAGATTTGAAATATTAAATAAGAAGGAGGGCAATAATTATGTAGATGTATGTATTAAGGGACTAAAATCTCATACAGATGAGAAGTCATATGTATATACCTCAACTGTAGAAAGTAAAAATGGTGATTTAAAAAATAATTACTAAATTTCCTTTCCCTGTGATTTCATTACCTAAATTTGTAGAATACAAAGAAAAAAATACACTGAAATAATCCTGGGAAAAAAAATTCCATGCCTTTGAAAATATCAAAATAAATCTATTAATCAAAAAAGGCAGTAACGTACACAAAGGCCTTATCACAAAGAAAAGCTACTTCCTTGATACTTTAACATATTTTTGAATTATTTCAGCTAAGTAGATGTTAAAGACTTGATTCAAGAGTGGTTCAAAAAGAAAGGATTCTCTATTCCCCTGATTCTCTATTACTGTATTGACTATACAGTTTCTTTTTGTAAGATACATTCATTCTGACTATTTTTACCAGTATCTATTCTTAATAGCATTTGTGACCCAGAATTTTCAGAGCATCAAGTAAACAAAAAGCAAAATTAATTTAAATTTCATTTATAATGACTTAATTTTGATTCACTGAAAAGTCATCTTTCCAAAATTTGAGGTTTCTATTTTAATTATAATTACAGATGCTCCTTGACTTATGATGGGATTACATTTCTTGCCTTTTTTTTTGAGACAGGGTCTTGCTCTGTTGTCTAAGCTGGAGTGTAGTAGCACAATCACAGCTCACTGCAGCCCTGACTTCTCGGGCTCAAGTGATCCATGCACCTCGGCCTCCTGAGTAGCTGCAATCACAGGTGCACACCACCATGCCTGGCTAATTTTTAATTTTTTTGTAGAGATGGGGTTTTGTCATTATCAAGGCTGGTCTGGAACTCCAGGGCTCAAGTCATCCTCCTGGCTCCGCCTCCCAAAATGCTGGGTTAATATGTGTGAGCCGCTGCGCCAGGCTGGAGTTACATTTTGATAACCCATTACAGGTTGAAAATATTGTAAACAGAAAATGCATTTAATAGACCCAACTTACTGAGCATAGAGGTGTAGCCTACCTTAAAGATGGTGAAAACACATTAGCCTAGAGTTGGGCAAAATCATCCAATACAAAGCATATTTTATAATAAAGTATTGAATATTTCATGTAATTTACTGAATATCATACTGAAAGTAAAAAACAGAATGGCTGTATGGGTACTTGAAGTATGATTTGTACTGACTGCAGATTGCTTTCAAACCACTGTAAAATCAAAAACTCCTAAGCCGAAAAATTATAAGCCAGGACAGTCTGTAGTATTAAAAATTCATTTAAACACAATTTAAATCACCTTAAAGATCTTTGAAAAAAATTTACATTATACCTTATTCAGAACTTCTCAAGTCATTTGCATTTAACTTTAATTATTAAAATACTACCTAAAAGTTAGATTTTCAAACATGGACCAAACTATTTTTATACTCTGAATTGTTTATTTAGCTTTTCTTCTCCTACAACTATCAAAATAACTGATATGGTAATTTTCTTTTGTTTTATAGACTATTTCACAAATTAGTGTGTCATCCTTACACAGGGGCAATGCTCATCTTCTCTATATTGCTCCAATTTTAGTATATGTGCTGCTAAAGTAAGCACATTTTTCTATGCAATTGTCACACATAACTCTCCTATCCTTGCTATTTAATACGTTTAATAAAAGATATGTAATTTTAACACTTATAAAACTACAAAAGTACCTTTTAAACCTGTATTATGTTAGTTAAAAATGTTTTTAACAAGATAATTTAAGAATTTCTCAAGGAAGAAAAAAATTTAGGTTCCAGGTTAATGCAATGATAACATTAAGATACTACTGTACTTGATTTAAGTTATATTTTTATTATTTCATTTATCTTAATGTGAATCTTAGATAGGATTAATGACCTACTCAGAAGACAATTTTACAAATATTTCTTTTATCTCCAGTTTTCATATACTGAAGGAGTTCTCTCAAAATAAAATGGTTCACTAACAAGTGGTGACAGATATACTTCATGAAAACATTAAACATGTAACTGCATTAATAAATATGCTGTTTACTGAAAAAAAAAGCATAACATATCCACAGTGAAACATTAACAAGGATATAAACACATCGCTGTTTAAGAACAATTAACCTTTAGGATGAGTTAGCATTTCTGTTTCCAAAAGCGTACTGTCCCAAGATTCTTATCAGTATCTGTAAAGTGTAGCATATGTACACACAAATCCAAACCATTTCAAATGTCTGGACTAGTATGATCAATATATTAGTGTTTCTTTTTTTAAAAACAATGAGTTACAGGAATAATTACCCATTAATGACAGTCTTCTCTGTCCCACAGAAAAGAATGGAAATATGTACAATCAGTTTTCAATCCTGTTTCTTGATTATTGAAGTTGCTTAGGGCATAGGCTCCTTTCAACAGGCAAATGCTAAACTCATTATTCTAAAGGGGAGCTATGCAGACACACTGAGGAGTACACAATGTGGCCATTTAAGGCCAGGTTTTGACTTGAATAGGCACAAAACTCCATCCAAAAGGAACTCCAGAGATGGTACATGCAAGAGCGGAATGTGGCCTCGGCAAATTGCCTTCCTCATAACTTGATACTGTCACTGGCTATTCTTTCAAATAATGTTTTTGTCCATTTAAAATAGTTAGAAACAACAAAAATTAACATGCTTTAAAACATCTCTTAAGGAAAATCAGGTAAAATAACATGAGAATGTTTGGTGACTGTTTTATAGCCCTTTGGCAGGGGATATAATATTTAAACTTTCTTTTTGATTCAAAATAGCCAGTGAGAAGTAAGAAGCTAGGAATCAGTTTCATTTCTATATGGAGAGCAATGACTTAAGAGATTAGTGACTTGCCCCCAACTGTTACAAAAAGTCTTTTAGGGAATCAGAAACAACTCCCAACATCTGTCTCTCAGTCTAATACTTTTTCTACTTAACTGCACTTGATTTTCTCAACAACTGCTTTTACTATGAATATACATATTTGATTATAGCATGAATACACAATTGCTGCCATAGTCGCGTACTGTAGAATTTTAATTGGAAAAAAAAATTTACAGATATACTTATTTGTTTCATGAAACAGCTATAAATCAAGCCAATGTATTAGATCTCTGTTTTCATTCATTCTACTGGATCTACCTCCACCTTGCTTAAGACGTCTTAGAATTATTTGCTATAAATAAAACCATTTTTAATAGGAAGGTAATCAACTGACATGCCTAAGCTTACCAAACTTCTTGCTTTCTTTCGTTGTGCCGGTCATCTTGATCTTTGCAACTTCAAAGAAATCTTTGATTTCTCTTTCATACAGTCGGGATAAATAATCCATGTAATTCTTAAAATAAAAATAACACATACTTCTTATTAATAAAACACATATAACAATTTCCATTTTTAAACTCTCCAAGTCCTCCATGCTTATTTTAAATTTCCTGGTGCAAAGCTTGGATGTATTTCACAGGATATAAAAATAGGTTATTTTCTGTCTTAAAAAAACAATTGAATCAGCATCATAACATTAACAATTTACAAACATATGAAGTCAAACATAGCTATATTTATATTTTCATTTTTCTGTATTATCTTTTGCATATTTTAAATATCACTGCAATCATACTATACAGAATATCTGAATCAGAACAATCACGTTTCTCCAGTCTCACATTTTAATGACAGCACAGTATTCAGTTTTGTTGGTGTAGTGCCATTAAGTAAACCAATCCCCTAACAAAGGACAATGAAGAGGTTCCCATGTTTTGCAGTGATAGACAATGTTACAACAACCTTTTCATTTCTAATGAACTGTTTCTTTGGAATAATTCTTTAGGGGTGGAATTACAGGGTCAAGGAGTATGTGAATCTTAATTGCTTTCCTCTGTAATGCCATGCTGCTTTAAAAACAGTTATACCAATCATAAATAGTTAATGGCATTTAAAGTTTTTTCAGTTTCACTGAGCCTCTGTTAGCTTGGGGTATTACTCCAAAATAGGTTATTTTCCCTAAGAATTTAATTAGTGTATCTTATAGTTTCCAAAATTAAATGATTAATTTTCTTAAAACAGATTTGATTCTCACTTAAATAAAAACACCTATCCTTTGACATGCAAAAATCATGTCTTCATCATTTCTACTTATCATCACATAAAAATGTACTCTCAGGAAGAGTTCCTCAATAGTGGGAGACTGTATGTTTTTCCAAGTACGAAGTTAAATGCCACACATGACTAAATTTAAATAAATCCATAGTAGAAAAGTCGTACCTAGCTATTCCTTTAAGTTTATTGTAAAATCTAAGCTTGAACTTCCTATATTATTCCAAATTAATATGTCCATTTTTAGAACATGTTTACGTTACTTTAAAGATCAGGTATACCTTCCAAAGGGTATATGTTATGTAAATATTTGTCTATTGATGTGGAGGACTGAGGAGGTGAGGCAGTTCTGCCCCGTGCTGCCCTCTACCGGTTAAGACCTCCAAAATGGAAGGGCTGCCCAGGCAGAGTATGTCCCCCTGCCACCTTTGGAGGGGCAGTGCTGTGCTGGCCAACATTTGTGATACTGCTTGTCCCTGGCTCACGTGAGGTCAAAGGATGAAGACGTCAAAGTCAGTGCTTCTCACCCTTGTGCCCACTTTAACTCCTAACAGATGGCATTCACCTGTGCAACACTCCCTCTGGGCATTGTAGTTTTTAAAGAAACTCAGAGAAGAAAAAGCATGACAGTAATTGGTCGCCTCTGGCACTATTAGAAGCACATCAGTAAGGATGACTTTCAGACTTCGGCACAAGTAAGAGAATCTGTGGGTTTATGTGCAGCTTCCAAGCTTAACTCAAGAAAGCATATCAGAATGCAAAGCAATAAAAAAAAAAAAAAAAATATTTGTCTATTGATTCATAGTTTACCACAGATTTTTAAAATACTTTACAGATGTAGCCTTATAAAATAGCATTTGGACCAAACATAATATAGATCCTGCCCTTTTTCAATTTGTAGGCCATATACATTTTTCATATAATCTCTGTAAGAACACTTAGTCAAATGAGCAATTCTTTCCCATGATCTTTGTATAACTTTAAAAGCAAATATAAATTAAAATTCCTATTTCATTGGGATGTATTACTTTTTCAGTGGGACACAAATGACTTAGATACCTTTTCTCCTGGTATTCAACAGAACTCACTGATAAGAAAGTTAAACAGGTAGGTTTGACTTTATCAGTGTTTCCCCAAAACTCTGATGCCAGCCTGGGCAACATGGTGAAACCCTGTGTCTACAAAAAATACAAAATTAGCTGGGAGTGGTGGCACATGCCTGTAGTCCCAGCTACTCAGGAGGCGGAGGCAGGAGGACCGCTTGAGCCCAGAAAGTTGAGGCTGCAGTGAGCTGTGATTGTGTCACTGCATTCCAACCTGGGTGACAGAGTGAGACTCTGTCTCAAAACACCACACAACAAAAAAACAAAACCCTATGGTAAATTTTAAATTTTAAGATGATACTTTAGAACCCAAGATCAGCATCTTCTCTACTGGCTCTCTGATTTTATTTTCCTTCCACCAGCCTCAGCTTCTCTGGCTCTCTAATTAAATCTGCTTTTCCTCCCAGCAACCCTTGCCCCTACTGTTTGGCTTTTGAGTAGCAAGCGGTGGAACCTGGGTCCACTGTAGAGTCTTCCAGAGACCTCCAAGTTTTACTTTTTCTTTATACAATGTGAAAGGAAAATAAATTTGGGGGCCCCAAAATCACTAAGCTAAAAGGGAAAGTCAAGCTGGGAATTGCCATGGCAAACCTACCTCCCATTCTATTCAAAGTCATCCTTCTGCTCACTGAGATAAATGCATACCTGACTGGCTCATTTGGAAGGCTAATCAG
Source organism: Callithrix jacchus (assembly GCF_049354715.1). NCBI lineage: Eukaryota > Metazoa > Chordata > Mammalia > Primates > Cebidae > Callithrix > Callithrix jacchus. Next base: position 140,880,526 of record NC_133504.1, read on the forward strand.
AAACTCAAAGAAATGTGACCATTTGTCACTTATCTATCTATGACCTGGAAGCCCCCTCTCTACTTTGTTGTCCCACCTTTGCATCAAGTTGTTCAGCCTTTCCAGACCAAACTAATGCTCATCTTACATATGTTGATTGATGTCTCATGTCTCCTTAAAATGTATAGCTATGGCCCAATCACCTTGCACACATATCGTCAGGACCTAATGAGGCTGTGTCATGGGTGTGCATCCTTTGCAAAATAACTTCCTAACTTTGGCAAAATAAACTTCCTAAATTGACTGAGGTCTGTCTCACATATATGGGATTCACACCAATAGGACAAATTCTACAAATGTAAAACCGAGGTGGTGAGAAGGCATATGAGTCATTTTCAAGCCAAACTGCCAATCTCAGGAGGGTATTAGGAGAGGAAGCTCCTTTCCTACCCATGGATGGACCATCTCTACTAACTGCCCTACATGTGTGACCCAGAGTTGCAGATAGGGGTAGCAGTCCTGAGAGGAGGGAATCTGGGCAGTCCAAGCTATATCTATTTTCGGTATACCAAAAATCGGGGCTTTAATTAGATTCAGCCTCAGTAGAGCTAGAGGCAGTGGCCAGTGATTCTTATTTCCAAAGAATTTTGAACAAGCTTTTCCTGTTCCTGCCAAAAAGAGTGAACTGTGTAACCCTAACCAAGTGCAAATAGCTTTCTGAATTTAAGTATGATTTCTTGCTAAAGAAATTTAGACAGATTTGCCTGTGTCCTTCTTTTTTCCTTCCATTCCTTTCTTCCTTAAGTAAAATTCCTATTTTTGACAACTCTTCAGCAGCCCAATTAGATTATGAGGTAAAAATACATAATCTGTCAAAAGCTCAAATCACAGGATGAAGCAACATTCCTGGGAAAAGGTCATTTTCATTTAAAAAGCTCATTAATATTGTCAATCAAAAATATAGTCTGAGCAGAGAATGATTCCATAAATCTACCAGGTTGGCTATAATCTTGTTTCTTCACTTTGAATTACATTCATGAATACTGCATTATGTATAAAGATAGGGCAATAATAGTCACTGGGAACACAATTAGGTAAAAAGCTTATTGATTACTTATTTGAATATTCACTAGGGGATAAATCACTTGTTGGCACAAAACTCATAAGGAAATATAATTTATGTTTAATTATTCAGAATATTAATCCTCCTAAAACTTCAAAAGGCAAAGAATTCCACTAATGTAAATTTTTTCCTTAAGATATCTCCAAATCAGAATTCTGTTGAATGAAAACAAGACAAAACAAAATGTAACACAACAGTAGAGGTGTGTATATATATACTTAATACACTAATTCTGAGGAACTAAAATAATCTCACCTAAAGTAGCTAGCCAGATAAGAAGTATATAAGTACCTCAGGAGACATTTTTTTGATTAGCATTTTTAAAATTACAATTTAAAAGTATTATTTATTCTACCAAGGTTTATGTCCCTTTTCTTATGATCTCAGTTTAGAAATCATAATGTAAGAGCCAGATTTTACTTTAAACGAGCAAAGGCACTTCAAAGAGAAAATGCATGAAAACGGATACATAAATACGTCCTATTGTCAAATACGTCGACACAAATGCATTGATAGGAATACACAATTTGCCTTCTTCTTACTATCACACTTCTCATAAATCTCTACCTAAGCCTTCAGCTTTCTTCTGAAGCATGAATCTAAGATACCGGATAGAAGTTGCTTTTACATTAGCAATTCCAATATTCTCATTCCACAGAGACCTGAAACATACCATTCTTTCCAATTCTAGAATATCTTTTAGGGCCATATTGTCCACATAATTATTATTCATTATTAACACAGCTTATGCATTACTTAGATTTCTTATTTTTAAACTTCAAGTTTACAATAACTTACAGCAGTTAAAGGTTTTAGATGTTTCTCAGATTATTTCAAAATTTTAATCAAATGGATCTTCAGCCAGGACTATCTAGAATACTATTAGCTATTTATTTATTTCAGTAGATAGGTAGGAACTCTTTAGCTTTATTTTTTAAAAAAGGGACATAATGTCCAATTCGTAAACTAAAGATCAACAGCATAAATGCCAGAAAAGTACTATCCCTATGGTTTCCTGCTACAATGGCTATTAAATCTAAGTCGGGTCATGTCATTCCATGGCTCAAAGTCTACCAGCTCCCCTCCCTACCTTGCAATGTCATGCACAGTAAAAGATAAATCCTTACATTGTCCACAATCCCTTCCAGATCTGCCATGCCATCACCAGGGTCTGCCCCTGGCTCACAATGCTCCTACCACACCAGGAAACACTCTGCCTTAGGGCACTTGCGCTGTGCCTAAAAAGCTCTCCTCTGGAAATCCTTATCCCACACCCTTCCCCCAGTCCTGGCATTCCCTGCTTTATATTCTCTAGAGCACTCAGCAGCACCTCTTAACATACTATATAATTAACTTTTTGTCTGTCTGTCTCCTCCAGAATACATACTCTGAGATGGCAAGGTTCCTTCAATGCTGTATCTCCAAGTGCTTACAACAAGTGTTAGCATGTAATAGGTGCTCAATTCATTTGCTGATTGAATACATGAATAAATGACTTTGCTCTTCCCCAAGTGTAGAATTTTAGCCAATGGTACATACTACTGTCCTAACTTCTGAGCCCAGCAAATTTGGCATCAACCTTCTGCCATTGGAGTCTCTCTTTTGGTTTATATTTTCTCTCTATTCCTAACACCATCTTCCTGGCTCAACACTTCATTTCATCTGGATTATTACATTAGGTTCTTTTTTTTTTTGAGACAGAGTTTCGCTCTTGTTACCCAGGCTGGAGTGCAATGGCGCGATCTCAACTCACCACAACCTCCGCCTCCTGGGATCAGGCAATTCTCCTGCCTCAGCCTCCTGAGTAGCTGGGACTACAGGCACACGCCACCATGCCCAGCTAATTTTTGTATTTTTAGTAGAGACGGGGTTTCACCATGTTGACCAGGATGGTCTCGATCTCTTGACCTCGTGATCCACCCACCTCGGCCTCCCAAAGTGCTGGGATTACAGGCATGAGCCACCGCGCCCAGCCCTACATTAGGTTCTTAACTAAATTTCCCTCATCTAATCTTTCCTATGCTTAAGGAATGCTGGTACATCCCATAGCTCATCTTTTTTTAACATCATTTCTCACTGCTCTAGAATAGGAAATTTCTGCTTTGGTCACACTTAACCTCACTTTAGGTGAATAGGACAAGGGTATATTTTTCTCACCTTTGTCTGCATATCTGTCTCCCCATCCTTAGAATGCCCTTCCTCTTATTTCTGGTTTAATTACGCTCATTATTTAAACTCAACTAGAATTCCAAAAATCTTCCACGAAGTTTCACCCATGGCCTCAAGATAGGGATTTTCCTTCCCTATATTGCCATACACTTAAAACTCATTTCCAGTTTAATATTTAATTTTTTGCTGATTGTTTTATGTATGATTCTTCCCAGATTTAAAGCTCACTAGCGTAGAAACTTATTAGGTGGGGCCCAGGTTCCTGGAATAGTAGAATGCTTGCTTAATAAAGAGGCACTTTGTATTTCCTTAACAGAACAGATTATAAATCCATAGAGGGCCAATACTTCACTTACAATGTTCATACTTCCTTGTTTCTATACCGTACATAAAGAAACTTGGGAAATTAGTATAGCATTTAACTAAATTGACTGATGCTTCAGGCAACAGTACAGCTTAATATTTTTCCATACTGAAGTTTAAAATTTAGGTCTTCTTTATCCAAATAAACAAAAGGAATGTTATCACCGGTAAAAAGCACTGAATCATTTTCTGCTTTGCTAAGAATGTACAAATAGTACTTTAAACCTGGGGAACTGAACATACGATCTCTTGATTTTAAAAGGTAATGCTCTATTCTCAGTGAGAAAATGACATCAAATCCATACCTTTGTTAGTCCTTCATATTTTCCATAATCTGTACTCTTTAGCCACTCCATTAGCTTGGCATATCGGAGCAAATCTCTATGAAATGGATGATGATTGGGTAAAGTCAGTTCAACAGAGTGTTGAGCAAGAGTTGAACTCTGATCATGACCCTATAGTAAGTAAATAAGTAAATAAATATCATTGACAGTACAAAGAAACATTGTCACAATAAAAAGTCAAAACAATGACCAAAACATGGCCAAGCAAAACCAGTAAGACATAGAAAAATAAAAAACATTAAGAATAGAACACAGAAAAAGAAAAACCAAATACTTACTCAACTTTTATTATCCTGTGCATATCAAATAAACATTACCACCATGAGATAATCATAAACATGCAGTGGCACTCTGATAAATCAACTACTCATTCCGTCTTTCAAAGGAGTGAAGATGGAATGTTTTAGGGAAGCTGTCTCTTTTCTACAATATTTTACAATTTAACAAGCAAATGAACTTCCTGATATAGCTTGAATTAAGAAACACAAATAGACAAATCATTCAAAACAGTCTACATTTATGGCATTCCCATTAGACTTTATAATATTTAAAACAACAGACAAAAAATGTAGAATATAAAGTCTTAGAGCTTGGAATTGGAACCTTGGTCATCTGAGTCTTGCTTCCATCTTGGAGCAGATTCAATTTAAAAATACAATTTCCCAAAAACAAGCAAAAGGCAAAACAAGAAAGGTTTCTTTGAAGTAATTTTCATTCAATCTGATTTGCCCAGATGGTCAGAAGTTATTTGTTAGCATTTTGTGAAAACTGTATTAAAATGACACAGACTGCTAGAGTTTTAGAGCTGGTTAACTTACCTAAAGCTAATTATGAATTATACTAGTTGATATACATTAGCTTAATAAGCATCCTGAATTTAAAGAATTTAAATTATTCTAAGTTAAAAGGGACTTTTTCATCTAATTTATATACTTTATACACAAGACCTTAGTGGTTATGAATTTTAAAAACTTTTCTTTAAAATACAGAGAATTCAGAAAGAAACATTTCTGGCCTAGAGGAATGAAGAGTTCCCTAGTAACTGAAAAAGAAGGATGGAAGTATAAGACATGCCAAGTACAAAATCCCACATCATTATCCAAGTCCCTTCTTCATAAATGTTTTCAAATCCGTCTGTTGGAAAATTTTCATGTGAGAATACATCCCCAATTTAAAAGGAAATTAAGAAGAAAAAAGGAAGGACCCATTAGACAGAATTACATATAAAATGGTAGAGAACAACCAGTATACTTATCAGATACTTCTTACTGATATCTACTTAGGTTAACTTGGGAAACCAAACTAGAGATGGCAGGAAAATATCACAAAACAAGACTGACTAGTTCAAAATAACAAGAACTAGAACACAGAGGCAACAGAAGTTCACAGCTACCACAGATGTTATACACAAGATATGTTAATTAATAGGTCCATAATCACTTTCTGTAATTCTGACATCCAAAAAGCTCTGAAAACTCAGAATAAGCTTGGCACGAAAACAATCTTGATGGTAAAACTTGACCTGAATTGACATGGGCCTATTTATAGTTTTTAGAGTGACTATTCATATTTTTTGTTGCAGAAATATGTACTTGGAGTGATTATATAATATATAGTACATACACTGCATTACTCTTTTAGAAGAGCAATATTAGATAATCTGAAAAATTCTAAAAACACACTTAACTCCAAAAGTTTTGGATAACGGAGTGTGAACCTACGTGGATGTTCTTTTCTGGGTGGCTACCTGAATATAAAACAATCACATCTTCCAAAAGAATTTATGAGGTCTAAGAGCTAAAGTGTTGAAGAATGGCATAATTCTACATATTTAGAATGCCTGGGTCACCATATCTTTTCTGTAAAGGCTAACAATGAAGATGAACAAAATTAATAACATTAAATACACAGGTATTACCATTGGACTATTATCTATTTCTGTGTTGCCAAAGGTCAATATAAACATTCTATTACATAAATGGTTTTTAACTGACACACCAGAAGGATAATCAGGATTCTACAGCATTATATGCATTAGATACTAGACAGATACATGTATTATAGTTTTAAATCTACCAATGTCTCCAATTGTGTTTTATTTTTTAAAAATTTATTTTTATGAATAGAGATGGGGTCTCACTATGTTGCCCAGGCTACTTTCAAACTCCCGGGCTCAAGTTACCTGCCCACCTCAGCCTCCTGAAGTGCTGGATTTACAGGTGTAAGTCACTGCACCTGGCCTAACTGTGTGCTTTAATTGGTCACACTGATTAAAGGGGAAGAATATTAGACAGACTTATACCATACAAATGCTTTCTAAATAGTTTTTATTAGTAACAATGTATCGTTATCCAAAACATTCTTCCTCATTAATTTTTCTCAATGATTCGACTCAAAATTATTGTCTGTGTTCTTCTACAACTGTTTACTCAGGCAGAAATGTCAATTAACTCATTCAAGGTAACCCAGCTAGGAGGTAGGAGAGTCAGGCTAGTGTCCGCACTCTTAAGCACTTTGCTATAGTGACTTTTTAGAAGAAATGATACATTGGGACCTTTCAAGATTTGGAACTCTTTCTTTCTGTTACGACATATTTATTCTTGTTTTCTTAAAAAAAAATCTGAGCAAAGTTCTAACAAACCTCACAAAAATGGATCTTAATCATAAGTCTTTCTAAGCCTTTAACCAGAAATCACCAATCCATGTTTAGAAAAATGTGACATATGCTTAAGGAAATAATTTTTGTAAAAGAAATTGAATGTTGGTGGTCTACAACACAGGTTTATTATAGCTTGTTTCTGTATACATATGTTAAAAGGAAAATTTCTACACTTAAGCATATGGTAAAAAGTTTCACAACTTCAGTTTTTTACTGGTTGTAATTTTAGTTCAGTGCATTTTCATTTTCTCTAAGTTATGTGCATAATCGGTCTCAAGCCGCTAAAGGCAAAAGTAGATAGAATCATGAGGTCTCTGTAGAACCAAAGGGGGAAACAAAAGGTAGACAGCAGTTATCAAAATAAATCTTTCAAAAAACAACCCAAACAAATTTTTAAACGACATATTCTTTCTGCAAATATTTCCTGAATTTCATTAGCCTTAATTTGACTGCCTGCTTTCAATGTCATAATCCTAATTAGTGTAACTGGCCAGATTCTCATACCTGAATATCTTTCTAGATACACAACTCCCTAGTAAATGTAAAAATTATGGGTAAGAGCCTATAATTTCAATGGAAGTTGAGTGTGTAAGATCTTAAAGATCTAAAAGGAGCTAGCCATGCTCTATGTAACATTACTCTCACATTTATTACAGTGAAAGTGAGTATCATATTAAAATGCACTTCAAGTTTCACTAAAGTATAATATACAGAAGTATTAATAGGAAAGTTGCATCACAGCATGCTCTGGATCAGTGATTCACAAATGCAAGATGTTTTTCCTGTCCTACAGCAATAAGAAAACATAAAATGAAATAAGTGAGTCTTTCATAAAGGTAAATGTATTAATTTTTAAAATTTGAAAAAAAAAATCTTATTCTTTTAGTGCCGAAGTGTCATTTTTAAATCAAAAAGATAATGAAAGTAGATGGTAGTATTTATTTTTAAAGGTCTTTATTTGGTAAAATAAAAAATTGGTGATCTGGTCAGTCTCTGAATTTTATTTCTTTTAATTTTTCTAATTTGTGAATTTTAAAAAGACTGAGAATCAAGGCTTTGAAATTATGTTGTAGATAGATTATTTTCACTGGATTCTTCAGTACATTATTTGTAAATGTTATAATAACTACTCATTTGCTATAAACTGTATTGCATGGACTCAGTTTAAGTCCTACCTTATCCTCGATTCCTTCCCTATCTGACTCCTTAAAGTCGCAATAAACTTACTTTCGATTAAACCTTTTTAGCACTTAAAATCCACAGTTCTACAATTAGCAATTTATTATATACATTGCTAATGTACATTAGTCTTAACTCCTTACAAGGAGTAAGTATATTAACTCCTTACAAGCATCTTGAGGGTACAAACTATTTCTTATTCTTACATATGGAAGACAGTGCATAATAAATACACAATGAAAATTCTGTGATTGACAAAGAGGTGTACCATATTATTTTAATCAATTTTCCCAGCTTGTTCCCCTACCAGGAGTGGAAATACCCACGTTTCCCAACTCTTTTGCTAGGTGACCTGATGCACTGAATGCAACACAAAGAACATCTCTTTCTTATGTGTGGGGTATCTTCTTCCACCTTTTCCGGCACATCTCAGGTTGTCACAGCATTCTGGTTTTTAACATGCATCACTCACATGTAACAATATATATTAGCTTTTCAGAAATGGGAAGCATTCATTTTAAATGAAGCCATTAGTTTACAAGACAAGAAGCAAAATCATAAATGCATGTTACAACAAACAGGGATACAGAAAACTCTTGTTTATTGGCTGCTATTTTCAATACTATCTACAAATGTGGATAACATCATTGTCAACAGTGTCATTTTTAAAAACTAAGGAACTGTATAGAAATAGATGTTATTGAAGTAATTACCTAAGAAAAACGGGAATCAGTATTTCCTATGTGACTTCTAAGCTTACTTTTTCTTGATATTTTTCAGGTCAAGGAATCTCTCTGATTTCCCCCTACCGTGCTTTTAGTTAAGTGGCCTTCCTCTATGATCCCACGGTCCCACTATCGTAACATTTATCCCTCTGGAGTATATTATTTGTATGTCTCCCTTCCCTAGACCGTGAACTACTTGAGGGCAGGATTGGTCTCTCATTTATCCCAAGTCAATGTCTGGTATGTACCTCAATCACCCAGCATATAAATGACTACTAAAAATGAAGGAGTAATATTATTATTATTACTAAAGGAGTAATACTACTATTTATTACTAAATATATGAAGTGAGTGAAAAAATGACAGAAAGAAAAGCAAGCAGAATGAGATTAAATGCCTTTTTGGCCTGAATAGTCTCTATTATGAGACACTTAAAACTGCTACAAATATGGGTTAACAGGTAGCTTAAATCAGTAAGTTATAATCTGTAAAGATTCTGCTGCTGTTAAGTTTAGCAAACTTAATAGAAAAAAAAAAAAGAATCAGAGAAGCTTGAGCCAAATTTGATGTACTCACAGGAACCGAAAGAAAGTACGACCTGTTATAGAGTTGAAGGAGGGCCTGAGTAAACTAATTGGAAATAAAATATAGTAAATACAATTGTTTTAGAATATTGCAAAGTGAAAACAAAGTAAAAATTTAATGTTTTCAGACTGTATTTCTTGATGAACAAGATATCCCCCCAATTTTTTTCCACCCAATAATGCTAATAAAATAGGACTTTTAAAAGAGATGAAAAAAATTAGAAACCTAATTTATTACATTAGATATTATTATTTGAGGGATTCTAGTCAAATCCCTCAAAGATACTCTTAATATTATTAATAACAATATTAATACTACACTCTTAATTATAACATCGTTTTCCATATAAAAATATAGGCAAAGCATTTATATGACAATTAGATCAACTGAAATTTACAGTTAAGCTATAGTCATTTTCTTAACAAGTATACTATGTACTAAGTACATGGATCTTACAACACATTTAAAATACTGACTCAAGTTCTGAGTCTCACCTCAAAATATTGAAAAATAAATCAGGTCTAATAGTAAACATCTAACAAGTTTGGACTTACTTTTATAAATAAGAATGTCTAAGTAGTATATGCATTTAATATGCATAGTTATTTGATTTTTACAATCAGAGAGCTTCAGCTGAAGGGAACTAGACTGTCTACCTAAAGAGGCAGCTGAGGCCCAAAGAACATCTATGAGCAAAGAAGCATCTATTTCCAAATCTTAAAATTGAATATGTGAAGGAATTGACTGCAATCCCAATTAAACACATTAATATGTAGGTGGAAATTTAAGGTTAAGGTCATATATAAATAATATATAGGAACATGCTCATGTTAATAATAAGATAAAATTACCTGCTGAACAAATACATTGTTGAGGTGACTGGCCAGTCTCCGGGCAAAAAGCTCTCTCAAATCACTGAATCGCTGCTGTTGCTGTTTGACTGCCAGAAGCATGTCATGGCCTGATACAGAATGACATTTTGTGACCAGTTTAATGGGTAAAAAGATTTCCTCGATGTTTAATGGAATATTAAACATTTCCAAAGTTTTGAAGAACCCAAAAGTTTTATGGGTATATTCATTTACTTAAATGATAAAAGTTAAAACAGGAGAAAAACAGGATAGCACAGTGGTTCTTAAAGTGTGGTCCTCCCTCACCATCACCTGGGAACGGTCAGAAATGTGGATTCTAAAACCTCAGTCCATATCTGCTGAATCTGGGGTTGGGGCTAGGTAATCTATGTTTTAATAAGACCTCTAGGGATTCTGATGGATACTCAAGTTTTGAAGCCACTGCCTAGAAAAACCTTATGCTCTCTGGTCTAACCACTGCACCTACTTTGTGCTTGGTTCTGTAGACAGCACTAAATAAAAATCACTGTGTTAACTACAGTCATTGATGGTCAATTAGGAGGAGCTAAAGTGAAAAAGTTCCTAGTGTCAATAGAAATAAGTTGGGAAATCAGTGAAACTTGAGTAGCTAATAATGTAACCCTAAACCACTTGCCTCATATTATTTCTTGTCAAAATCTTTACAACAAGTGACAGGCTTAGTCTCAGATTCTTAGTCACATTTTTGTCTTTTCTAATGAACATACCTGGTCGAAGAGCTACATTCATGCACTGCAGAAGGGCATCAGCAGCATTGGTGCAGGCCTCAATGCCTCTGGAGGAAGCAAGATCTCCTTCCTGAAGGGCCTTTATATGACCTTTGGCCAAGTCCATGTGGTTCTAGATATGCAAACACACTATTTGCATGTGTAATTTTGGGAAATTTACAGGCAAGATGCTACTCAATCCTATCATTAGGTCTTTGGAATTATTTTAAATCCTGCTCTCATAAGGAAATTAGAAAATATTTACAACTGGATTTTATATATCATCACTAGTTTTTGTTGTTGTTAATTTACAATCATACTTACCACAAGGAACTCTATCTCAGATAGGAGTTTTACATTATTAGTGTTACTAAGATGAATAAGGTGGTTGCTTTCAGAGATCTGATCCATTTGTTCTTTTACACTTTGGAGCATTTCCTCATAACTGCTCAGTTTCAATTCAATCTGATCTACCTCCTTTAGAGCCTCATCTAGCAATTTCATCAGGATGTTGACTTGTTTTTCAGATGCCATGATTGACTGGATGTTAGCCTACAAAGTTAAAGACCAAAAAACAAACAAATAAACAAACAAATAAAAAAAAACCACATAAACCACACGTCATGTTATCTAAATGTGTAAAAAAAGAATACAGGTGAAATGCTGCTAAATTTCCTTGAAATTGGAGTAACAAAAATTGATATGTATCTACACATCTACTTTAGTTTATCACTTTATGTTCTTCCATGTCTTACACAGTATTTCATGCAGGTACACTTGCTTCTATATCAATATTAGGAACCATGCCTTAGGATTTTATATTTCCACAGACTGTACAAGTAAGGTGCCAGAATGTCATCAGTAATGGCACATTCTCATTTCTATACATTTTGGAGGCATTAGGCCATGTTATCACTAACATTTCCTCCAATTTTACCAGCTAGAAATTTTCTTAACATCTATATGAAACCCTAAATAAAAGCATAATCACCTATATGATATGCTAGTTGAGAAAGCAGCAGTGGTACATCAGACTCTGAAGAATATATGAAACTAACTTATAACTGTAGTATGATGGGAACTAGTAATAGGATGTAGAGGAGCATATGGCCAACAGATCCTTCTATCATCTTTTCTCTTTCATTTGCCACTCTGTTTTCTCCCCCCAGGCAATGCAGTAACAAACCACCACCCCTTATCACTATTTTCTAAATGATTCTGACTATTGATTCTGAATTCCCTGAAATAAGGAAACTGCCAAATCCAAAATTAAACTGCAAAGCCATCTGTTGACTTGGAACAGATATACAATATTAATTAGAACAAAAAATAAAAATCACTAAACCATATTAAGAAGGCAATTAGCACGGTACGATTAAAAACTTGGACAAGAAATTTAAAGAATATCATTGTACAGCTGATGCTGTGGTTTCACATGTAATTTTATATAGTATTCACAGTAACTCAAGTTTAAGTGCAATCCGACTTTAACAGTCAGCGAGGCTCAGGACCCACTGACATCTCTTAAGTAACAGAGCTGGGGTTTGAATCTGCCCAGGATAATTTCCTCCTTAACATCTTAAAATCATTTCTGGGCTTTGCTCTCAGTGATCTCTGTAAACTTGTAATCTTGGACTATTCATATAATCTCTCTGGGCTGAGCCAGACCCCATAGCTTCTGTACCTTTCATGTAGATAACACTAAAATTTAAATCTTTAAAATTTTCCTTATCCTCTGAGGGATTTCTTAAATGCTTATCTTAAGACCAGACCAAACCCAAATGATTTTAGATTATTCTAACATAAGGGGTGCTGTACATTTCATTTTTTGGTTCTGTTATGTTTTGTTTGAGACAGTGTCACTCTGTTGCCCAGGCTGGAGTGCAGTGGCATGATCTCAGCTCACTGCAACCTCTGCCTTCCAGGTTCAAGTGATTCTAGTGCCTCAGCCTCCTGAGTAGCTGGGACCACAGGAGCATACCACCATGTCTAGCTGATTTTTTTTTTTTTTCAGTAGAGATGGGTTTTGCCATGTTGGCCAGGCTCTTCTCAAACTCCTAACCTCAGGTGATCTTGTTGCCTTGGCCTCCCAAAGTGTTGAAATTGCAGGCATGAGCCACTGCACCTAGCAGGTGCTGTGCATTTGAATTACAGACTCAAAAACTGCATACAAAACAAAAAGCTCCATTCTAAGACATTTTAGCAGAGAAGTCACAGATCTTTTTCTCTGGCTCTCCTGTTTTAACCACGCACTCAATCTTTTTTGGTAAATTATTCACATATTTCAGCCACATTTCTCTCTTTATACTTCATCCCTATTTTTTTAAAAACACACACACACACACACACACACACACACACACACACGCACACACACTATTCTTTGGCACTAACTATTCCAACATGTTTCAGAGGCTGAGTGAATCAACTCCCAAGATGTTCTCTGGTCTGCATTTTACTTCCATCGCTTCATATCAAGAACCTCCCCAAATCCAGAATCTCAGCCAACTATCTTCATTGGCTTAATAAGAGTAGTTCATCTCTTGAAGAACAGTAAAATACTGATGGAAGCTGGTAACATGCTTATAGATAAAGACAGCAATAACACACTATAAAGGCTTAAGTGCTGAGGTGGTTTAATATGAACATCATTATCCTTTGCAATTCACTACACATCACTTATTCATAGATTTCAAAAAAGTCTTACCCCATCTAGCACCTGCAGCTCTCTGGACAATTTTTCTGCAAAGGCTTCCGCGTTCGAGATTGCATATTCACAGCCTTCCATCATTATTTCAATATCCTGTTCTTCTCTTGCATTTAACTCTTGGTATTCATCTACTACTTCTTCATCACCTCCTGTCACACTCTGATTTTCTCCACTTGGAACAGATTCTTAAAGAGGGTAAAAATTCAAAGTAAAATAGTCAAAAAAGTAACACGTTACATATAGCCAGGTATAGTTATAAGCACAGGTCACATTTAGCGGCTGAAAAAGAGGAAAGAATGATTCAAACTATATGAAAAATATCAAATTTTATTTTTATAAATAATTTCATATGTTAATGAAATAAAGTCCTAAAGCATAAATAAAAAGCATGCAGTCTAATGCACTGACTTACAAAAGTTAAAACAGGCTTTCACCACAATTCCCCAAAATACAATTAAGCTAAAATGCACAAGCAAAACACAAAAACAGGTGGAAACAAACCTACGCATTTTTTCGTACCAGATGTGGCTGTTGCTCTAACAAAACGACTATGAATTCGGTACACATAAAAACAATTTGCTTTCCTTTTTTTCCCAGGTGGAATTTTTCTTTTGTTACTTTTGTTATTTTCATCTTTGGTATGTATATTTTTGCCAAATAATTTTTAATTAAAATGAAAAATGCATCTATAATTCATAATTTATTTTGGTCACTAGAATATTACTGAATTTTCCATTTCTTTGTTTTAAAAATTTCACATGCATTGACAATATTTCTAAAGATGAGTTACTCAATAACTCTAATGTAAGAGCAACAACAACATGGTTGTTTCAAATTATGAAAAGTTAAACAGGCTTCATGCTTTATAGCAAAAGACCAAGAGGTCAAATCTGAAATGCTTTCTAGATAAATGTTTCTGTTCTCTCTCTGTTTTTTTTTGAGACGGAGTTTCGCTCGTTACCCAGGCTGGAGTGCAATGGCGCGATCTCGGCTCACCGCAACCTCCGCCTCCTGGGTTCAGGCAGTTCTCCTGCCTCAGCCTCCTGAGTAGCTGGGATTACAGGCATGCGCCACCGTGCCCAGCTAATTTTTTGTATGTTTAGTAGAGACGGGGTTTCACCATGTTGAAATGGTCTCGATCTCTTGACCTCGTGATCCACCCGCCTCGGCCTCCCAAAGTGCTGGTGGCTTGAGCCACCGCTCCTGGCCCTTTTTTTTTTTTTAAGGAAACACACCAGCATGTGAGCACTGTATATAAAACTTGAGGTTAGGAGCGGTAAAATGAAAGAAATCATTTTCAACTCCTAAGATGTTACTTTACCATTTTAAATAAAGTTAGTGATTTCACAGACTTAATGGAACATGATTTAAATCACAAACTCTGGATGCTTTTAGTATTCATTATTTTATAGGAAAATGAATATTTACATTCAGTATGACTTGAAATATGTTCGTTTGTCCCAGAACAAAAACCAGCTAATTTGAAGTAACAAAAGATTTGCTCTTAAGAGTGATAATAATTTAGGCAGATTGAGATAACATCCCAGAAAAAAAGAAGACTAAAACTTTTGGTACAGGCAAATTTCAGTATATAAGTTCTTCAGAGAGGTATTATCGAGCTCCTTATTCTTTCAATGAGTCCATTTAGTTTACTGCGAAAATGTTAAACTGTCATCTGTGACCGCTTATTAGCCACTAGGGGGCAGGGACTGCCCAAATCATTCTGAACAGGCTCTTACACAAGTCGACTTAAACAAATATTTTACATGATTATAATTAACTGCTTCAGAAGTATTTTCTAATGAAATGTCCTCTGAAAGCCAATAACAAACACTATCATTAATTTTATTACTATGTGGATTTTTAAAATAAATTTGTCCCGGTACATAATTTCATAAAATATACAACCAAAGGTACATAAAAATGACAACTAATAAAAACATACGGAATAGAAGAAGAAAAGGTGTTACGCACCTTCTGCAACTTTAGGCAGTTCTGGAGAGTAAAAAGGTATGAAAAAAGCAGAGGAAAGTAAGCAAAGACTATTAGCTGGGTAGAGAAGTAAACAGGCTTAAGTTTTAAAAATACTACCCATATCTCAGTTGAACTTCATGTTAAATTAAAGTTCAAAAGACATCAAAATCAACTACAAAGTGGAAAGATCCATAAGAAGCTAAATTTGCAGTGTTCATTTTTCTTATTCACTTTCTGATAGTGACTACAAATATATTTATATTTCTATTTTCTCTTAAGTCTTTTAAGAAACAGTACTAACTAACCCTTAGAGAAACCTGGGAAACTAATCATTTCCTGGGGATTATATTTAGGGCAGCTGTGACTCATGCATTAGTCTAGTTATATTACCCAAGGCCCGAAAGCTTTACCCAGACACACCCTCACAAAGGATTAGTCACAAGTTAGAAAGGACAAGATTGAGGCAAGTAAAAAAAAAATCACACAAAATAACAGTTCAAGCTGGCATTTAAGGATTCAAGTCAAAGATTTTTTGTTTTCTTAAAGCTGGTTACAAGTAACAGAATGAAAAAAAAAAAAAGGCCAAACAAAAACTTCATTCTACTTCAACTGCTGAAAAGTTCTCTTTTAAAAAACTTATTCTGCTGAGAAGCCCCATTATTTAACTTACACATTCAACTGTCAACAATAAAAACTACCAAGCTGCTATTGCTAGCATTTATAATTAAAATAGTCTTACTTGGTTATGAACTCTTAAATGGAGGCGGTAATAATTTTTTATTTGTTTTCTAACATCACCCAAAACTTAGAGACATTTATTTTTTTAACGGGAATTAACGGCTGTGATTTCAAGGCCCATGAAACAAGTAGCCATTAATAAAGCTATTCCCTGAACTCCACTAAACCAAAGCAAGAGTTATTGACGTATTGCAAGTAATTTTCAAAATGAGATCCTTAAGGATCTCCTCAGTATTCTTAAAATTGACCTCAATGAGGGTTAATGTTTATGAACATGGACATGTGTATACTCTTGTTTTATGCCCTGAAAAATTAAATGCCTTTTTTAAAAGTGAGATATTTCACTTTCAAAAACAGTAATACTCTTCTCACTGATTTTGGTTAGTATTTCTTAATGAAGCAGATCCAGGTAGGGTATGTATTTTTTTATATTAATGTCCTGAAATATACTGGCTTAAAATTATCTTACACAATAAATAACATCTGGAAATGCATTAATATTTGAAGACAGAACATCAAACTTGTGAATCACTGAGTCACTGACTCATCAGAATGTTCAATCCTGAAATGGTAAAAAAAATAAAAGCCATTCAAAGCAAATTAAACCATGATTTAAGGCATAAAAAGTTATCATATATTTCTTGAAGATCACTCCCTCAATACACTCAATTACCAACATGTTGGGGACTAATGTTGGTGAGATGGCAACCCTGGGGGCTCCTACATAAGACCAGCACTACTGGTGCCTGACAGATGTGACTTGTGTGCCAGCGTCAAGCATCAAGCCTAAAACCAGTAGCAGGCTCACTAATTAATTACTAAGTACTGTCTTACAATGTTTATATCTTTAGAAAAGAAATTTTAAAAGCAGAAAATCTCATGCTATATTTTCTTTTTTTTTTTTTTGAGACGGACTTTCGCTCTTGTTTCCCAGGCTGGAGTGCAATGGCGCGATCTTGGCTCACCGCAACCTCCGCCTCCTGGGTTCAGGCAATTCTCCTGCCTCAGCCCCATGCCCAGCTAATTTTCTGTATTTTTAGTAGAGACGGGGTTCCACCATATTGACCAGGATGGTCTCGATCTCTTGACCTCGTGATCCACCCGCCTCGGCCTCCCAAAGTGCTGGGATTACAGGCTTGAGCCACCGCGCCTGGTCTCATTCTATATTTTCAAAAATTAAACAGTAGAGTTTTTATCTTGTAACACAACATGATGTATAGTAAGATTCTTGAAGATATACTGATAAAAAATATTCTAATAAACTCCATGTCTAAGGATTTTATCCTGATAACACAATAACAGCTACTATT
The DNA here is from genome assembly GCF_049354715.1 of Callithrix jacchus. Classification (NCBI taxonomy): domain Eukaryota; kingdom Metazoa; phylum Chordata; class Mammalia; order Primates; family Cebidae; genus Callithrix; species Callithrix jacchus. The sequence goes on from NC_133504.1 coordinate 140,897,981, forward strand.
TACTAAGCATTTACTATGTACAGGGACATTGTTCTTACCATGTTCATATATTATGTAATTTAATCCTCATAACAACCCTATGAGGTAGATACTATTATTATCTTTAGCTCTGAGATAAGGGAAACTGAAACATAGAGACTAAGTATCAATGCAAAGTCATATAGCTAGTTAGCTGCAAAGCCAGGATTTGACCCCAAGGAGTCTGACTCCAGAGCTATGTTCTTTACCCACTACATCTACCCTCTGTACAAAAATACTGCTGTAAGGATACTTATCCCAGAGCTGTTTAAAAGAAGCAATAATTGGAAAATAAAAAATAAGTGATTAGTTAAATAAATTATGGTATATCCATATAATGGGATACTATGGTAATATTAAAAATAATGTTGGGGTAAGTATTCAATAACATGAAAAATGTTCATGATACATTATATAAAAATTATGTCAGAAAACATAATGTAAATTTCTTTATCTTAAAAAGGTATATATGCATAGGAAAAAGACAAGAAGACTATCTAACAAAGTGCTAACAATTGTTATCTCTGAAGAGTGATTTTCATTTATTTAACATAATGTATTAATAGTCTACAATGAATAAATAATTTCTGCAATGAGAAAAAAATATTTGAAAATTCTTTTACAATAAGGTAATCCAGTATTCTAATTAATCTGAATGATGTCAAATTACATATTCACCTGAAGATACACTTGATTTTATATATTCATTTTTATTTAACTTTACCTTCCAAAAGCTGTGAGCTAACATTGACAAAATCAATTTTCTTCCGGAGATATCGCTGATTCAATTTCCAAATGCAAGAAATAAATGCATTCTTTTCAGCAGTGCTGCTGGCAACCCATTTATATATCTTTTCAAAGTGTAAATCAAATTCAGGATTTTCCTAAAATAAAAATACACAAAAGATATTATTTTTGATCACATCCTTTTTCATTGTTAATGTAGAATCTACATTAAAAAAAGGAATTTACACTGTTTTTGGAAAATAAAGATGATTAAAAATCAGTTAAGCAACTAGAAGACAAGGGTTTAGAGAACTGAATTTGTTTACCACCCCAAAGAAGCTGGATGAAGAAATAACATACGGTTGTGGTCATTTTCTTCTTACGCCCTTTAGGTCTATGAGTAGAAGCATGGGATGTATTAATGGCTTTGTGGCTTAGCTTCCTCATTAGTAAGATGACAATGGTCTCTAGCTTGGACACGGACCAAATTTTTCTTTTTAAATTGCCTATAGAGTTTTAGAGTTACACATTTTCTATAATAATGTACTACTATTTCAAACTGTAATTGGACACTAACTCCCTAATAGGGACTATATCTTCTAATTATAAAACTTGAGAAAAATACAATGCATATCCTGTACTTTCTTTTTAAGAAGGAGTTTCGCTCTTGTTACCCAGGCTGGAGTGCAACGGCGCGATCTTGGCTCACCGCAACCTCCGCCTCCTGGGTTCAGGCAATTCTCCTGCCTCAGCCTCCTGAGTAGCTGGGATTACAGGCACGCGCCACTATGCCCAGCTAATTTTTTTGTGTATTTTTAGTAGAGACGGGGTTTCACCATGTTGACCAGGATGGTCTCGATCTCTTGACCTCGTGATCCACCCACCTCGGCCTCCCAAAGTGCTCGGATTTCAGGCATGAGCCACCGCGCCCGGCCTCCTGGTGTACTTTCTAAGAACAATTGAGGTGAAAAGCAGAGATTGCTCTTAATTATTTTCTATTTTGAAAATAAGGAATGATTAAAGATGTCTCAAAAGTTAAAAGTGCTGCTGGGCCTTAAAGTTTTTCATTTTTAATTTTGAGACAGGCTCTCACTCTGTTGCTCAGGTCACAGAGCAGTGGTGCAATCACAGTTCACTGCAGCTTTGACCTGGGCTCAGGCAATCCTCCCACCTCAGCCTCCTGAGTAGCTGGGCCCACAGGCACACACCAGCAGGCCTAATTTTAAAAATTTTTATAGAGACAAGGTCTCCCCATGTTACTCAGCTGATCCTTCTGCTTCGGCCTCCCAAAGTGCTGGCATTACAGGCATGAGCCCCTGTGCCTGGCCTAAAGTTCTTTCATGTGATAAAGAAGCTCAACCAATCTGAGAGAATTACACTGTACTTTCTACAAGTCTCTTAAGCCATGTTACAGCAATAATCCACACCAGGCTAATACTTCTACCTTGAATGAATAGAACTACTTGACTATTATTTTAAAAAATAGGCTGGGCTTGGTAGCTCATGCCTGTAATCCTAGCACTTTTGGAGGCTGAGGTGGGCAGATGGCTTGAGCCCGGGAATTTGAGACCAGCCTGGGCAACATGGAAAAACCCTGTCTCTACAAAGAATACAAAAATTAGCCGGGTGTGGTGGCCTGTACCTGTAGTCCTAGCTACTTGGGAGGCTGAGGTGGGCAGATGGTTTGAGCCTGTAAGATGGAAGCTGCAGTGAATCAAGATTGCTCCACCGCACTCCAGTCTGAGCAACAGAGTGAGACCCCATCTCAAAACAAAGAAACAAATAAGCAAACCAACAAACTTACGGACATATACTTTTCTTTACATCCAAGGAATTAAAAAATAGGCTCAAATATTCTTAGCGTTCTAGAAGAATATTAACATATTTGATTCATTTAAACTGTTATTGGGGGAAATATAAATACGTTAAAGGTAAGGGAAGTTATATCACACTTTTACTGTGAAGAATTGAAATATCTAAGGAATCAGCACATGATCTTTGGTACAACATCATATTACAGCAGTACAGAACGACTAATTAGTTCAATTTATAGCTTAATAAACAGAATTGAAGCATCAAAAATTAAAAACCTGTCTTTACAACGAAAAGGTAATTGCATTATTATCCAAAAAGTACAGTAAGAGTATTGGCAACTAATATGAAACTTGATGGGAAATAATCTCTTCCCTGGGAATATTTCCCATAATACCATAAAAGAAGCTGAGTGCTCCAGTGGCAACACTCACACAAATCAATGTGTGATACTAAATGGCTAACTTAAAGTTATGTATAAAAGTTTTATGTTTCCTATCCATATATAGTGTACACACACCAAGGTGCCTACATAAAATGCAAAAAAAAAAAATCCATTAAGCAAGTCAGCAAGAGGCGTCAGCTGTGAGAATGCATTCAAATAAGCATTCAGCAATGTTACTGAATTATGCAAGTCAACAGGGTTACGAAGTGCAAAACTACTGAAGGGAAAAATGCTTTTAATAAAGGTACAGTTTTAAAGAGCCCTTAAAGTGTTTTTTTCTTAAAGAGAAGCCAACCAGAAAAGTTTCTACTCTTGATCCCTCCCCATGGCAATGAAAACTACTTATTAAAGTGGTTATTAAACATCCCCTTATAATTTTCTTTCCAATCTCCATTCCTCTAAATTTCTGTCAAACCCAGTTTCTACATTTCACCTTTTTCTAAACACTGGGTGCTCCTTAGGGATAAAGCAAAGGGCCAGTATGCTTAAAATACTTAAAGAAAAGGCATGTTCTGCATTTGGAAGAAAACTGAATTATACAGATAGGCAGGGCTCTCCTCAAATTGTTCTTACTTCATTTTTTTTTTTTTACACCCAACTACCTGTCCTTTTGTCCAGATTTTTGATGCTTGGAGGTTTGTACCAAAGTACGTGTAAAACCAGAATTTAATCTTATCAGACTGTTTTACAGAGGCAGTTTTTTTGTTTTTGTTGTTTTTACTTTGTGCCTTTTTAGTAAATGTATGAGATTTGTAGAGTTAAAGAGCACCTGTAGTTTCACTAGTGTAAGCCTTGCTATATATTAGTCCTATCGACAGTACAAGTAGTTGTGGTACAAAGTATTCCCTAGTGCTCTGGAGGTGGGTTTGGGCTGCAGAGGAAGATGAGGAGCAGAGAGAGGGTGAGGAGGAAGAAGCACCCAATTTAACCAAAGGGGGCCAACTTGACTGCTTTGAAAAAAGGGTATGCTCTGAAAAGCCCCGAACTGCCAGGAATTTAAGTCACCTTTAATGTGATTATCACATTATTCAACTTCGTTGAGTTTGAGTGTGGTTTATGTATAAAGTGTAAGATTTATATATTTATAGATCTTATTCTCAAATAAGTTATGTAACTTGCTATCACTTTGTTTTTTTTTGAGCCACAAACATCAAAGCCCTCATGAAGACTAAGAAAGGCTCACTTTGGTTACATGATTTTGATTAAAACAAAACAAAACAAAAAACAAATGAAACCTCGTGACACACCACTTTAAAATCCATACTATGTATACATTTTATACAAATTAGGCTTAATCTAAACACAGAAATGTGCAGAGTCAAGGTTATATTGCTCTAGCTTATGTAGCTTGTACACAAACATAATTGTAGCTTAAAAAAAGCAAAAAACCCTAAAACAAACATATACATTAATTTGTTTTTAGACATCTTAGCGTATGTAATGCTATGTTATAAAATGAAAGCTGCTTTCTGAACACAGGCGGACTAAGAAAAACCTACTTTGATAGCATCTTTGGCATCTACCACAGCAAGATCGCGAAGGGCCCAAGCGATCTGCCTTTTGTAGAAATCTCCCTTATCGGATTTCTTGACTTTGACCACCTTCACTTGCACAGGGCGTTCAGTTGTCACTGTGAGTAGAACATACACTTTTGTTATAAATATTACTCCTTTTACTCATTCTTCATTCACTCATTATGAGTATAGCTTTCAGGTGCCTAGTAGCTGATACTAAAAGAGTGTAATACTTTATAACAAGTGCTATGACTGAGGAAAGCACAGAATCCTAATAGAAGCATCTATGTCAGACTAGAGGGTCGGAGGTAGATTCCTTGAGAAATAAAAGAATGATATATTAATATTAAATTAATTCTGACCAGTTTTAAAGTATGAGATAAAATTCTAAAGAATGATTGACATATGTAAAGCCTGTGAGAGGCTTGAAAGAGCAAAATACCATTTCAAAGAGCAACAATATATTTATACATAAAGGTCTTACTATGTTGCCAGCTTGTCTTAATTAAACTCCTGGGCTCAAGTGATCAGTCCGACTCAGCCTCCCTAAGTGCTGGAATTACAGGCATGAGTCACTGCACCTGGCCTAAGAATTTCTTTATAGCAATACAGATACATTATGATTGAGTTAGGTTTTTCCAAAAAGTCAATTTATCTTTTGAAAAGCAAAGTATAATTATATACTACACTCACAAGGGAGAAAATTTTATAATAATATCAACAATATGAAATAAGCATTTGATAAAATTCAACACCCATTCATGATTTTTTAAAAAAGTGTAAGAAACCAGGAATAGAAGGGAACTTACTTAACACTGCAAAGGATAGCTGTAAAAACCCTATACCAAATATTATGCTTAAAAATGTAGTCATTCTCTTTGAGATGGAGACTGTATTGATAGTCCTAACTAGTAAACTAAACCAACAAAAATAAATATAAGATATAAAAACTATAAAGGAAGGAAGAAAAATATCACTTCTTTCAAAGAGCCTAAAAATAATCAGAATTAATAAGGAAGTTTGACAAGATTGACAGACATCCATATAAAACACCAACAATGCATTGTAGAATTTAACAATATGATTTTAAAATGTATTAATGTTAATAAGAGCTATTATTTATAACTATCAAAATCTAAGAATAAATCAATACCTGGGAATAAATCTAACAAAATACATGCCAAACCTTTAGAGAAAATGATGAAACTTATAAAAAGTTATAAAATACCTAGATAAATAGAGAACTGTACCATGTTCATGGCACAAAGATTCAATATAATAAAAATGCAAGTTATCTCCAAATTGAACTATAGGTTCAAAACAATTCCGATGAAAATCCCAACAAAGTCTGAAACTTGAAAAGTTGTTTCTAAAATTTAGGTCGAGTATAAAACAAAAACAAAACAAAAATAAGATATAAGATGACACCCAGAAACACTCACACACACCATGACAGATGTCAACACAGGTGAACGAAGACTGAAACGTAAAAAGCAAAATTATAAAACTTTTAGAATTTAGGAAAATATTTTTATGACCACACAACAGATATCTAGGAAAGATCTCTTAAGACACCAAAGGGTAGAGCCATAAAGGATTAATTAATTTCATTTAGTTTAAATTATAAATTTCATTAAAAGTTATCATTAAAAAAAGACAAGCCACTAACTGGGATGCATACTACCAACAAAAGATTGATACCCAGATTATAGAAAGAACTTGTAAAATCAGTAAAAGGACAAGCAACACAATAGAAAAATGAGCAAAAGGCTTAAATAGGTACATTTCATAGAGAATGAAATGAATAAGAAATTCATGAAAAGATGCTCAATCTCATCATTATAGGGAAATACAATTTAAAACCACAATGAGATACTATTTCACTGTCACCAGATTGGCAACAATTAACAACCTGCCAAAACCAAGTGTTGGCTAGGAATTTGTTGACCCAATAATTTTTCCACTTGTAGAGACAATGGGGATATTCAAAACAAAGAGGAAATATCTCCTAAATAGTGAAAGGATACAAAACAAGTACTCTTTCTTACTAAATACCCACCTGTGGCACATAAAAAACAGTTCTTTTTCTTTTTTCCTGCTTTGCAGACATTCACAATGCTCAGCAGGCGTTCATCATTTGGTGTAAAAATGTCTCTTTGTAATGCATGCTTGATTGCTGTCATCTTTCCTCAGCTGAAAAATTCAGAGTATAGATATTTAGCTCATTCTCAACATTACTGCACCTTATACTTTTGAACTTTTGATTTGAAAATGATTTTTGGTTAACAAGCCTAGGGAAAATGATTTAATATATTAATACACCTAAATCACAAAAATATAAAGCTGTAAGTTTGGGAAATAAAATTAGAGAACCAGTATTATTGACTCCAATATGTTTGGAAATGCTCAGAGTATGTATATACACACACACACATACACATACACGCACACAAGATTTAAGAAAAAAATCTTCAAACCCATGCTCAATCTTTAAATATAGTTTTCTACATAAAGAACCCTTACAACTCAACACCAGAAAGACAAATAACCCAATTAAAACTTGGATAAAAGACCTGAATGGACATTTCTCCAAAGATACACAAACGGCCAATAAGCACATCAAAAGATGCTTAACACCACCGGCCACTGAGGAAATGCAAATCAAAACCACAATGAGGTACCAACCACTTTACACCCACGAGGATGGTTAAAATAAAAACGATAGAAAATAACAAGTGTTGGTGAAGATGAGAGGAAACAGAATTCTCCTACATTGCTGGTGGGATTGTAAAATGGTGCAGCAGCTTTGGCAAAAAGCTAGGTGGCTCCTCATTAAGTTAAACAAGGGTTACCTTATAATCCAATAATTCCACTCCCAGGAGAATAGAAAACATATGTCCATGCAAAAATCTGTACATGAGTGTTCATGGCAGCATTATTTGCAATAGCGAAAAAACAGAAATAACGGAAATGTGCATCAAATGATATATAAGCAAAATGTGGTATATCCACACAATCGATTATTATTCGGCTGCAAAAAAAAAAAAAAAGGAAATGAAGTAATGAAACATGTTACAATATTGATGAATCTTTAGAACATTATGCTAAGTGAAAGGAGCCAGACACAAAAGATCACATATTGTATGATTCCATTGATATGAAATATCCAGAATAGGAAAATCCATAGATACAGAAATGTAAGTGGCCTTCAGGAGCTGGAGGGGAAGGCGTAAAGAAGGAAAGGAGGAGTGATTGCTAATGGGTATGGAGTTTCTTTTTTGGGGTGATGACAATGTCTTTCAACTAGATAGTAATGATGGTTGTACACCTTTGTGGATATGCTAAAATCACTCAATTATACAATTGAAAAGGGTGAATTTTATGATACATGATCTCAATAAAACTGTTATAAAAATAGGTTTCTACTTATCTCCCTTTTCTCATCTAACTCAGCATCTTTTCAAACAACAAGTTAAAATATTTCTTAATCTTTTTCAAATCTAAATTTCTGCGGATATCTATTACTATTTTCCAATGCAAATGTGTAGTATTTCACACATGTGAGCTTGCCTAGGACACTAACTTTTAAAATACTATTTCTTTCTATGGGAAAATGAGGAAATTATGATTTTTAATACATGATTAACAACACATTTTTATAGCAAAATGACACTTTTGTAAATTAAGTCTTTCCAATATTGTACTCAATCTGTACAACTTCTATTTCTGCTCCAATTCCAAAAAATTGCTTTCTCATACAATTCACATCTTCCCACTTCCATTTCATCTCAGCCTGTAGTCTTTTTACATTCTCCTCCTTTCTGTTCCCTTAAGCTGGCCTCTCAAAGTTTACTTCTTTTCCAACCTTGCCTGGAGACAGTGCTCCTTTTCCTATACCTAAACTATCCCCTACAATTATTTCACCCTGTTTGTAGACCAGCTGATCTTGTTTTTATCAATCTCCATAAACTGTATTTTTTCTTCACTTCTCTTGGATTACCAGACGCCACTTTAAAAAGCCACATATTCGCCTGGCGCAGTGGCTCACGTCTGTAATCCCAGCACTTTGGGAGGCCAAGGTGGGTGGGTCACCTGAGGTTGGGAGTTCGAGACCAGCCTGACCAACATGGAGAAACCCCTTCTCTATTAAAAATACAAAATTAGCCAGGCGTGGTGGCTCGCGCTGAGGCAGAAGCATCAGCCTCCTGAGAGGCGGAGGTTGCAGTGACCCGAGATCGCACCATTGCACTACAGCCGGTGCAACAAGAGCAAAACTCCTACTTTAAAAAAAAAAAAAAAAAAAAGCCACATATCCATGCTCATTTCATGCAGTACAAATACCTACATCTGGTGAAAGCTAGACTTTCCGTGCTGCTCAGCAATTAATCTTTCATTTGATGAATCCTTTCCTATTCCCCAGGACTATTGTTGCAAATCCCTATTATTCTTCTTCAGTTCCCAACTCTAGCATTAGCCTCCTTCCTCTCTGCAAATGACTTAATAACCTACCTTGCAGAGAATATAGAAACACAATTATCCCCAACTGCTTTCTTCTCCATCTCTCTACACCTTCACCCATCCTAACCTCCTTTTGGTCTGTTATAGTGTGTCCATGCAGCTAATCCCTTAATATATTGTAGGGCCTAGATACTCTGTTTCTTCCTAAGCCCAAGCCCCATTGTACACTGGCCAGTTTACTTTTCTATCTCTGGGCTTTTGCTCATGCAATTTTCTTTTCTTAGAATTCTCTTCTCCCTGGGAAATTAAAATTCATCCCTCAAGAATGTGCTAAAATGTCATCTCTTTTGTAAAGTAGCCCCTCCCTGCCACCTCCCCACGCAGAGAATATTTTCTACTTCTCTAACATTTCCCATCATAAATAAAACAGCATTTATGAATTGTATTTTCTAGTTAGTTGTATTTTATCCCCTACTCAAAGCAGTACCATGTCGTAATCATCTTTGCATTCCTAGATCTTGGCAAATTAGGCATTTGGTAAATGTTTAAATTAACTGACATGACAGCTATAGATCCTCCAAGATTCCCCCTTTCCAACTTTCACACCTATAAGCAAATGTCCAGGTTCAAAATCCACCATATTTGATTCCCTCTTCTGTTGTCAAGATGAAATCTGATATCACACTCTGATTTTCCCCCATCTACATGTAATTTATTCCTTTCTTTTCCCACTGTAAATATACCAACTCAGGTTCCTATCAATTTTATTTAACCCTACAAAATCTGGTTATCTCTCTGCATGGCCCCACAACCCTAAACAACAACAAAATAATCTTAAAGACAGTTTGTATTACATCATGCTCTTACTCAACATTTTCCTAATGTTCTCAAAAACAAACCTTCCACCCCAAGCACTCTGTTCATTTTGGATGTCAAATCTTCACTTTGGTGCTTTCCATGTAAGGAATATCCTCTCCACCCTATCCAAACCCTAATTACACTCCATGGTTTACATGAAGTTGATTCAATAATCCAAATTGATCTCTCCTCTAAATTTCTACAGCACTTACTGCATTTGCTAAACAAATCAAGCATTTGCTGTCTAATGGGCTCATTAAATCATAAGCCTCTGTATCTCAAGAATTCTCTTAAAGAGAAAGAAGGGAGGAATGTTCATGATAGTTTTGTGTTTAGTGGATACTTATATCTCTTAAGGGAATTAGAACTGAATAGTAAAAACTAGTCAAATGAATGACTAATACGGACCAACGTTTACCCATATTCCTGCTCTGGCTAAAAGCAACAACTGAATTGTACAGTGAGTGGCGAAACAAGAGAGGACAGAGCATACCTCATAAAGAAGTTAGGCATAATGAAAAGCAGTATGTGACTCTTCATTCAGCAAATACTGATGCTTAGTAGATGCTAGACACTACTCTGGGTTACAGTGGTCAACATGACAGACATGTTCATAAAGACCTGAGGCCGCGTGCTTCTATGGCATTTACATTCTGCAAGTCGAGTGATTAACTTCGGTCTTTTCAGTACTTTTCAGCAAGTCTGTAAATAAATCCCTAGAAGTCCTCTAAAATTATTTTCCAGGTCTGAGAACCCATGTGTGACCACGTTCCAAAGGCAGCCGGCCACTGTTTACTCTGTACTGGTTGTTTCCTTAAACTCAGTTGGACCACCACACTGTGGTCAGTGTGAGTGCCCGTGTGCACTGGGTCCTGTATGCTGCTGAGACATATTAGTGCATGAAGTATTGTAATCTAGAAGATAAAACTGTGCATGAAAATAGGGTAATGCACTTAAGAGATGTGGGGGGCGGGGAGAAATGTGGATTTGGACAAAGGGGAAGGCACTGTCACGCTCTCCTCTCCTGGCACGCCAAAGAGCGTACGATCAGGGCCATTTTGCACAAACAAAATCTGGATCCGATAGGCGGAACCGTAATGGGGCCCATGAAGACTGCCCTCCCAGCTCCGCATTCTCCCAGACCCGAGGACAAGGGGCTGGAGAATGCTCTGACCAGACTTTGCGTCTTACCGGGACAAACGGGGAAAGGAAGGTCAGAGGGAGCGGTGTCAGACCCCGGGCGTGGAGACAGCAGCGGGACTGAGGAGCCGCCTTAGACCCTGGTGCCTGTCTGTCAGCTCGTCTGTCCGCCGCCGCCGGAACTACCGAGCAGCTGTGGCCGAAGGCTTACCGCAAGGCCGAACTGAGCCCGGCTCTGCCGAGGCGGGTCTTTCAAAACGGAGACCGGATGGGGGCCACGAGGATGTTCCCCTAAATAAAGCCTTGAACGGGAAGTGGCCGTTCCCCCAACACTTCCTATATCCGTGCACGTGACAAACTCCGCGCCGGAAGCTGACCCCGTAGAGAAGGAAAAAGATGCGAATGGGGGGGGGAAAAGGAGTGGCCAATAGACGCGGAGGGGCGGGGCGCCAGCCGACGGGCGTGGCCAGGCTGAGCAAGGCCTCACTGGAGGGGCTAGTTAGGGAAAGGCAGGGGCGGGGCCTTTTGGCACAGAAACTGACTTGGGAGTTGGGGATTTTATGCTGTGTAGTATTTATTCTCTCTAAAAGTGTTATTTATTCAGATATTTGCAGCAATTCACTTAAGAAGAAATTCGATTAAATGTTTTCCTTTTTTCATATGTAAAGCTCTATTAACTCTAGATCTTTGCTACTTAAACTTTGGAGAGCTTAAATGAGTTAAATCAGATTCTCTGCGGGTGGGATCCAGACATCAGTACTTTTAATATGGTCCCAGATGATTCTCATATACAGCTATGGTCAAGAACCACTGTTCCCATGACCTTGATACTCAAAGTGTGGTCCGTGGAGTAGCTACTTGGGCATAATCTGGGGTCTTTTAGGAAATGCAGCCTCTCTGGATCACACCAGATCTACTGAATCAGAATCTGCATCTTAACAAGATAATACTTATGCAGATTTAAGTTTGGGAGGCATAAATGATGCCAATGTTGCTGGTTGCGAGGTAGGTGTCTTATTTATTCCGTATTCCTGGCACCTTTTTCTGCACTAGACACTTTGATTCCAGGTACAGAGGTGATTCAGGCATAAATCTTACCCTAAAGGAGTTCCCAGTGTGGTAGGACTAGACAAGGTGTAGATACAAATATATATAAAATAGGACACAAAATAAGTGACCAAAGAGATACAGATCAGATAAGTGAGCTAGAAATTCAAAGGAGCAATTTCTTTGCTCCTGCTCAACACAGTCCTTTGCAAGGGGATGCAGGAATACATTCATGCATGCCATTCATTTGACAAATAACCAGAGCCACCTCTAAGCCAGGCATTGTGTTAGGTGTTCGAGATACAAAACAGGGGTCCCACTTAGAAGAAGGACATACTCAGTGGGGAGAGAGAACTAAATAAGTGCATAAATTACAGTCTAGTGAGGTAAACTCAACAACAGTGGTAGAAAAAAAAGAGACTGACTACCATGGGAATGCAAAAGAGGGAGTAATAATTCTTCCAGAGATGGATTCATAGAGCAAGTGACAAATGAACTGTGCAAAATATCTTTCAGTATTTATTTGAAGACATAATTTGGTGGAAAAAATAGCAGCAATAGCAGGGAACTGTTTGTTACTCAGATTAATATATTGTAGTCAACAGTACTTAAAATACCTTTCACTTTCATAAAATGACTTCCCTTTTAAGAGCAGGATCTGGTTATATCTTAACAAAGACCCCTTCCTGCCTGGCACCAGAATGCTTACTGTGGACACTCTTTCTATGACAATTGCATGTGTTATTTGGTCCTATTATCTTTCTTTTATTTACCTATATGTTTATAGTGCCCCTCAAATTTGGGAAATGAATTGCATTTCGGAAGCCTAGATCTCTTTCTTGAACTTCAAGATTTGTGTATATACTGCCCGTCGCCTGACATTGCCACTTGGATGTCTTAATAAGACACCTCAAATTTGTGTGTTCAAAAATTAAATTATCCTTTCTCCTCTTAGATTCCCTGCAAAGTGAGACTTATGTGTGATAGTTATTTGGGGATTTGATCCCAGGGAGCAAAAGTGAGGGAAGAGGAAGAAGACAAAACAAAGAAGAGGAAGATGCAGTATAAGAATGTGTTACTGAATTGGTCATCACCATATCTGAATGTTTTCTCAGTCTCTTAGGACCTTCTAAGAAGCTTTACGAAATGAGCCTCAGAACTGTCCGTTAAAGGAAAGAACAGAGGAAGCATTTTTGTGTCGGCTCCTGTCCCCTTTAGTTGAAGGTTAAAGCCCTTGGGCATTAACTACTCCACACTTCCAAATCGCTCAGTTGTGAACGCCAAGCTGACTCCCACATCAGAGACATACTGGGGCAGGAAGTAAGAGGAGAGGTGCTGTCATTTCACACTTGTTCAAAGCCCATCAGACTGCTCTGAGCAGGTTGCTGCAGCAGTGGTTAGAATAATAGGCTGAAGGGATTTGAAGTGGTGGCCCAAGGTGCATGGAAGGACACAGAAGGTGTCCATACCTTACACCACTCTGATCTGCTTGTGCCCTCTGTTATGTTCAGTCCTTCACAGAGGTCTCTTCAAGGTGATAACCAAATCTCAGCAAAGCCTTAATATTAAGAGAGTCAATAGAGTAAGTTTCAGTTGTTAGTGCTGCACTGATGTCAGGAGCATACTTGTATTAACTCCCTCTTCCACTACCCATTCTAACTTTCCCTCACCATTGGCCAGCACATCAGCTGTCTAGGTTGTTTCTTTGGTGAAGGCCCCCACCTTCAGCCTTGTTTTCCTTTCTCTGGTTACGCCATGATCGCTGTAATTGCCTGTTCAATTTATCCTTGGGTACAGAAACACTGAGATAAGCCCCAGTGAATTCTTTGGATTCCAAATTCCTCCGGAGTGCTTCTGCAGAGAAACAATCCCAGATCCTTTCGCTAATCACAGTTGATTAAGTATAGTAATTCCTTTCTTTATCAGCTTGTCCACTTCCATAAGAAGCACAAAGTAACCAAGTAAAAGTTTTAAGTGCAATGAATTCCATAGTGTTTATCTTGGTGGAAACATTCCCCACTCAATCCCTGTATAACCAATTATTGCAATCTAGTAAATCCTATTTTTTTTTGAGACAGTCTTGCTCTGTCACCCAGACTGCACTGGTATAATCTCAGCTCACTGCAACCTCTACCTCCTGGGCTCAAGCAATTCTCGTGCCTCAGCCTCCCAAGTAGCTAGGATTATGGATGCATGCCACCACACCCGGCTAACTTGTATTATTTTTTAGTAGAGATGGGGTTTCATCACGTTGGCCAGGCTGGTCTCAAACTCCCAACCTCAGGTGATGTACCTGCCTCCTTGGCCTCCCAAAGTGCTGGGATTGCAGATGTAAGTCACCTTGCCCAGCCCAAATCCTTAATTTGAGAGATATCTGTAAGTGGGTCACTGGGAATGATAATAAGGACCAATCTTTCTCCATTCCTGACTTTCTGGAGCCATGTCTTTAGCTGCTAGTGCACACTTTATTAGTCTATTCAGTACATTAACCACCTTTTTTAGAACAACACTCCAATCCCAAGCAGACATATTAGCCGAGCCTGTAACAGGCCATTCCATCATTTCATAAAGCTAGCTGCATCTGAGTGTTGAGGGATATGGCAATATATGTGAATAGCCATGGATTCTATGGTATATTTAATGGTATATTGTGACTTTTTGGGGGCTGTAAAATGGATTCCTTGGTTGAGGTAATGCTGATGAAGAATGACATAATTCTGGTGATTATAGTTGTTGGTAGAATCACTGTAGGCAAGAAAGGAAAATCTAGAAGCCTGTAAATAGTTTTACTTCAGGCCACTTGTCCTATATAAAGTGAACAATAAAGTGTGCTGCTCTAAGCTCTTCCAACTGGAAAGGTATTCCTACAGGCTGCCATTCTTAGAGCCATCCCTGAGTAGGTCTAAAGTGTAGCAGCCCACTTTTACCTACCCACCAAGATAATGTGCCAACCCATCTGTGAACCAGGCTCAAATGTTTAATTCTGTGTGAAGTTTTCATAAAGAACTTTCAAGAGGCCATAGTAGTGAATTGAGGAGGAGATGTCAATGCTATAAAAGTAAGTGCTGGGGGAGTCTGAGTCAGACATTCATGTAATTTACTTGTGTCTTCTGGATCTACTTAGACTAGAACCTATATGATTTCCATACTTCAGTAGACTGCTTCCGTTCTTATGATTTGGTGTGCCTGATAATATCCAGCCCTAGTTTTCCCAATGGAGAATAGTTCTCTGCCTTGGAAGGCATGGCCCTGTTTACCACTAGGGAATTGTGCTGCAACACTCTCACTGGAGCTTTCCAGAGATTTCACACAGTGCTCTTATTTATCACAGATCCTTCTAGCACCATCAGATCTGCTGCAAACAATGGCCTAAACATTAGGACAACTTTGCATCCCAACCCTTCTGAGCAACATATCCAAGTGGTGGGTATTTTCATTTCATAGTTAAGTTCATTCCAATATTTTTACTCCTGGGAAACAGAGTCTAGTGGTGATTCTTCACTCACATGTGGTAAATTCATTCTAACATTCCTGATTCCTTGAGTCTTCTGAATTCCTTCTCAATACTCATTCAAGATAGTTCTAGCATCTCAACCTCACTTAGCACAGGCCATCATCATGCCCAATATTTAAGGAAACCCCAATGTTGTTTATTAGGACTTACTCCAGGTGTCTATCAAAACATCAAATCCAGAATCATAGGTGAATGGCCCACATCATAAAATTTCCCCTGTCCAGCCTTACAATATGATTCTTGTGCTCTAACACTCTAACTGTTCATTCTCACTCATGTCCCCCTGTTTCTACTGATACATGCTAGCCCATTTCGCAGTTCCTTTTGACTTCATCTAGTTCAGCAAATTTCAAATGGGGATGATTTTTTACCCCCAGGGAGCATTTGACATTGTCTGGAGACATTTTTGGTTGTCACTCCTGAGAGAGGTCTACTATCATCTAGTGGGTAGACGACAGAGATGCTTCAAAACAATCTGCAATATATATGACAGCCATCCACAACAAAGAATTATTCAGCCCAAATGTCCCTAGTACCAAGGTTGAGAAACACTATCTAGCTCTACCTGGATCAGAGACTGCAATTCCCCACATAGGCTGTGCTGAGATTTGACCCTGGTTATAGGGTTGAGACAATCTGTGTATGTGACAAGTGGGTGGTAGTAGGGGTGGATATCGTGGAAAATGAGGCTATATTATAAAGCATTTGCCTCGGAAATATTGTTTGCAGCATTTCCAGACAACGGAGCCTTTTTTTTTTTTTTAAATCAAGAAGACTTGGTATAGAGGATAAAACAAAATCTGGGAATTTAAGATTATAAGGCCCACGCAAATGTTCCCGTTCTAGATCTCAAAGGCCTATTATTTTCCTACTAGGGACCTGATTTAGCATGAATGTTTATGGGCTGTGCATTTGCAACTATGGTTTGAATGGAGTGTAAGCATAACCCTTTTGATTAGATACTGGGATGATTTTCAGTACAATCTGCTCAGTGGCTACATTGTCTTCAAGGCTTTCATAGTGTTTCCTGATTAGATAGCTGGGTGGGTTGAGCCTGTCATTTTCTTTTCTTAAGATCTCCAAAGCAGTTAACAGAAGTCAGCTTGCTTTATAATTATAGGTGCTTCCATAATGCTCAAGTGCCATATCCACCATATAATCCAATGCCTCATCTTCTGCTTGTATCTCATTCCATTCTACTACTGCTGAGTGTCTGAGTCATTGTGACTATGGAGCATGCCAGAGGTAGCCATCACTTGCAGTTTACCACTCACCACTTACCACCAGCAGGGGTCCTTATTGTCTTGTGATCAGTGTTTTAGGGTCAGTTCCAAAATTCCACACTGAGGATTTGCTTATGAAGGTCACTTTTGGTGCCTGGATTCACCTGAAAGCAGAGCCCAAGACACAGGCTAATGTGTTGGTAGTTTGCTTGAGAATATGAATTCATGGACTAGGATTGGAATTCAGAGGTAATAAAACAGAGAAAGGAGGAAAAGTTAAGTCAAGAGTACATTATTGAATTGACTTCCGCCGTGGGCAACTAGTTGATAAAACCTGTAGCACCTTCTGAAATGTGTGCCTTATGAAATGGGTCTCAGAACTCTGGACTGGAGTGAAGAAAGAGGAAAGCGTTTATTCATTGGCTTCAGGCTGTCATTGGTTAAAGTTTTCACCACATACTTCTAGTTGTATACATGCACGTAGGGTTGACTTCTGCAGGTATTCCATGCTATGGCATGAGATGCAATATCCTATGCCATGGATAAGGGGTGAGAAAGGCAAGATGCCGTTACATGGCCTTTGACAGAAGGCAGCTGATTCCTGCACAGGATTGGTCACTGCAGCAACACCTAGAATAAGGAGTGAGGCTGGAAGGATTTAAAATGGTAAATGAGAGATGTTCAAATACTGCTCATGCCCCAGTTTTCTCTGTTTGAGTTAATGTTATCTCCATCTTTCCAGATACCCAGACTAGTCTTTGACCCCTCTATTTTTTTTTTTTTAAGAGATGGTGGTCTTGCTGCATTGCCCAGGCTGGCCTCAAATTCTTGGGCTCAATGGCTTCTCTCACCTCAGCCTTCTTAGCACCTGGGACTATAGGTGTGCACTACCATGCCTAGTTTGGACTCCTATTTTTATCTCATACTTTATGTCCAATAATTTAAAAATCTTGTTGATTCTGCCTTAAAAATATATCCAGACCACTTTTCACTATCTTTACCATTTCTCTTTTCTGGATTGTTGCCAATATCATGTCTCTTCTGAATTACTGCAAAAGCCTCCTATACTGTTCGCTTTGTCTCTCTCTTTCTCTCTTTAGAGACAGCATCTTGCTCTGTTGCCCAGGATGGCTCAAGTGATCCTCCTCCAGAATAGTTGGGATTAAAGTTGCACACTACCACACGTCGCTAGTTAAAAATGTGTGTGTGTGTGTGTGTGTGTGTGTGTGTAGACAAGTTCTCTCTATGTTGCCCAAGCTGGTCTCGAACTCCCCAGGCTCATCTCGAACTTCCCAGGCTCAAGCAATCCTTCCACCTCAGCCTCTCAAAATGCCAGGATTGCAGGCATGAGCCACCACATGCTTATCTGTTTACAGATTATTCTGAACACAGATGTCAGCGTGATCTTTTTAAAAGCATGAGTCAAATCATGTTACTCTTTGCTTAGAATCCTCCAACAGCTTCAGAATAAAAGCCAAAGTCCTTATAGTTACCTGTGAGACCTACAAGTCCTCCTTCCCCAGCCACTGGGACTTGATCTTCTACTATCCCCTTTTGATTGTTCTCCTCCAGTTCCTTTGACACCCCCATTCCACCCCGCCCTTGCACTCACTCACCATTGGTTCATAAAAAGTCCAGGCAAACTGCCTCAGGACTTTTGCACTTGCTATTCCCTCTGCCTGGAATGATTTTCCATTAAATATCTGCATGGCTTACTACCATGTCCCTTCCAAGTCTTTGCTCAAATGTGACCTCACTGAGGCCTTCCAAGAATAACCCTATGTAAGATCATTCTCCAACCACCCTACACCCAGCATTTTTTATCTTCCTTTTTTGGCTTTTGTTCTTCATGATTCTTACTACATTTTGACATACTGTATATATTATTTGTTTGTACATTTGTTTATTTGCTGTTTCTCTAGAATGAAGTTTTATAATTGCTATTTCTCTAGAATGAAGTTTTATAAAAGCAAAGATTTTTATCTGTTTTGGTCACTGATGTTTCCCTGATTCCTAGAACTTAGAACAATATCTAACAATTATATAACACTTATCATGTGCTATGTACTATTCTAAGTATATTTCATGTATTAATTAATTTAATAATCACAACTACCCTTGAGGAAGGAATCTTTATTATCCTCATTTTAAGATCAGAAAACTGAGGAACAAATTGTCTACTCCTAGGACACACAATATACCATGGTAGTCTTTCAATGAATATCTCTTTATGTTACCGCAGCCCACTGCATAAAGTAGACATGAGAAGCAACGTGAAATAATGAAAAGTATATCATTACTGCAATTGATATGGGAGGGGGGCAGGGAAGTGCTGGGAAAAGAAGGGCTTGGTCCCTGGCTAGGGCTCCACACCCCTGGGCCTGTGCCTACAGACCTAGGTGAGGACAAGCACTCCTGCCTTTGTGCCCAAAGTTACATTTTCCAAGACCACCCTGACCTGCCACAGCTCTGTCTTGTGCCTGTAAAAACCCTGAGACCCTAGCAGGCAGAGACACGAGCAGCTGGACATTGAGAGGAACACCTTGGAAGAAGAATACTCAAGAGGGTGGACATCGATAGGAGCATGCCAGGGGAAGAGCACACCAACAGACGCGGCAGGCTGTCCACCAGCAGGCCGTCCACCAGCAGAACATCCACCAGCAGGCCATCCACCAGCAGGCCATCCACCAGCAGGCCATCAGCCTGTGGAATGATACAGATTTTGGCCAGGATGGTCAGAGGAGAGCCTGGGCTCCTGAGCCGCCTGACTCCAGGAAAAAACCACCTTCCCACTCCATCTCCCTCTGGCTCCCCCAACTGCTGAGAGCTACTTCCACTCAATAAAACCTTGCACTCATTCTCCAAGCCCACGTGTGATCCGATTCATACACCAAGGCAAGAAACCTCAGGATACAGAAAGCCCTCTGTCCTTGCCATAAGGCAGGAGGTCTAATTGAGCTAACACAAGACGCATATGGCTGACTACAGTGAAAGAGCAGCCTGTTAACAGATGCCCACTGGGGCTTCAGGAGCTCTAAACATTCACCCCAAGACACTGCCATGGGGTTGGAGCCCCACAACCTGCCCGTCTGCATGCTCCCCTTAGAGGTTTGAGCAGTGGGACACTGATGAAGTGAGTGACACCCTCATCGCATGCCCTGAGAGGAGGATAAGGGAACTTTTCCTGTTTCAGAATCACACAGATCAGGGGTTCATATCTGGTCTTTACCCTTTGTAGAGTCAATGAAGACAGGGCAAGTTACTTAACTCTTCAGAGCCTCAATTTTCTCATCTGTAAATAAAAAATAATAATCCCGTCTTGTGCAGGTTTGCTAAGACATTTCTTGTAAAGCACTTGTCACGTTGCTTGGCACACAGTAAGCATTCAATAAATGGTAGCTGTTATTACATGTAGATTGGTTTAGTAGATTAAATTGGGCAGATTAACCTTCTTGAAAAACATATAATAGTTACCCAGTTCTCTGCGCAAGGAGGCTCTGAGGTTCTGCTTCCTTTACGTGGAAAGAAGGCTGCATATATTAAGATATATCACATATGAGGGAATCTTATATTAACGTAGCATGAAATAACTTTTCCACTGTTAATAAGCTCCAAGGGAAAAGTCGATGATTTATGGAAGTCGTTTCCTCAGAGAAATTACTCTTGTTCCTGTGCATCAGTAAAACAAGGCCTGAAGATTGTAAAGAGTTCATGTTCTTCTCAAGACCTGAATCCATTTTGCACCTTTTGAAGGGGGAAGGAGACATTCCTTTTCCTCAGCTTGAGGAAGGGCAGAAGTTCCCCACTCCCCCTAGGGCTCTCTCTGATGAAGCATCCATCTGTGAGAGTTCCGCTGGCTTTGAGAACATTGTTTAGTGAGAAAACTCATAGATTTCATGGAAGTAGACTTTCATATAGCCACTGTTACTGTCATCCAAACTGTCCTTTGAGGTCAGTCTAATTAATTTCAATTTGGGTATAAAGCTAAGGGATCTTCACATTTTAAAAATTATTTGACATTTATTATGACACTTATTTTGATTTTTCTCTTCGCTATTTTTTAGCATGTTTTGCTTATAATTTAATGATGTGTGTTCCTGTCTAACTTTTTTTCAGAGCTGTAAGACTGTTAGTATCAACACAAAGAATGCCAAGTTAACTCTTTGGTTGGGGGTGGACAATGAAAGTTATAGTGCTGCACTTCCCAGATTCTTTATTTTCTTTTTTTTTCTTTTTTTTTTTTTGTTGGAGACAGTCTCTCTCTGTTACCCAGGCTGGAGTGCAATGGCGTTATCTCAGCTCACTGCAACCTCTGCCTCCCAGGTTCAAGCGGTTCTTCTGCCTCAGCCTCCCAAGTAGCTGGGACTACAGCTACACTACACCACGCCCAGCTGATCTTTTGTATTTTTAGTAGAGACAGGGTTTAGTAGAGATGGGGTTTTGCCATGTTGCCCAGGCTGGTCTCAAACTCCTGGGCTCAAATGATCAGTGCACCTCGGCCTTTCACCAGATTCTTTATTTTCTAAATATCTTTAACAATTGCAGCAAGGAGGAAATGGCTTTATTGTTAAATACGTAAAGCAATTGGTTTTTGTTTTAGGTTTTGTTAGAAATAGATGTAAATATCCCCACATGATACTTCCCACTTCTTTGTAGCTTTATGGGAGGAAGTCAGGGAGCCATTAAATGAGGATGATAATTACTTATATCAATATTAAGTACATATTATAAATAAATATTAATTAGATAATAGATGCACAGTTGACATCATTATGGGAAAGTAATATAATATGACATACAAATAAATATGGAGAAGGCAAAGATTGAGTTGCAGAATCACATTGCCTCTAAATGCCTTTCTTACGCAGCACCTTATTTAATATACATATTGTAAAGTGATATTACAATAAAGGGCAGTCATTACAAATGCACGGTGCTGAATTCCCTATACACATTCTAGGAGATTCTCTCAGAAGTGTAGAGATAATCTGTTACCTAATTCATTCTGCGTGCGTCTCTTTTGGGAATTGGTCACCATTGATATCATATGCATATTTTGGCTTTAAGTGGAGGTTAATGTTTCTCAATGTGACTTTATTAATACACTTAGGTCGAGCACTGGCACTGGGGATGTAAGAGATGTAAGACTATTAGTACACACTCTTTTCTGCTGCTGGAAAGCCTAGACCTGCACTCTAGAATTGTAAGTAAACCAAGATAAAGAACTGACAAACAGGCTTGACCGTATTCATTTTTATTAAAAATCAGATTTAATGTTGAATACTCTGCTTTAAACTTATACCCCTTCTTTATCCCAGTTATTAAATTGCTCAGTGTTTGTATGGATAAAATTCAGTAAGAAGATACATTTTCACATATGCTAAGTAGTAAGTGTATAAATAGTAGTAACTTTCTGATAAGTAGCACTTAAACTATGCAAACATAAGGCTATTATTATTCAGTGACAGGTAATGTAGACCATTAACAAAGATCCTTGGGAATCAAAGGCTTCTTAGGAGAGGCATGAAATGAGTCTTTAAGACTGCAGTTGCCTTAGAATTTTATGTAAAGTCTGGTACTTCTGTAATAATCTTGTTACTTATTTTCCCACAGAATCTTCAGTATTTCAGGCAAAATATTGAAAGCTGGTAGAGAGAAAAAGAGGGATAATTAAACCATGAACTAGAAAAACACAATTGTTAGGAGAAATTAAGTGAAAGTGGTCTGTAGTAAGTCCTCCAGCCTGGAATAGCTATATTAGGAATATGTGCAAAATCTTGATATTAGGACCAGCCATCTATAAAGTTAGTTTACCTGAAACAAATTTCCATCAGCATGGTTGAAATAAAAGATTTGTTTATGACAGTTATAGATATCTGTAGACTTTGCTTTGTATTCTTAACAATGAAACATAAATGGGGATTGTCAATTTCTGATGTAGTGGAGAGTTACAAGTATTTTTACCTAGCTTAACACTCTTGTCAGTGGTAACCTTTAGGACAGTGTATGTTTTTTCTACTATTTTGTATGTAAAGGTGGGATTTTTTTAAACTTTAAATTCTAGGATACATGTGCAGAATGTGCAGGTGTGTTATATAGGTATACATGTGCCATGGTGTTCTACTGCACCTATCAACCTGTCATTCAGGTTTTAAGCCCTGCATGCATTAGGTATTTGTACTAATGCTCTCCTTAAGGGTGGGAAAATTTTTTGAAAGCACAGGAAATTTTTTTCTTAGTATTTTCAGCTATACTTTCTCTTTATAATTTTTATTGTGTTAAAACACATAACATAAAATTTACTATTTTACTCATTTTAAGTGTACAATTCAATGATAAGTACATTCATAATGTATAACCATTATAACCATCCATTTCCAGAACGCTTTTTATCTTGAAAAGTAAAATTGTATAGCCATTAAACAGTAAGTCCCCATTTCCCTCCCCTCAACCTCTGACACCCACCATCCTATTTAGTGTTGCTTTCTTTTAACAGTAGTTTTTAGGATTAGAGAATTCGATAATTTTAAAATACTGAGTCAGTTAAACAAATATTTGCCTCTTTAAGCACCACTACAATCTCTGAGAAATAATTATGTTAATTCATAATTTCTTGGCTCAAACTTTCCCACGAAGGGACAAATGACTATTCTCACATAATGAATAAGCTACTCTTAGAGGCTGTCTAGGCAGGTGGTCACAGAATCCACGAGTTCTCTTCTATCGGGACTTGACTTCACTTTACACAAGAACTGAAAATTTTCAAGCTTCTCCCACAACTAGACTTCAAGGGTAACATTTTTAAATTAAAAAAACTTAGTCAATGGATTTGTAGAATCATAGTCCTATTTGCTGGTTGAGTAAGGATTAAAGAGATGTATATGATGCAAATGGGAACTATGACAAATATCAATCAAAGAAATACCTTTAAAATTTAGGTCTCCTTGTTACAAAAAATTAATCAGATTTTCCAAATCTCACTGCCAGCAACGAGGACATAAGATGTGTATTGGGGCAGACACTATATTATGTGACATAAAGAGCCCAAATATGGATCAGTTTTCAATGTCCCTTCAAGAACCTTGAAAGGAGACTGATGACCATTGGATGTATTTACTCTGTGGGGTTATCACTTCCTTGCCCATGCAATACCTTAGTGTGACTTTAAATGAAGCATATGTTATACTTTTGTTTTTTTGAGACAGAGTTTCCCTCTTGTTGCCCCAGCTGGAGTGCAATGGCGTGATCTCAGCTCATGGTAACCTCTGCCTCCCAGGTTCAAGCAATTCTCCTGCCTCAGCCTCCCCAGTAGCTGGGATTACCAGAAACGCACCACCATGCCCAGCTAATTTTGTATTTTTAGTAGAGATGGGGTTTCTCCATGTTGGTCAAGCTGGTCTCAAACTCCTGACCTCAAGTGATCATCTGCCTTGGCCTCCCAAAGTACTGGGATTACTGGTGTGAGCTACCATGCCCAGCCCATGTTATACTTTTTAAAGTAAAAATAATAATACAATTTTAAGCAGTATGTTCTTGCACAACTTGAATAACTCCACCTGAGAGGGATTTCCAGAACCTAGGCAGGCAGAGTGCCTTCTGTGTGACCAGCCATCCTCCCAATCCCCATCTAAGTGAGGAAACAATAGCAGGTAGGGGTTGGGCTTCTGAGAGTAGCATGTGAGCAAGAGAAACAACATGAGGGGTCTGTAGATTGAATTATTCATCTTTGTTATCCCCCTTTATTTCTACTATTCATTCAAATCCTTGATATGACCTCATGGTAGGTCCCTGTTTTCTATCTTTGGGCTTGGCCTGGTGACTTGCTTTGAACAATGGATTGCTAGCAGACATAATGTGAGTAAAAGCTTCAAATGTGCTTGTATACTTGGACTTTCCTTTTGCATTCCTGTCTTTGACAATAAGAAAAAAAGTTTTGCACTGGGCATAGTGGCTCATTCCTGTATTCCCAGCACTTTGGGAGGCTGAGGTGGGCAGATCACCTGAGGTCAGGAGTTTGAGACTAGCTTGGCTAAGGTAGTGAAATCCCTTCTCTACAAAGGAAAAAACAAAACAAAACACCAAAAATTGGCTGGGCATGGTGGTGCACACCTGTAATCCCAACACTCTGGGAGGCCAAGGTGGGTGGATCACCTGAGGTCAGGAGTTTGAGACCAGCCTGACCAATATGGCGAAACCCCATCTCTACTAAAAATACAAAAGTTAGCTGGGCATGGTGGCACACACCTGTAATCCTGGCTACTTAGGAGGCGGAGACAGAAGAATTGTTTGAACCTGGGAGGCAGAAGTTGCAGTGAGGTGAGATGCGCCACTACACTCCAGCTTGGGTGACAGAGTGACACCCCATCTCAAAAAAAAAATTAGGCATGGTTGTGTGCACCTGTAGTCTCAGCTACTTGGGAGGCTGAGGCAAGAGAATTGCTTGAACCCAGGAGCTGGAGGTTGCAGTGAGTCAAGATCACACCACTACACTCCAGCCTGGGCAACAGAGCAAGACTCCATTTCAAAAAAAAAAAGAAAAACAGAAAGAAAAAGAAAAAAGAAAAAAAGGGTAATTGTTGGTACCAGGAGGAAAGGGATGTGGAACAAACCTGACCTGACTTGAAGCTTGGAGCCCAGCCCAGGCAATTTCAGTCCAGCCTAGTCCAGCCTGATCAACCATATTGCAGTCAACCTACAGATGCATGAGCAAGAGCTAACTGCTTGTTTTTAAGCCTCTCAGATTTATGACTGTTTGTCACACAGCACTATTGTGAAAACAGCCAGATTGTAACCAAGCATCTCAGCTTTGGAATGCATTTAAAAATTTTTTTCTTGGGTCTTAAAATGTGGCCTTGAAATGTACTTTTAAACTGTGTTTCTCTCTCTTTTTTACCAGACACTTGCACTGTGCATGCTTATCTAACTATACGTTTGCTTAAAATTTCAGGAGCTAATTTTGAAACAACCTGGGCATGAAGCCCTTATAGAATCCTCCTGCTTAGATGGAGTAGTGAACAATTAGTCCACCATCATCTGATTGAAGTCAAGATAACATCAACCAGACCTTCAGATGGGCAATGACCCAAGGCAGCCATGGGAACAAGACATAAAGACCCGGCAGCCTGTAGCACTCCCACATCTCCCATACCAAGTTTCCCTTTGAAAATACTACAGTAAGTCTTAAAAATTGAGATGGTATCTTAGAATGCTTGTTCACCATCTTCTCAGTTTGCTGACTCTCCAGTGAAAACCTGCTTTTTCTCCCATCAAACCACACTTCTTGTGTTTGGCTTTCAAGTGGCAAGTAGCTGAACCTGCATTCAGTTACAAGATGATACAAAGAGATGCTCAGAATGTGGCTGAGAGAGGATGCAGGCCAGGTGCCTGTATCCTTAGCCTGTAACCTTAGCACTTTGGGAGGCCAAGGCAGGAGAATCGCTTGAGGCCAGGAAATCAAGATCAGCCTGGGAAACACAGTGAGACCCAGTCTCTACAAAAAATTTTAAAAATATATTTGCCAGATGTGGTGAAATGTGCCTGTGGTACCAGTTACTGGGGAAGCTAAGGTGAGAGATTCACTTGAGTTCAGGAGTTTGAGGCTGCAGTGAGCTATGGTTGCACCACTGCATTCCAGACTGGGCAAGAGTGAGACTCTGTTTCTTAAAAAAAAGAAAAAAAGAAAGAGAGAGAGAGAGGTTAAAGACAATTGCTGGAGTGTGTACTAGTGAGGACGTTTAAGGGTGTTCTCCATGTGTGCTGATGAGGGTGTATGAAGGAGGCAGCTTTCGTCCACTGCTCCAGAACTCAGCTGGGTGACCTAAAATTGTAGCGCTCACTTGCACTTTGTCATCTGAGTTAATTTCCATGCTAGGAATGATTCTCCTTAAGGTGTGGTGTACAGCCTGGATGCCTGTATGGGTGACTCTGTGACTCTTGGTTCCTAGGCCCTAGGAGTTTCAGACTACTTGCAGTGGTTACAGCAAAAGAGGAGTAAAGGAAAAAAATATGTAAGGAAAGAGTATAGAGAAATAAAGACATTTTGGCTTACAGAGGAATTAAACAGAAAGAGTGGGGGGAGAAAAGAAGAGAGAGAATGCAAAGGGGAGAGAAAAGAAACAGAGGAAGTAGTGCTAATGTGATTAGGTTTTCAATAAATACTCAAAAGTCATATTTCCTTTATAAAAGTTATATGTCAAAACTTAAATACATATATCTTGAGTGCCTCCTGTATATAATCCAAAGGTGAATGAGATACTATCTTTATTCTCTTTATAAAGACATCACTCTAATATAGGAAGTGGTCACTTTTGTTAACCACAGTCTGAACTTTTTCCCCCAAGAAGCAAACACATAAACTATATGGATAGGTTTTTATTCACTGGAGAGGGCAAGTAAGACTTGGCATAAGATATATGAGCACATCATCATTTTCACTCCCTGCTTTGATCAAAAGTTGTTTTAAGCTCTTGCCCTCTTTGTTAATTCTCAACAATATAGACAATTCTCAACACAACTAGATACTAGATGACTTTTCAGGGAATAACATTAAACTAAGCCATTTTTCTACATTTTGATGCTGTCTGTAAGTGACAGCCTTTATATTTTAGCTCCTTCATAGGGAATAAACTCGAATAACTCTTTGCTTTTTTTATTTAAAAAAAGAAAAAGCCTTACAGAACAATTGCAAAGATAGTACAGAGAACTCCTACACACTCCTCACCCAGCTTCCCCCACAGCTAACATCTCACATAACCATGGTACAATGATCAAAACTAAGAAATTAACCTCCCTCTAATGCCACTAACTAAATTATAGACCTTATCAGATTTCACAAGCTTTTTCACAAATATATTTTTTCTGCTCCATGTCTAATCTAGCAATCTACATTGTACATCATTTTCCTGTCTCCTTAAACTTTCTTCCAATCTGTTCATCAGGGTTATGGATTGAATTGTGTTTCCTCATCTCCAACTCACACGTTGAAGTCCTACCCTCCAGTGCCTCTGAATGTGACCTTCACTGGACATAGAATCTTTATACAGGTAATCAAGTTAAAATGAGGTCAATAGAGTGGTAATCCAATATGACTGGTATCCTCATAAAAAGGGGAAATTTGTACAAAGATGTGAAGGAAGATGATGTGAAGTCAAGGAAATGATGGCCATCTATAAGCCTGAGAGAGAGAGGTCAGGAACACATCCTTCCCTCACAGTTTTCAAAAGGAACGAGTGCTGTAGCTCCTTAATTTAGACGTCTGGACTCCAGAACCATGAGACAACAAATTTCTGTTGTTTAAATCACTCTCTTTGTGGCAGTTGGTGATGGGAGTCCTAGAAAATAAATATACTCAGTTCTTCCTTGTCTTTCCTGACCTTGACACTTTCAAAGAGTGGTATCTTGTAGAATCTCTCTGAATTTGGATATTCCTGATATTGTCTTATGGATAGACTAGGGTTATGGATTTCGGAGGAGCATCGCAGAGGTGATGTGCCTTTCTTAGTGCCCCATATCCGGTGGCATACAATATGGATTTGTGCCCATACTGGAAGGTTAACCATGATCCCTGGTTAAGAAGATGTTTAGCAGGTGTCTACCATTGCAAACTTACTATTTTTTTCTACTTTTAATCAACAAATACGTTAGGGGAGACACTTTGAGAGTATTAAAATATCTCATCTCTACATAAACTTTTACCCACTAGTTTAAGCATCAATTTGTTGATCATGTCTGCAGCAGTTACTACCATGTTTGAGTTTTTGTTCTGGAGACAGAGTCTCACTCTGTTGCCCAGGCTGGAGTGCAGTGGTGCAATCATAGCTTACTGCACCCACGGTTTCCTGGGCTCCTGCCTCCTGAGTAATGGGGATTACAGGAGCATGTCACTGTACCTGGCTAGTTTTTAATTTTTTTTCTAGGGTCAGGGTCTTACCATGTTGCCCAGGCTGGTCTTAAATTTCCTGGGTCTCAAGCAACCTTCCCACTGTGGCTTCCCAAATCACTGGCCAAAATTGTATATATCTATGGTATACAACCTGGTATTTTGAAATATGTATACATTGTGCAATGGGTAAATCAAGCTAAATCTATTTCTCTTAAGTAATTTTCAAGTAAACAATATGTAATTATTAACAGTAGATATAAAAATGTATAATACAATAGATCTCTTGAATTTGTTTCACTTGTCTAATTGACATTGCATATCCTTTGAACAACGTCTCCCTAATCCCGCTAACCCTCCCAAACCCCCAGCTTCTGGTAGCCACTACTCTACTTGCCCATGAAATCTACATTTTTGGGATTCCCTATATTAATGAGATCATATGGCATTTGTCTTTCTGGGCCTCGCTTATTTCACTTAACATAATGTCTTCCAGGATTGTCCATGTTGTCACAAATGACAAGATTTTCTTCTTTTTAAAGACCGCTTGTCCCCTTTTTAATAGCTTTAGATATAATTATAGGTTATAGTTCTAGGTTATATAATCATGGAGCTACAGATATAATTCTCATATCATACAATTTACCCATTTAAAGTGTATAGTTCAATGATTTTTGGCCTATTATGTTTTTTTAAAACTTGTGGTTATATATAACATTAAATTTGCTATTTTACCCATTTTTAAATGTACTCTTCAGTGGGATCAATTACGCTCACAAGGCTGTATAACCATCACCATTTTCAAAACTGTTTCATCAGCCAAAACAAAAAGTGATAAGCAATAACTCCCCATTCTCTGTCCTCCCAGTGCCTGTAAATCTTTAATGTACTTTCTGTCTCTGAATTTGCCTATTCTAGATATTTCACATAAGGAGAGTCATACAATATGTATCTTGTTGTGTCTGGCTTATTTCACCTAGAATAACGTTTTCAAGATTCATCCATGCTGTAGTATGTATCAAAACTTCATTTCTTTTTAAGGTAGAATAATATTCCATTGTTTGGCTGTACCACTTTTTTTGTCTATTCATTCATCTTTTGATGGACACTTGAGTTGTTTACACCTTTGGCTGTTGTAAATAATGTCAGAGTGTACACTGGTGTACAGATATCTAATCAAGTCCCTGTTTCCTTTTCTTTGGTGTGTATGTATACCTAGGAATGGAAATACTAGGTCGTATATTAACTCTCTGTTTAGCTTTTTGAGGAACTGCCAAAGCATTTTCCATAGTTGCTGCACCATTTTACATTCCCACCAGCAATGTATGATGGTTCCAATTTTCCACACCCTTGCCAACACTTATTCCCTCTCACTCCTGCCATTTTTAAAACAATAGTCATCCTCGGTGATATCTAAGTGGTATTGTCAGTGGCATGAGATGAGTGGTATCTCTTTGTTGTTTTGTATTTGCATTTTCTCTTTATATCTTGTTAATGATATTAAACATCTTTTCCTGTGCTTATTGGCCATTTGTATATCTTTTTCTAGAAATGTCTATTCAAGTTCTTTGCTCATTTTAAAATTTGGTTGCTTCTCTTTTTGTTATTGAGTTGTAGAATGTGTTTATGGATATTAAACCTTTATCAAGTATATAATTTGTAAATATTTTCTCCTATTTTGTAGGTTTTTCACTTTTTGATAATGTCCTTAGATACAAAAAGATTTTAATTTTAATAAAGTCCAATTTTTTTCTTATGCTTTTGATGTCACAAAAACCCATTGCCAAATGCAAGGTCCTATTCCATTGGTTTATAGGTTTGTCCTTACATAGGTATCACACCGTTTTGATTACTATAGTTTTAGAATAAGTTTTAAAATCAAGAAGTGTGAGTTCTCCAACTTTATACTTCCTTTTCAAGATTCTTAAGCTACTTGGGGCCCCTTGATATTCCATATGAATTTTGAGGATCAACTTTTTCATTTCTGCAACAAAGGCTGTTGGAAATTTGATAGGAATTGCATTGAATCTGCAGATCACTTTAGGTAGTATTGACATCTTGATGATATTAAGTCTTCTTATCCATGAACACAGGTGTTTTTCCACATACTTAGGTTTTTTATGGTTTTTCTTGACATTCTTTAAGAGAATACTCATTTGGTCAAAACCACCCAGCTCCTCCCAAAGTTACCAAGGATCACATTGGCAAGAATCTTGAATGTTGAATGATTACATTAAAATGCATTTCACAAAGCATTACTTTATCTTTATATAAATTACAGTAATCATTGATGAAGGAAAAACAGAATTATGACAATCATATTTACTGGGGAAACCATTTTCATAGGTCACTGCTATAGGAACGTGGTACACAGCTTCAGAGTGGCAAGGGACATAGAGACAAGCACACAAGATTGAAAGCGTAAAAGCATATTCTCATAAGGACCAAACAATCCTTATTGTTGGAAGACCAAATGGAATCATCGTTAATGTATGTAGAATCAAAGTTCACGATCTGTAAGTCCTTCTTAAGATATGCATGATTCAGCTTATTTACAGTTCGAGCAAAGGCATATTTAGAAGCACAGCTATATGCTTCCAAACGGTACACTTTCTTGAAATGCAGATCAAAAAATGGATTGTCCTGGAAGAGAATGAGAGACATGATTTAGTTTGTAGCCAAGAAAGTAGCTAGGTCTCCTGGATTCTCTCACACTCTCTTGGATATGTTTATTGATTGCAAAGTATCAGTATCAAACATATTTCTAAAATCCACAAATGGGCTTTCAGAAGCTACCTGCTTCAAAGTAATTGCTTGTAAAAATCAACAACAAGAAAGGTTATTTTTGAAGCGCTTGTTTTTTTCAATTATACAAATCAAATGTGCCTCAGACTGTGCCATTAGTAAGTCTTTCCAATGTAATGAATTGAAGAGGATGAGTAGGGAATAAACAAATAAAGCAGAAAATAAACTCACAGCCTTCTGGAAAATGGAAAAGATTTATCTCCCTTTTTAGTAAGAGTTTGGTTCCTTGTGCTATTTTGAAGGTAGAAGGAAGAAATACACAATAGCTAGCTATTGGCATGCTACAGATCACCAATTTGCTGTTTTTGAAGTATATAGCAAGGAATTACTTTTGAAGGTAATAGTAAGGACTATCAAATCATCTGACTGATACTGACAAATTACTAAAGACTCCCTCTAGGCTCTTGCTCTATCTCTAGTGGAAATGTTTCAGGAGAAATGAAAACCAAATCTGATCTAGGTCCTACATATTAAAATAATAATTGCTACTCTTAATAGCAGTAACAATGATGGCTTGCATTTATGAAATTTACAAAATGCTTTTCCATTCATTATCTGCCTAACTCCTTACTCTCTTTTAGGGCAGAGATTTTGCACTATTTATCATTATGTTCTTAGTACTTATGTATGATGACTACTAATTTCTCAACAAATGTGTGTTGAACTGACCCTAAGTAGTCCTAAGAAAGGAGAAGTGAAGGCAAATATTGCCCTAAATAACAAATAGGCAGAGATGGACTAAACCAAACAGGAGTATTAATAATTCATCAGCATGTAGTATGTAACATCATATACAAGCAACTTCTATATTTGCAATTTCTTTTTTAAATAGGAAAATTCTTGCAGGAGGTAGGAAATACAGCATGTGTTTTAAAGTTAGACAATCATTTTGATACTCTGATGTAACCACATGCAAAGTGCTTGTCTGATCTGACTCTTATTTTTCTCCTTATTTTAGATAGTGCTGCTGTGAAAATTACATGAGAATAATCATATAAATGAGTGTGGAGCTTAATAAATGATAGTTCCTAAAGATTGTGATACTACCATTTGAAAAAGTTAAAAACAAAACATAATGATGCTTTTACTCCTGCACAGCAAAAGAAATCATCAGCAGAGTAAACAGAAAACCCACAGAGTAGGAGAAAATCTTTGCAATGTATACATCCAACAAAGGACTAATATCCAGAATCTACAAGGAACTTAAATAAATCAGCAAGAAAAAAAAAATCCCATCAAAAAGTGGGCTAAGGACATGAATAGGCAATTCTCAAAAGAAGGTATACAAATGGCCAACAAACATATGAAAAAATGTTCAATATCACTAATGATCAGGGAAATGCAAATCAAACCACAATGCAGTACCACCTTACTCCTGCAAGAATGGTGTAATCAAAAAATCAGAAAATAATAGATGTTGCCATGGATGTGATAAAAAGAGAACACTCACACTGCTGGTGGGAATGTAAACTAGTACAGCCACTATGGAAAAGAAGGAGGAGAATCCTTAAAGAACTAAAAGTAGAACTACCATTTGATCCAGCAATCCCACTCCTAGGTTTCTACCTAGAAGGAAAGAAATCATTATATAAAAAAGATACTTACACATGCATGTTTATAGTGGCACAATATACAATTGTGAAAATATGGAACCAGCCCAAATGCCCATCAATCAATGAGTCAATAAAAAATAATGGTATACATATATATCATGGAATACTATTCAGCCATAAAAAGGAATGAGATAATGTCATTTACAGCAACCTGGATAGAATTGGAGACCACTATTCTAAGAGAAGTAACTCAGGAATAGAAAACCAAACATTGTATGCCCTCACTCATAAATGGGAGCTAAGTTATGAGGATGCAAAAGCATAAGAATGACACAATGGACTTTGAGGACTCAGGGAAAGGGTAGGGGGCAGTGAGGGATAAAGGACTACACATGGGGTACAATTACACTGCTTGGGTGATCAGTGCATCAAAATCTCAGAAATCACCACTAAAAGACTTATTCATGTAACCAGACATCACCTGTTTCTCAAAAACCTATTAAAATAAAAATTGAAAAACCATAATCATGCTTTAAAAAAAGAATGTATAAAAGTGGTGTGTGATTTTAAGTGCAGCACTTTTATAGTCACAGTCACAATTTTTTTTTCTGGTGCTAATAACTACAGCTCGAAAGAAAATTCTGCCAAGAATCTCCATAAAGGGAAATCACATCCATTGTATCACCAGATACGAGTCATGCTCCTTAGGGATTTTTCTCTTGCAAACATTTGCTCCACATCAGGTAGAAAAATACCCCTCATGACTTTGAGATACTTGCTGAAGAGTAATATTTTCCTTCAGCCTAATAATTGAAGCCTGAGTATAGATGCATATAGCATACAAGTCTGCCAGTCTCTGTCTCTCTCTCTTTTGATAGAATACTAGAACTAAAAGGGACCTCCTGTTTTCAGCTGGGATAACACAGTAGTTTCCAGAGATGTGAAGTTCAGGTCACACATTGAGTCATTGGCAGAGCCAGGACAAAACCCAAGATCTCAATCAGCACAAGCCCAATTTTTGCTAAATCATCCTGTCTCCTGTTGCACCAGTCAGTCTCCAAATCCCCAGTCATTTTGATTTCTGTTTTATAAATTGACTTCAATTTCAATTCCATTTCATTTTTAAGTTGACAACTTTTTGGCTCAAAATTGCTCTCTTTAATACCGTGTCATTGCTATTGAGAAAAATGTAATAAATGCTGACTCCCAAGGATTTGATTCCAAAAAAGAGAAGCAGAAATTCCCAGAACAGTCAGGATATTTTTACTTCATCCATAGAAAATAAATCTTGCAAAGAATTGCTCTTTGGATATTATACTTTTTCTTCTGGCAGTTTTCATATTTTAGGTCCTAAAGTGATGAGAAAACCAGAAAAACTCAACTTTTCTTTTATATCTGTTCACTATGAAAGATAAAAATCTTCAAATTGGAGAGGGAAGAATCAACAATGTTGGGATGACATTAAAGGCCAGGGAAAGTGAGGAAAATATAGAGCATGGTTAGTTGCTTTGAAATGAGTCTAAATTGACAGTCCGGTAAATACATTCCTGGGCATTGAGCAAACCTGTAAAAACCAATGATAACATTGGCAATAGTTGAGCTGGAGAAAGAGGACAAGAAAAATGGGCCAAAGATTGGTGGGGATAGTTAATTGGGGGGGACAGTTCCTGAAGCTACAGATTAGCGAACTTGACATGCACTTCTGATCAAATTTAATGCAGTATTATAAAAAATTGGCAAGTATAGAAAAATACAAAGGAGAAACTAATAATTGAAAAATATGTAATCTTATTACAGAGATAACTTATTAAAGTACAGGTTTGTTGCACATGTTCATGTATATACACATATATATACTTACATTGTTATACATATACATGTATATACACACACATATATATGTATTTTTTGTAAAAACATTAAGATTCATATTTCAATAACATGATAGACTATGCAAAATTGACATAATATCTTAGAAAAGTTTTATATTCAGCTGATTTTTAGCAAACTTGTTAAGTGGCTGAACAATTGTGTTTTGAGATATTATTTTGAAAACATATTTTATAATGGCTGTATAATATTCTACCACATGAATATATAATAATATATTTAAGCATTTTAATAATATATTTAAACATGAATATTTAGGAAACGCAGCAATGAAATCCAGCATTCTTTTGCCAAGAAATCATGTCAAACACACCAAATTTTAGGAAAAGGATTTTAAGGTGATAAGTCAAGGTAATAGCAGATAGTATATGTTGATTTCAGTAAATGACAACTTTTAGATATTCAGATTAGATGAGTAAATAAGGCAGAATTAAGTGCTTTTGACTAATTCTCTATCCTCAGAGCCTAGCAGGGCCTGGTACACAATAAATTCTCAATAAATTAATGAAGGAATAAATTAATATATGAATTTGTAAAGGTTTTCAACAACGAATCCAAAGGAGGCAAAATAATAGATTTCTGGGTGAAGTCTAGCTCTACCACTTAATAGCTATATCACCTTGGGCAAGTCAATCTCTTTAAGTCTCATTTTCTCCATTTGTAAAATGGAATAATAGAATTGAATTCATGAGGTGTTATGATGATTATGTAAAAATATATATGAAAGGAGCTTAGCTTGATTTCTGGCACCTCATGACAGTTTACCAAATATTGGATGGTAGCAAGTAACAGTACTTCTAGCAGTAGTAATGGTAACTATTAATGATCCCCCCTGCCTGCCTCATCAATTTTACTATTGACTTGAATAAACCTAAGTGTTGTGCTCATTAAATCTGAATCATACTATAGGAATATTAAAAAATAAAGATATTTGAAGATTTTAAAAGTCGGAACAATTGGCCAAACAAAGAATATGACATTCATTAAGATTATGAAAAAATGAACTGAAAGTTCTAATTCATTCAACAATAAGACTACAAAGACTTACTGAGTGCTTAGCATCTATCAGGCTATGATAAAGTTTGAAAACCATGGTCCTAATTTTTAAGGAGCTTTTCATCTAGAGGAAATAGAGAGTAATCCAACAATTTCAGTTTGTAGGATTATGGTTATAATACATTTCCATCCTTGCCATAATGAGTGTATAAAGATGGAGAGTCAATAGGACTTTACTCAATGGGAAATCTGGGTAACAGTGAAAGGTAGTTGGGCATTTGAAGCTTCAGAAGTCAGCACTTAAGCATTGTGGATGTAGAAAGTCGAAGGGGGAAGGGCTGTCCATCAACAGCAGAGTTCAAGAACAGATTGTGAAAATCACTTGTCAGGGGTCACGTGGGGAGATTGTAGTATCTACCCTTTCTCCCCTTTCAACTCCAAGATTATAGGATTTCTATCCTCCTAGAGGATGAAGTGGGCTTGCTGATGGTAACATTTGAAGATGAGGGAAGAAATCTCCTAAATTTATAAAGGAAATTGTGGTGGGGAGAAAGTGGTGGTAGAAGCATAATATATTTGGAAAAATGGCATATAAAGTTTCAGGATTGACTGATAGATTGTGTTTAACCTGTTAAGAGGCCCTTGGGAAAGATGCTCTTAAATTTAACGACAAAATTCCACTTGAAACTCATAAAAACAGAACCAAAAAAAAAAAGGTACATCATCCCAGTAGATGAAACCATGCCACTTAAGAACAATATACTGTCATCTTAACACTTAGTACATGCCAAGAGTATATGAAGCAGAATATTGAACATAAAGATCTCCAGCATATTGATTCCACATCTGCTAATAAAATGTAACACTTACAGTATCTGCTTCTTTTCCATCAATCATCTGCAGATCGTTCAAAGACCACTTTTTTGTTACTTCATATTTTTCATCTAAACCTATTCTGTAGTGTTTCACCATGATTATTTTTACTTCTTCCTTTTTGGTCACTGTAGGACAGAAAAATACTTAGTTTACATAAATACTTAGAAGCTAATAAATTATTCAAGTCATACTTTTTGGTGTTTATGTATCCCCTTTTGATAAAATGACCTTGAACCCACATTGTAGCTGTACCTCAATTGTGAGCCCTGATGTATCTGAATCTTCACAGTATGCCCCCAAATTTGCTCAATGTATTAACTTTGTTTTTGCGACAATTGTGGTTACATACTGCCACAGTAATGTCTGTTAGAACACTGAGCTATGTGCTTTGCACTCAGAGCATTGTGGTAGAGAATAGGGTTCATCTTGGGGCAGGAAATAAGAGGCTTAGCTTTAGCATACAGTCAGTGCCAAGTGTTGATCAGAACAGGTTGAAATTTTAATTTATGGCAATATAAGAAAGTGAGGTCATGGAAGTAAACAGTACTGTTTTACAGCAACGCAGTGTCGAAGAGTGAGGGACCGAGCAAATACTGCAGTAACTGTGGACACTTACTTGCCTTTAAACTCACTGAGACTTACAAGGTAGAATCATAGCTATTGTTAACCTGCTTGAGATTGTAATCCTCTCAAGTGTGTTTCTTAAATTCTAGTATTCAAAATGTGCCACTTGCGCAAAAGGTTTTAGTACTATACTTTGAAAGATATGGGAAAATGTTTCCTTCTTTTGTGTGAACAAAATCAGGGAAATGCTGTTTTTGTCTTAAAATCATTTGTTCTTGGTCTCATATACACACATCAGAAGAAATATTTGAGCAAAGCGCTCTTATGTTGAAAATTATCAATGAGTTATTATAATAAAGGAGTATTTACTGAGTATTTGCTACTTGCATGATAGAACCATAATAGATGCCACAGGGGATACTAGTAAAAGACATGGTCACTCACTGCTCATTCAAAACAAAATTTTTTTTTGAGATGGAGTTTTGCTCTTGCTGCCCAGGCTAAAGTGCAATGGTGCTATCTCAGCTCACTGCAACCTCCATCTCCTGGGTTCAAGCAATTCTCCTGCCTCAGCCTCCTGAGTAGCTGGGATTACATGTGTCTGCCACCATGCCCCGCTAATTTTTTGTATTTTTAGTTTCACCATGTTGGCCAGGCTGGTCTTGAACTCCTGACCTCAGGCAATCTGCCCGCCTTGGCCTCCCAAAGTGCTAGAATTACAGGCATGAGCCACTGCGCCCAGCCATGCCCTCTAAAAATGTATGGTTTCTTTGGGGAGACAAGACTAACACACATGTCACATACAATAGCATATTATAAAGAGGTAGCAGGTGGGGATCGAACGCCTCAGATTTCCCTTCAAGATGAATAATGTCACTTAGAGAGTTGCAAGCTGGTTCTGTCTTCTAAGAGTGGCTCTGGAAATCTTGGTGGGAGGAAGACTCTCTTGGTTCTGAAAAGCATCACTTTTACATGCTCTCCTAGCTCTGTAGACATGAAACAATATATCACAGTATAATCATAGTGAAAGATAAGTAATGCCGAGCAGACTACATGTTCAAGAGGAGTTCTGAGAAGGGAAAGGATTGGAGTAGTTAAGGAAGGAATTACAAATGAAATAGAATTTGAGTTGGGGCATTAAATTTGGAAAAGACAGGGGTCATACTGCAAACATTTCTAGGTGAAGGACAGCATGTGGAAATGCAACAGCAATAGAAGTTAACATCACCAGGTAGAATAAAAGAAAGTGGACTGCATGGGTTGGTTGGTGTTAAGATTTGTGGGCAATAGGATTCACTAGGTGCAGAAGGTTGTGAAAATGTTTTGAAAGACTCTGGATTTGAGATGTGACAGAAACCACTTTGGACCTGTGTCTGAATCCTCTTTTCTGGATGGAGTGATGTGAGGCTGACCTGGATATTATAGTAAGGGCTCTAGAACTGGGTCTAGCAAAGGGAGTATCCATCACCTGAAGGTGCCAGAGATACTGAAATCGAGGCAACCAGTTGAGCTCAGAGTTGATGATGGAGCTTAGTCCTTGGAGTAGGAAGTCAGAGCAGTCTGACAAATCTCAGAAGAAGGCACTGTGTCAGGTGTTCAGTGAAAGCTCATATAGCAATACCTGTTCGTTAAGTCTCCCTCTTTCTGTAGCAAAAGACTAATAAAATGGTGCCCTATTACAGAAGAATTTTTCTGGCAGCAGTGATGTATAAGATACATGGGAGAAGAAATGAAAGGAACTGGAGGACCCCAGAAAATGCAGGGCAGCTTAGTGAGTTCTGGCACTAGACATTCTGGAGTTAAATCATGACACCACCTCTTAACAGTGTGGTCTGAGCAAATGATTTAATCTCTAAAGAGATTAAACATCAGTTTTCTTATGCTGCAAAATAGACATCAGAATGACACAAGTTCATAGGGTGTAAAAACTAAGGTAGGCAAAATAAAGAACTTAGGATGGTGCCTGGTTTACAGTAACTGATAAAATGTTTTGTTTTGTTTATTTTAAGAGGCTGTTGTAGTAACCTGGGCATGGGATGTGGGTAATGGATATAGAAGTGGAAAATTCAAGTAAGATTTTAAATGAGGCATTGATAACACTGGATGGATATAACATTGGATGAAAACCAAATAGGAAAGTATAGAGAGTCAGTTGATTGGGTGCAAAAATCAGTTTTGTTTTTGACTCACAGATGAAGTATCCACAAATTATCTCAAAAGAGAATGAGATGGAAGTTTATAGTTTAGGAATGGAGATACAGACTTGGGTCTTTTGTGTAGAAAGGTTTCCAAGACCAGGTTTTTTGTTTGGTTTTGTTTTTAGTTTTGAGAAAGGGTCTCACTCTGTTACCTAAGCTGGAGTATTGTGGCATGATCACAGCTCACTGCAGCCTCAACCTCCTGGGATCAAGCACACTTCCACCCCAGCCTCCTCAGTAGCTGGGACTACAGGAATGCACTACTATGCCTAGCTAATTGTTTTGTCTTTTTTTGTAGAGACAGGGTCTCACTGTATTGGCCAGTGATAGAGATAGTGGTCTCAAACTCCTGGCCTCAAGCTATGCTCCTGTCTCAGACTCTCAAAGTGTTGGAATTACAGGTGAGAGTCACCATGCTGGGCCCCAAGCCAAATTTGTAGAGAAAATTGCAGAGGAAAGAGGCGAGAGAAAGTGAGAAGAAAAATAGATACCAGGAAAGAGGTCTGAGAGACAGAACCAGCTGTGTAATGCTATGGGAATCAAGAGGATGGTGAAGTTTAAAGGTTTGGAGACAATCGCATGAAGTCCCTTTAGTAGGTAAGGTAGAGTTCAGCTCTAGCACTGAATCTGACTTGGAAGAAGATCGTGAATTTCCTCCATGAGGGCAGTTTCTCTAGAATGGTGAGGGCAGAAGATAACCTGCAGAGGACTCCTTCATACACTAACACTTTGAGTGCACATTGTTTGCCAGCCTCAAGGTTAGGTAGGATTTACAAAGGTAATAGGAAGGGAGACTAAAGGCTATGACTGAGATCACATATTCCAGGAGTTTGAAAGAGGAGGGATTACACAGTTTGGAGGTAGAGGGAGTGACTAAGGCACACCGTCCGGAGAGGACCTCAAGCAGAAGATCTTACCTTGGGCTCAGTGAGCTAGTTTAGAGTCTGACATTGTGCCAAAGTTGGTGGGCTTCTGCCCATCTATCCTACTCTAGCATTAAAAGGGTTCAATCTCCGCTGGTGCAGATATTAGCCTTGGGAAGATGAAAGGATTAAAAGTGAAGGCAGTTTTAATCTGTTGGGCAGAGGTGGTGAAGTGAAGGCACACTTGAATCTGTCATGCATACTAAGGACAAGATCTTGGAGACACTTTCCTTCACCAGGAGGGAGTAGTATGCCAGAAAGGAGCTCTGCCTCAGAACCAAAGGACTATGTTCTTGCTCCAGCTAGCTGTCTCACATGCTGCTTAGCGAGTGGGAGAGAATGGGGTTGTGGAGGTATGGAGAAAAACCTGGATGCTCTGTGAAAGTGTAAATTTCACAGAACAATTCCACTGCTTCATCTATATATTATGGTAATCATGTTATGACCATTTGTAGGCCACTTATTCATCTCATGAAATTAATAAATATTTGAGTGCCCTTTTTAGACCAAGCACTGTGTTAGGAATTGAAAACATTAATTCTCATAAGGTATCATTCCTGCTGTCGCTAAGATTGTAGGGAATGGGGTCTTCAGAAAGAAAATCTGTGCTCACAGTTCTGCGAATAAGAAATAGACAAAGTAAATGAGGAATGTGGAGGAGGGATGTCTTCATCGAAGTGGGGGTCCTGGAGAGATTCCTGAGAGAGGCACCCTAAGTTCTGAAGGGCAGTAGAGGTTAGCAGAATGAAGATGCAGTAAAGGTAGTTCTAGAAAAGCATTCGCACAAAGGCATGAAATACTTGACACTTTTAAGTCATTGAAAGCATCTGGTATTGCTGGCATGAGGTGTGAGGGTGGACAGATGACAGGGAACAAGTTAGGTAAGACTAGTTCCTGAGGGGTCTAAAATACCAGGCTGAGAAGATCAAAGGTTATTCTGAAAGCCATGCTTTTCTCTGTGTAAGAGAGAGAAGTTGGCACTGAAGGATTTAAAGTGAATGGACAGGCTGAGATTTCAAGTTTCAGAAACTTCTTCTGGGATCTTCCACAAAGGATGGGTTGGAGGTGGGGAACAAAGAGAAGAGATGTGAAGAAGGTCAAATGGTCACTGTCCCATTAACACCAAACTAAGAAAATAAAAGAGCATTCTTAAAAAGTTAATCTTTTGACAAAACAGCTTCCTTTGTAGCTAAGGAGGCTCCAAGAATTGTCTTTAGCCACAAGCCAAAGAAGTCTACTCAGCCTGGAGTCAACCCAATCCCTAATTTCCAAGCTTGAGCTTTGCTGCCAGCTAAAATTAAATGGCCGTATCCACATTAATGCAGTGGCAAAGTGGAAACCTATCACCTTGTCTTAAAACAGAAATGTGTTTATATAATCAAAATGTTAGAGAGCTGTTTTCAGTAACATCAGAGTTTCCATTATCGAATTATGATTAAGTGAATAATATCTACAGACTCAGGAAATTCCAGAGTTAACCGGCTCTAGTTTTAATATTTTAGTCAGCATTTTCAGAATTATAATTTTAACTTTATGCCAATCATTTATTTTCACTTTTAATTTTAAAATAAACTTTGTCATTAATAAATACTCTGTTACCATGGTAATATCATCACCATTATTCATGAGGCTAAATGGAAAGAACATTGCCCAATTGATCCAATATAATTTGGCAGAATAAAAGAAAACAATAGCTCACAAGTAAGTTGCACAGAATGCTTTAAATAAATAACTCTTATTTTACATCCTAGTATTATACAATTGTTTTCATCATTTAAGTTAAATAGTGGAGAGAAATCACTATAAGCTATTGAAGAAAAGCAGCATCAGTAAAATGTTTCAACGTATATGGTGCTGTCTTGGGTCACTGAGAAGACTATCATTGCTTTCATCAAAAAAGTAATTTTCTATTTTTTTTTTTTTTTGAGATGGAGTTTCACTCTTGTCCCCCAGGGTGGAGTGCAATGGCATGATCTTGGCTTACTGCAACCTCTGCCTCCTGGGTTCAGGTGATTCTCCTGGTTCAGCCTCCTGAGTAGCTGGGATTACAGGCACCCACTATGACACCCCGCTAATTTTTGTGGGTTTTTTTTTTTAGAGACAGGGTTTCATCTTGCTGGTCAGGGTGGTTTTAAACTCCTGACCTCAGGTGATCCACCTACCTCGGCCTCCCAAAGTGCTGGGATTACAGGCCTGAGCCATTATATTTTTGTATTTTTAGTAGAGATAGGGTTTCTCCATGTTGACCAGGCTGGTCTCAAACTCCAGACCTCAGGTGATCCATCTGCCTTGGCCTCCCAAAGTGCTGGGATTACAAGTGTGAGCCATCATGCTCTGCCAAAACAGTAATTTTCAAATAACATTTTTCTCTAGAGATATTTTTAAAATCAAATTTTGGGCTACACTGAGTAAAGTGAAAAAGATTGGCTATGAGCAAGTAAGGACATGAGTTGCTGATGTTTTTACAGAATAGGAGATAGAATGGAAGAGAAGGAAACTAATTTTGTGGGAATAGAAGCACCAAGAAAAAAAGGGACATCCAATGAGGCTTATGCAAGGTTTGGTTTTATGAGCTCCAATTCAACATTTCTCAGTGTCCCCACAAAAAGTATTATAGCATAATAATTTGGCACAAGTGGACCTGGATTTAAAGTCTCCTTTAGCCACTTATCAGCTGATTATCTTGGGCAAGTTATTTAGCTACCACATGCTTCAATTTTATTATACATAGATGTAGCAAATAAGATAAAATATGTGAAGGACTTGCCATAGTGCCTGGCAGGTGTGTTAAAAGCATCTACTCTTACTGGTTAGAAGCAATGTGGTAAAGAGGAAAAAAAAAAACCTCGAGTTTTAGAATTAGATTTACAAACTATGGACCTTGGACTAGTTACTGAACTTCTTGTGACCCCTGATTTCCTCATCCGTAAAACAGGAATTTTATCTATCACATAAGGCGGTTGTGAGGATTAAAAGGAATAAAGCGTAAAGCATATAAATGGTAGCAATGGACTTGTGCCTGGCACTCAGCAGGCATGCCTTACAACTATCCCTTTTCTCACAGCATCAACAATGCCACGCTAATAATGAAAAATGTTAAATATTTTCCCCCTTCAAAGCTCTGAAATAAAGTTCCTATTCACTCTACAAATGATACAAATGGCTTAGAGTTTAGAATTGGCAGATTATCTTGATTTCCACATTTAGATCTCCCAGGTAATAGATTAGCCACCGGGAAATCTGTCTCATGAGTTACTAACTGATGACGGTGATGTGGACTGTTGATTTTAGAGAAAATGATAATATCCCAACTCTAAAATCCAAGCTACTGGTTCTTTTTGAACTAAACACTAAGTCACAATAAATGCAAGGTAAGAAGAGGACTCAAATGGGAGTGTCATCATTTCCATACTGAACCTTCACCTACAATTATCCTGATTTGGAGAGTCAGAATATTTTATTTAAATTCCTTCATAGGGCTGGGTGAGGTGGCTCATGCCTGTAATCC
Organism: Callithrix jacchus; assembly: GCF_049354715.1. Classification (NCBI taxonomy): domain Eukaryota; kingdom Metazoa; phylum Chordata; class Mammalia; order Primates; family Cebidae; genus Callithrix; species Callithrix jacchus. The sequence goes on from NC_133504.1 coordinate 140,941,927, forward strand.
TAGAACTTTGGGAGGCCGAGGCAGGATAGCTTGAGGCCAGGAATTCGAGACCAGCCTGGATAATATAGTGAGACCTCATCTCTACGAAAAAGACTAAAAAATTAGCCAGGTATAGCGGTGCATGACTGTAGTCCCAGTTACTTAGGAGGCTGAGGTGGGAGAATCACCTGAGCTCTGGAGGTTGAGATTGCAGTGAGCCAAGATCAGGCCACTGCACTCCAGAGAGAGTCTTGAACAAAAATAAAGTGTTTTTTCTACCTTTAGAAGATAAAGAGCAATAATTTTAAAGTACAAAATCTACTTTAATATTCAAGGTCTGTTCCACATTTGACAATTCTGATTGTAATTATTTTGTGAATTTTATGATATATGTATTTTATTTTTTAATAAAATGTGTCTCTTGGAAATCAATTCTATATTCCTTCTTTTTATAACTTTTTAACATAGAGGATAATAAACACCATCAAATTAGAATTTCTTCAAGTGTGTTCTCTTTTTGAGCACAAGATTCCTGTATTGTTACAGAACCAAATCTATTCATATTTATTAAAGGAAGTATTATAGGTCATGAAAGGGAAGATGTTAAATTATTATGTATCAAAACAGCCTTGACAGGAGAATCGCTTGAACCCAGGAGATGGAGATTGCAGTGAGCCGAGATTGCAGTGAGCCGAGATCGCACTACTGCACTGCAGCCTGGGCGATAGAGCAAGACTCCATCTCAAAAAAAAAAAAAAAAAAAGCCTTGAGTAAACTTGCAACTTGAAAAACAAAAAAGAATATACACATATACTATGTTTGGCTCTATGTTCAGAACATATGCATAGCTGGTTGGATATATTTTAGCCTGCATAATTGTTATTCTACTACTGCTAATAACGTCTTAGTTATACAAACATTTTAAAAGTATTAGTATATGTTTAATTGTTACAAAACACTGTGTATTAGGATAATTCGTTCTCAATTTAAGGCTGAAAAATTCAACTAATCTCTTTCATACAATACTATTATCTTCTGAAATGACAATTTAAAGAAAGAAATTAGTTTGTGCTCTCTGTTGTTAAGATATTGGGAATTTGCAAGGTAGCAGCAGTGGTCCCAAATGCAGTCTTTAAAATTGTTTTTAGCAACCTCATTTTCTCATTAACTTATTCTTAGTTAACAATCTTATTGTTGACATTCTTACTGTAAATGATTTGACAAAATTATTAGATTCTTTGGTTCACAGAGAAATTCTGGTCTGGCTTAAAAAAACAATATGTGTAGACAATTTATGCATATTATTTTTATAATTCTAGCAAATGTCATTTATTTTCATATTAACATCTATGAATGGAAGATGTTTTTCTAGAGGTATGAGAATACTGAAAATAATCAACATCTGAATATACATACAATTTTAAATTAATATAATATACAATATACACATTCTTCATTTTATATTAAATATATACACGTTTACTATTTTGTTTTTACTATAACTATGTATTTATAGTATATACATATATACACATATTTCAGCATGTTTTTAATAGTAAATAATTTTTTCTGTATATCTTAAAATTATAACCTTAATTTAATTTTATTTATTTAGAATATAATGTATCACATTTGGTTTTATCCTAGTAAGAATTTAACAGGGGAGCACTGTGGGCAGATATAAATGTTTATATTTCTATTTCAGAGATGTGACCACTGAGGCCACAGAGGCTAATTATCTTGCCACAGATTTCATAGCTAGTGGGTGGCAAAGCAGCACTGGATTTCACACCAAGTTTGCCTGATTCCAACTGTGTGAAGGTCTGTTCCACCATGCCCTGTTACTTTCCATCCCGTTTTGGCTAATGCTTTAATATGCTATGTCAAGTCCTTCAGAATTTCTTTAATTCATGTGCACTCTCATCATTGCACATGTGACTTATTCCTTTCTAGTGCCATGACATAACAGATCTCCGTCCTTCAGAAAAAGATGCTGCTTTTAACTTTCAGTGATAATGTTCTAGGAAGGGGAATCTAGTTCCAGGGAGAAATGACCATGAGAACCCGAAGGTGGGAGTGGGCTGAGGACCTGTGAAATCCGCCAGGTACATCCAAGCAAACCAAAAAGGGAAATTGAGTTTTTGACATCTAATTTTGACATCAACCAGGTAAACATCAAGATTTAACAGTAAGTCACAATCCTTTGGCTGCAAGACCCATGCAAAAGACAGACTCTCGTCAGATAAATAGAAAGCTTAATCATATTTAAACATTATTTTCATTAATTGAAAAAATACATGATGGAATTTGACTACACTGGACTCATGATTCTGACCAATTTAGAACTGCTAGATTGTAGGGTATAAAGAGGAAATCATAATGTGACTCTACTCCCTGAAGGTGGCCATCACTCAAAGTATAGAGTTTCATATCTCAACAATTATGTGATCTGTTTGATTCATTCCAATGGAAATTTTCTGAGTCAAGCATGGTCAAAGACAGGACTATTCAAGCAACACGCTGACTTATTTTAAATTACTGTTCCAGCAAAATGAATTTTTAATTGCCATAAAAAGTGTTACATTTGGAGAAAGTACTCTCAAATTGATAGATGTGATATAGAAGAGAGTCACGAAAAGTTAGTGAACTGATACGGCTTATAAAGTTAACTTGTATCTAGAATAGCACAATATTGTCTTCTCTTCCTCATCTCTGAGAAGATCTTGTTTTTTCCTTGCTTCTTACATGACAGAATTATTAAATTATTTTCAAACTTTAAATCTAGGATACATTTTTATGTCAGATAGAACAAGTTTAGTTAATTACATAATTTGGAGGGAGAAACTAAGATATATTTGGTAAATTATATATATAAATTATTGTGATTATTTAATTTTTCATGTTTTTCTTTAAAAATATGTGTATACTAACGTTACACAATGGAAAATCAGCTTTAAAAAGTGGAAATTACAATAAGTACAAAATTATTACATTTTAATGTTAGAATCAGCATTTTCTCTAATATATTAAGTAAAAATATTTTAAGATACAGTGACTTATGGCTAGGATACAATATAGTTTCTTACTTAAATTATTTTTAATTGACCTTTTTTGATATTTAATTTCTTTCCTTTTCCTGAGCCAATTAATTTTTTGTGTCACTAGAATACCCTTTATACTTTGTAGTTATATAGCAAAATATGCCAGATAAAGCGTCACATAAATATTACTAATGTTATTATTGGGTAAATATTACTATATTTATTAGAAATGACAGAAGTTTTAAAAATTCTTGGCACTTTCTTTAAAGACATTCTACTTCCCTTACAACACTCCCTCTTGACACCTTTGGAAAGGCCTTCTAAGTCAATGATCAGAAAGGGAATTATAAGAAGTTGTTTTCTGAAAATAGCTGTGTGCCTTAGATAGGTAAGTCCACAATGAACATAAAGTTTCCAAGCTCTTTTCTCCTAAGCCCCTGAAAAGTATTTAAAAGCATGGACCAAGAAAGGGGAATACTATGTATTATGTTCAATAACGGTATGAGCATTCCTGTCTAAATTTAACACAGAAATCACAGGTTAGGCAAATCATAGTGCAAAAGTCTATTCCTAGCTTTGGACAATTTTTATGAATTTTAGAAACATGAAGGAAAAATCTTTTAGTTAAATAGTTTGGAAGACATCCTCTTATCCTTAAAGTTCCATTTTCATGAACTAGTTTCTACCATTAAGGTATTGTTTTTGTAGACACACTTCCTACAAGAGAAAGAAGTTTTAAAATATAATTTCTCTCTTCAAATAAACCACCAGGAAGTCTAAAGCCCTCAGAAGAAAATCTGAGGCTTTTTTTTCCTAGGATGAAAAGGAAGAATGACAATTGTCCAGACTTTGCATATGGTGCTGTATAACTCAATTCTCCAATGTATTTAAAAATATACTGAGAGGTCTCTGTTGCATGTTTTAAAAATGAGCTCTTACACAATAAAATTGCATGCCATGCAAATAAATTAAACAAACATTTGGAGACAAAATAGTCAAGTCAGGAGAAGTACGTATCAGTTTCATTTTTGCACAATTAACCAAAGTATTCTAATACAATGTTTTGTTCTTTCATTTTTAACACTTAAAAAAAAATTCTGTAGCATCCAAATTCTTAACCGTGGCATAGTTAAGTTCTAATCAGAAGGTACAAGTGCTGTATAAGAAAATAAATACACAAAAATTCCCTCTATCATCCGAGCATCTTTGGGTGACTTGCTTTTTGAAATGATAACAGAAAGAACAGATTACCTGACACACAGAGGTAATACCTGTCCTGGACGGAGAACTCTATTTCAATAAACTCGTACAGATTCTGCGAGAGTGGCTTAAACAGTTTCTTCTCCAAGTCCTCCTTTACCAATGATGACATTTCCTCCAGTTCCACTTGGGCTGATGTCTTGGCTCAAGCTCACTCTTTCCTCTCCTTTTGCTCCCTAGATTTCTCGTTTGGGTTTGCAGCTCCCTAGTGAGTCCTGCCCACCTCCCTGCCCTCCCTCTCTTAACTTCTCATTTTCCTAGCCAGAGCCCAGGTTCCCGAGAGCACTCAGCGCGGTCAGACCCCTCACTGCGGTATCTGCCCAGTGGCAGCAGCCGCGGCGGCAGCCAAAATACAGCAGCCTCACTAGCCCCACCGTCAGTCTTCCGCGTCCAGCCTCAAGCAGGCTGCTCTCTGGAGCTCTTCTGTGGCTTGCTGGTGGGGAAACATATTTATGACCACCGACTGATACTCACAGTCTACTTGTGGAGTGCCCTGGCTATTCCAGTCTTGGTAGTCTTTTCCCCTTTCACAACACTATGCAAAGACCAAGATTTCAGCTTGATGCCATTATATAAATCAGCTGTCTTGTGTATTGATTGGGATCCTCTTCCATTAAGAACTTCGCTATCATCGGCAAGAGAAAAGGCATCTGTGCTTATGCCTAACACTTCCAACAAGTCTCTTTCCCTCCCTTCCTCCCCTTCTTTAATACATTCAGATCTTTGCTTCCATGACAGTTTGCACCAATTCCTGGGTCTAAATTATTTTTTAAATGGAAATTTTAAGTGGGCCCACTTTAATATGAGTTATGCCTCCACTCACAAAAATGTATTCGCCACCTCACTAGGGTAAAGTATTCTATTTTTCTTAGAGAGGGTGAATTTCTCAGCCTCAAGGAACTTGTAATTGAATGCAGATGAGTACACCAAACAGTTATCATAAATGTGTAAAAGTGTTAAAGGCACAAAGGAGAAAGAAACGTAGAATGGAAAAGGCGTTTATACCTGGAAGGTATTGGAGAAAGTGCTCTGAGAGAAGATCTGGAGCTTGAAGAATGAGAGAAAAATAGAGAGGTGTAAAAGAAGGAGCATATGCCAGTCCAGGGAGCCAATGTCCTACATCAAAAAAGCATGAGGGCTGTGCTCTGGCTTGAACAGGTCTGCTCCAAAACTCAGGTGTTGTCAATGTGATAGTATCGAAAGGTGCAGTCCTTAAGAAGTGAGTAGGCCATGAAGGCTCCTGCATCCTGAATGACTAAGGCCCTCATAAAAGAGGCTTCACACTGGTTTGGCTGGCTTGTGCTTCCGCCTTCTGCTATGTAAAGACACAACATTCCTCCCCTCTGGAGAAGGCAGCCCTCACCAGACGGCGGAACCTGTCAGTGCCTTGATCTTGGACTTGCCAGCCTGGAGAACTGTAAGAAATACATTTCTGGTTCTTATAAAGGACCCAGTCTGTGGTATTTTGTAATAGCTGCACAAATGGACTAAGGCAGAATATTTGGGAGGACAGGAAATAACCCAGACTTCCTGACTTGTAGCGTATGTGAAGGTAAAAATTAGGCTGGAAAGATACATTGGGGCCAGATGATGAAGGGCCTTAAATACCGGCTAAGCCTTTAGACTTTATTCTACAGAAGTAGAGAGCCAGTTAAGGTTATTGACATTCATTCATTCATTTATTCATTCAAGAGATATTTATTAAGAATTGACTGTGTACCAGACTCTGTTCTAAGAACTGGGGATATGGCAATGAAAAAAATAGGCCAATTCCTTGCTCTATGGAGCTCAATGTGGTAGATAGAAAATGAAAAAATGAAGCAATAGTGCATCCAGGGTGCACTCAGCTGCAAGTAACAGAATATATGACATAAAGATATGAATAATGTCATGTAATAGAAGGTCTGCAGGTAGCAGTCCCAAGAGTTAGCTCAGCACTCATAGATGAGGATCCCAAACATTTCCATTCTTCTGATCTACCCTCCTCAGATGTTGCCTTTTTCGTCCTGAGGCAGTGTAGTTCAGATCCAAAGACAGAAAGTAGAAGAGCTGGCTCTTTTTTGTTTCTTTTGTTGAGGAAACAAAATCTTTTTCAAAAACCATCAAGGAAACTTTCGTTTACATCTCGGTGGCCGTAAATGGATCATATGGCCATCCCTAGGAAAGCAAGTATAGTCATATGCTGCATAACAAGATTTCAGCCAATGATAGACTGCATACGGGATGGTACATGCTGCACAGGTTTGCGGCCTAGAAGCCATAGGCTATACCATATAGCTCACCTAGGTGTGTAGTAGACTATGTGTTTGTGTAAGTACTCTCTATTATGTGGGTGCAATGACAAAATTGCCTAATGTTGCATTTCTCAGAACATATCCCCATCGTTAAGTGATGCCTAATGGTATTTTTCCTTTTTGGCTGCTATCATCTGAGGTGGGATTTTCTTACAAATAAGAAAGGGATGGGAGTGACTATGAGCAGACAACCAAGAGTGTCTACTATGTCCGCTCTAAAGAAAAACTGTGGCATGCCTGTAGCTAGGCTGAATTGTGGAGTTCTGGGTGAGACATTTGCCTTTCTGAGCCTTGGTTTCCTTATCTGAAGAATGTTCTCTAGGATCTTTTCCTACCTTTAATATCCTCCTATTTTGTCTGTGATTATGTGAATCTATGAAAACAATTTGAGCAAGATGACCAGATGAATAGTGTGTTAGTTTATTCTCACCTTGCTATAAAGAAATATCTGAAACTGGGTAATTTATAAAGAAAAGAGGTTTAATCAACTCACAGTTACACAGGCTATACAGGAAGCATGGCTGGGGAGGCCTCAGGAAACTTAAGATCATAGCAGAAGGTAAAGAGAAGGGAGCTACAGTCTTACATGGCTGGAGCAGGAGAAAGAGAGAGAAGGAAGAAGTATAATACATTTTTTTCTTTTGAGATGGAGTCTCGCTTTGTTGCCAGGTGCCAGGCTGGAGTGCAGTGGCGTGATCTTGGCTCACTGCAACCTCTGCCTCCTGGATTCAAGCAATTCTCCTGCCTCAGCCTTCCAGGTAGCTAGGACTACAGGCGCATGCCACCACACCCAGCTATTTTTTTTTTTTTTTTATTTTTAGTAGAGATGGGGTTTCACCATGTTGGCCAGGATGGTCTCGATCTCTTGACCTTGTGATCCACCCACCTCGGCCTCCCAAAGTGCTGGGATTAAAGCTGGAGCCACCGCACCCGGCCATATAATACATTTTTAAACAACCAGATCTCATGAGAATTCACTATCATGAGAAGAGCAAGGTAGAAATCTGCCCTTGTGATCCAATCACTTCCCACCCGGTCCCTCCTCCTTCATTAGGGACTGCAATTCAACAGATTTGGGTGGGAACAGAAATCCAAACCACATCAACTAGTACTATGGTTTGGATGTGGAAATGGAGAAAGGAGGATGACTATAAAATACATCTGATGATAAAATCAGTAAGCAGCAGCACACAGTTGAATGTGAAAGATGAAAAGTGGAGTCGGTATGACACAACTGCCTTCTCCTTCCACCTAGGGAATGAGTAAATGGCCTCCCATCATAAGACACAGATTTTTGAGGTGAGATTATTTTTCAGATTTTATACTTAAAAAAGTATTTCCTGGATGTTTTCATCTTCATATGGAGAAAAACATCATATGACCCAGCAACTCATTAACAACATTGTTATTGAAATTGTAATTAGATAATTATTTTCATGATTCTTTGTATCATGTTTTGTTACCTGCTAGACTACAAGTTTCATGAGGGCAGGAACCATGCTTTTTCTCTTACTATATATCCAAGATATGTGGGCTACAGTCTCTTACATATAATGGGCATTCTTGCATTCATTTATTAATTTATTTGTAAATATTTACTAAAGAACAAATAAGTAAATCAAAACATCTTGTAATGACTTTTTAGAACTTTTTTTTTGCGTAGCTGATTTCACAGTGCTATATCCTTACAGATGGAGGGGGAATGGTCTTTATTTGTGACAGTCTCAGATGCACTTTTGGAGAAACTACTGCAACTTTCTCTTCAAGTTCTTAAGAAAAGAATGTCTGTGTGTTCCAGTGTTGTCTTAAGTAATGCTGAAATCGGCATTCAGAAACTGACATAGTGACTTTGTAGTTCCAAAATGAAATGTGTACTATCAAGTTAGTGGGTTCAGAAACTCTATGCCATTGGTTTGAATATTCTTATATTGATTTGACAGTTCATTTTCACACTTCTATAAAGAACTATATGAGAAAGGGTAATTGACAAATAAGAGGTTTCACTGAGTCACAGTTCTGCATGGCTGGGGAGGCCTCACGAAACTTGCAATTATGGCGAAAGGCAAAGGGGAAGCAAGGCACATCTTACATGTCGGTGAGAAAGAGAGAGAGAGAGCAACAGGGGAGAGGTGCCACTTTTAAACAATCAGAGCTTGTGAGAACTCTATCATGAGACAGCACTAGGGAGATGGTGCTAGATCGTTAGAAACCAGCCCTGTGATCCAATCACCTCCCACAAGGCCCCACCTTCAGCACATGGGGATTACAATTTTACGTGAGATTTGCTGGAGACACAGACCCAAACCTTAAGTCAAAGGGATAAGTAAAAAAGTCATGTTAAAATTCTAATAAATATCTTTCTTCAGGTTCTAAATATTTCTACAATCTATCAAAACATTACCTAAGTTAAATAATTCAAAGGATTCAACCTTAAAAGGGGTACAAAAGACAATCAACAAAAATGAAAATAAGAACAATTTTTAGAGACCTTGATTTCTTTGTTAATTAAGAGGAATACAATATCAGATCTTTGAAAACTAACCTCAAAAGAAGAGGTTATTGGAAAGTAACAAACATATCCCAAAACTGTTCAGTAAGCTATTTAATAGAGCTATTAAAATATTTTTTCCTCACCGCTAAAGATTATTCTATTCCATAAATTTATTTTCCGAAATGCCATAGAATTGCCAGTGGGATAAAGAGGAAACTGTGGAAACATGGCATGCTTCTGGAAAGATTCATTTTGAGAATCCCAATATCTCCCAAGTGTATTTCCTACAAGGAATAACTCCCCCCCTGCCCCCGAGATGGAGTCTCGCTCTGTCATATAGGCTGGAGTGCAGTGGCACCATCTTGGGTCACTGCAACCTCCACCTCCCAGGTTCAAATAATTCTCCTGCCTTAGCCTCTCTAATAGCTGGGATTACATGTGCTTGGCTAATTTTTTTGTGTTTTTAGTAGAGACGGGAATTCACCATCTTGGCCAGGCTGGTCTTGAACTCCTGACCTTGTGATCCACCTGCTTTGGCCTCCCAAAGTGCTGAGATTACAGGCATGAGCTACCACGCCTGGCCTGGAAGGACTTTTTAATACCTATTGTTGCACTAGTGATGCTCAGCTAGTTCACCATCTAATTAAGTGATGAAGCATGGTTGGGGAGGCCTCAGTTTATATGTATGTAGCTCTGATGGTATAGAGGAAGGCTAGTTACTCAGAAGGAAAGACCTCCTTGCATATAAGATCTGTAGATTAAACTTTGTGTTAATTAAGAAACTGAAGACTGGGTTTCAAAATATCCACAATTAAAGGAGTCAACTATAATTTTTAAGTCTAAAAATAGTCCACATCTGTTTTATCCTTATTAATTTTGATTTCAGAGAGAAAGAATGGTCTTTCTTTTAATTTTCAGTTTTGGAATCTTGCATTAATCACTTTGTAACTTAGTCATAAAATTTTCATATTTTTTGCAACCATAGAATTATTTATTTGCTTAAGAGAACTGGAAGTCCCCTACCGGTACATAAGTAACAGGATCATCATATGAGCAAATGATAATATAAATCCCCTTTGCACATTCACAAGTTATTGGAATGATAGGTCTGTACAGATTTCATAGCTAAGGTAGTTAATTGGTCTTCTGGAATTACAGAGTTGGCCTTGTTGGGAGTTTGCTAAACCAAAGTTCTTCTCAGGATTGCTCTGCAGGTGCATGAGGAGAGAGTAGAAAGCACTATGCAAACAGAGGCTGAGCCCAACTTCCATGTCTTCTTTTAGGCCCACATTCCAAAGCTTTTTTGGTTTAAGCAGTTATGTATTGCCTCACATCACTAAGTCCTTGAGTAACCTACAGGACAGGAGAGGAAATACTATTTACCAGCACTAATCAATGCCCAGGCTCTGACTGTTGGCCTTTGAAATAGACATTGTTCCATTTAATCTTCCAACAAAGCTAAGCAGTAGATACCATTGTTCACATTTTACCTATGAGGAAACAGGGTTTAAAAAAATTAATATTATTATTTTATTTCAATAGGTTTTTGGGGAAGAGGTGGTGTTTGGTGACATTAATAAGTTCTTTGGTGATGATTTCTGAGATTTTGGTGCACCCATCATTCAAGCAGTGTGCACTGTACTGTACCCAATGTGTAGTCTTTTATCCCTCACTCCCCTCCCATCATTTCCCTGAGTCCCTGAAGTCTACTGTCTCATTCTTATGCCTTTGCATCATCAAAGCTTAGCTCCCACCTATGAGTGAGACCATACACTGTTTGGTTTTCCATTCCTGAGTTACTTCACTTAGAACAGTGGTCTCCAATTCCATCCACGTTGCTGCAAGTGACATTATTTTGTTCCTTTATATGGCTGAGTAGTATTCATATATATATATATATATATTTAGTACATATATGATTTCTTTATCCACCCATTGATTGATGAAAATTTAAGCTGGTTCCATGTTTTTGCAATTGTGAATTGTGCTTATATAAACATGCATGTGGAAGAGTCTTTTTCTTATAATGACTTCTTTCTCTCTGGGTAGAAACTCAGAAGTGGGATTGCTGGACCAAATGGTAGTTCTACTTTTAGATCTTTAAGGAATTTCCACACTGTTTTTCATAGTGGTTGTACTGGTTTACATTCACACCAGCAGTGTAAAAGTGTTCGCCTTTCACCAAATCCATGCCAACATCTGTTGTTTTTTGATTTTTTGATTATGATCATTCTTGCAGGAGTAAGGTGGTATTACACTGTGGTTTTGATTTGTATTTCTCTGATCATTAGTGATGCTGAGCATTTGTCATGTTTGCTGGCTGTTTGTATATCTTTTTTTGAGAATTGTCTATTCATGTCTTTAGCCCACTTTTTGATGGGATTGTTTGTTTTTTTCTTGCTGATTTGTGAGCTCCTTGTAGATTCTGGATATTAGTCCTTTGTCAGATGTATAGGTTGTGAAGATTTTCTCCCACTCTGTGGGTTGTCTTGAGGAAACAAAGCTTTCTATGAAAACATGGTAGCCCTCCTTAAAGCCTGACAAGAAAAATAATACATCTCTGATCCACATTTGTTGCTTTCACCCTTGGTAATAATGTCTTAAGTAAAGTTGAAATCACAAGCTCAGGAGCTAGAGCTATTATTAAATCAATGTTTAGAAATAAAACGTTGCTGTAACTAAAACTTTTCTATTAATAGAGTCCTGAACTTGATGTCTTTTTATGTGTGATTATATACCAGATTGGAAAATGCCATTTCTATATTGCATTGCTTAAATTTATTTGTAAGAATCAGGACAGTGTTGTTATCCAAATATTTAATCTTCTATTACATACAAAAATTCTATTGTTGTATCATATAATTTTTAATTAATCTCAGACTTCTTTGGTGACTGTAGGAACATTTTGTGAGTGTGTGTATATGCATGTGAGTGTGTGTATGTGTGTGTGCCTGTGCGTGCTATGATGATTTAGGGTGGGTTTCAAGTGGATATACTTTGTGAAGTGTTTCCTCTTGTTTCCACTTGGTTATGGATATTTATAATCCCACAGCTCTATTGTAAGCATTAATAAAGAACCAGCCCTATCTCTGAAAGGAAAAGAAATGTAGTTGCTTCTTTTTGTGACCACTCTTCCCTGGCATTGTAACGTTCAATGATGAGAACTTGCTGAGATGCCTGATACCTCAGACATCAGTTTATCACTAATATTGCAGAATGTGTCACAGTAGGAAGGCCTCAGAGGTTCTTAGTCAGTGCCAGAGTCCTCATTATGGGTTTCTCTGACTCAGCCAGAGCTGGAGTACATCTCTTGCTCAGAATGTTCTGGTGTGATTTTAAAACATTGGTTTTACAGAGGCAGTTTCCTTTAAATGAGAAAAATAAAAGAAATCCTAAAAATACCCCATTAAAAAAAAAACACATTCTTCTGACAAAATATACACACGAATACATTTTCAGGAAGATTGTCTTTTCATACAAGTCCATGAATATTAAAATAAAGCTTATAAAGATTTGTATTTTCTTCCATATTCTATAGGAAAATAACAAGAATAAGGTTTTTTTTGTTTTTTTGTTTTTATGAAATATGATTTACGTTTGTAAAGAGGCCACTTCAATATTATAAGGTAATGAAAAGAATAAAATTATTCCTATAGAATGTCTTGTTTTGTGGGTACTAACGTATATATAGCAGTTAGATGTTTTTTCCTAATTTTGGAGATAAGGGGATTTCAAGTTAGCTAATGGAGTGAAAATTATATTACTTGATATCCAACTAATAATAACCAATTCATAATAATAATAGCTATGGCAACCAATTCATCATGATCCTTACAGTTATATAGTGCTAACTACTTGCCAGACACTGTTCTAAGAGATTTACAGATGGTATTTAATCTTTTAAACTGTCCCATGAAATAGGTATTATTGTTCAAATTTTACATGTGAGAAAACTTAGACACAAGTTGCCAGTTACATCTTGTCCACTGTCACATTTTAATAGAGCCGATTTGAATGTAGGCAGTATTATGCAATAGCTTGTGCTCTTAACTACTGTATCTACTGGTTTGCTCTGATTTGATCATGAGTAGTAGTGAAAAACTTTGCTAAAAAACTGTACACATTGAGAAAAGATTTCATGACAAAAACAGCAAAAGTGACAACTGACAAATGGGATCTAATTAAACTAAAGAGCTTCTGCACAGCAAAAGAAGCAATCATCAGAAACAACCTACAGAATGGGAGAAAATGTTTGCAATCTATTCGTCTAACAAAGGTCAAATATCCAGAATCTACAAGGAATTTAAACAAATTTACAAGAAAAAAAAACCCATTAAAAAGTGGGCAAAGGACATGAACAGACACTTCTCAAAAGAAGACATACATGCTACCAACAGGCATATGAAAAGAAGTTCAACATCACTGATCATTAGAGAAATGCAAATCAGAACCACAGTAACATACTATCTCACACCAGTCACAATGGCTATTAATTAAAAAGTAAAAAAACCATGGATGCTGGTGAGGTTGTGAGGAAAAAGGAACGCTTTTACACTATTGGTGGGAGTGTAAATTAGTGCAACCATTGTGGAAAACAGTGTGGTGATTCCTCAAAGACCTAGAGGCAAAAATACCATTTGACCCAGCAATTCCATTACTGGGTATTTTCCCAGAGGAATATACATTATTCTATTATAAAGATACATGCACGTGCATGTTCATTGCAGTACTATTCACAATAGTAAAGACATGGAATCAACCTAAATGCCCTCAATAATAGACTGGATAAAGAAAATGTGGTACATATACACCATGGAATACTATGCGTTCATAAAAAGGAATGAGATCATGTCCTTTGCTGGGACATGGATCTAGCTGGAAGCCATTACCTTCAGCAAACTAACACAGGAACAGAAAGCTAAACACCACATGTTCTCACTTATTAGTGGGAGCTGAATGATGAGAACACATGGACACATGGAGGCAAACAACACACACGGGGGCCTATTGGGAGTGGGGGGTGGGGTTGGGTGGAGCATCAGGGAGAATAGCTAATGGATGCTGGGCTTAATACCTAGGTGATGGGATGATCTGTGCAGCAAACCATTATGACGCATGTTTACCTATGTAACAAAGCTGCACATCCTGCACGTTGTACCCCTGAACTTAAACGTTGAAGAAAAGAAAAAAGGTTGCCAGAAAAATTGTACACCTATTTCTCTTGACATTTTAATCATTAAATAAAGGTACCATTTTCTTATCTTAACCTTTTGTTTGACTGTCTTTTCTTTCATTTTTAGTCCCCCCACCTCCTTCCCTCCCTCTTTCCCTTCCCCCTCCCTCCCTCCCTCCCTTCCTTCCCTCCTTCCTTTGTTTGGATACAGGGTTTCACTCTGTTGCCTGATGTGGCTCACTGCAGCCTTGACCTTCCCGGACTCAGGTGATCCTCCCACCTCAGCCTCCAGAGTAGCTGGGAATATAGGCACATGCTACCCAGCTAATTTTTGTGTTTTTGTGTAGAGATGGGGTTTGCCATGTTTCCCAGGCTGGTCTTGAACTCTTAAGCTCAAGTGATCCTTCTGCCTTGGTCTCCCAAAATGCTAGGATTATAGGCATGAGCCACCATGCCCAGCCAGACTTTTCAATTTTGCTATGTCCACAAAGATTCCCGGAGTTCGGGACTGATAAGGATGCATTCCTCTCATCATAGATGCTTAAATGAAAGAATGAACGCAGTTTCATTAGTCTTAAAGAAAGGTTTTAATTTTCCCTTTCTTATACTAACAACCTCAGATAGAACCAGACATTTTAAAGTCAACATAAAATATACAATGGATATCTATTGTTTTCCTCTGCCTAGCATTCTTTCATTCTTTCCTTTTTGCTAGTAGAAGAATCCTTCTTTTCTATGAAGAAGCCATTCCACATATAGAGGTGGAGCTGTTCCTCCCGCCCCTTGCTTAAGCATGAGTCTGGCCTGGACTTTAGCTAATCAGAGTCCTTCTTCACCTAGTCACAGTGATTGGTTCAGGGCTGTGGATATGACCCAAGCAGGACTGTGTCTAACTTACCATCTCCCAGCTTCAAACCCATCCTTCTTTTCCTTGCTTTGTGACCTTAGAAGTCAGCCCTGTAAACATTTCTCCTATGCTTGCTAGTGGAATGTTAAACTGCATCAATCGAGAACAATGGAGTGTCCCTGCAAGGCAATAGCAGCAGAAGGATCTTCCCTTCCAGGTCCTGGTCCTACATTATTATGATATACACATATATAATATGTTGCATGTTAGATGTATAATAACATTATTATTATTATTGTTAATTAGCTGGGAGCCCAGGGGCTGCAGCAGGGAGCTCTAGTTGTATCCTCAGGTCATGTGCTTCCCATCTGCAGCCACTTTGCAGCAGCTTTGCTCAGCCACACCCTCAGGCAGTGGTGGGCTGCTTCTCCAGACCAGCTGCTGCCTGTCCACACCTTCCTTCAATTGCAAGCTGCTTCTATAGACTGGCTGTGGTCTGTGCCCTATGGTAAATTGAATTACCACCACCAGGCTTCTTCTGGTTCCTGCATTAGCTGCATCATTTTCAAAGAGGTCTCAGCCTCATCCTTCAAGGGGAGAGGGCTCTTTTAGTCCTGGGTTCCTTTATTGTTATTTCATCCAGAACCTACAATTAGCAGCTGCTCTTTTGTACCTGCTATTTCTGGACTCAACAGCCTCCTTGTGTGTGTGGTGTTTTAGTCACTTATTTTAAAAAGTTGCAGGGGATGTTAAATTTTACTGAACCACCTTCTACTGCTCTGGCTAAAAATTGTTTCATTAAATTTTTCCTGTTCAAATAACCAGTGTGATTTCTGTGTCCAGACTGGATCCTTACTGATATAAATGTCCTCTGAAATTGTATAGGTTCTGTGAAAAAAATGATGATCTGTATTTTCTTACAGATCGAGAGCTGTTAAGTATAAGGTAAACAGGAGCTGCTTGATGCCATTGTCCCCAGTGATAGAGCGGGAGGCTATTTTCAGTTAAAAAAAGAAAAAGATGAGGTCATGCTCAGAGGAAGAAATAGATGTGAGATAAATGAGGATGGAGATATTTCTGATGTCATCATTTGACCCCTTGGATCCAGCCATGCCTGAAGATAGCTCTCCAGTCATACAAACCAACACATTCTTTTTCATTTTCTTAGGTAAGTTTGAGTTGGATTTCTGTCTCTCAAAGTTGAAAGAATACTTACTATGATATAAAGTAGCCTTGCCACAAAGGAAATAACCACTCATTCACCTTTCATTTTTTTGTTTTAAAAGTACCTTTAATTTTTAAAGGGATTGCTGCTTTAGCTTTTTTGCATAACCTACAGTCTGAAGGAGGCTGTCTGTCAGCCCTCCTTCACTGAAGGGGGATTGGGGCAATGCATCAGCGCGTCCACCACAGCGGTCACTTGCTTTGTAAAAGGAATCAGAGAGGGCCTCCCTGGGAAAGTGACCACCTGGCTGAGAAATGAAGGACATGTCAGAGCTGTCAAACTCTAACAGAGTTAGAGTCAAAGAGGGGATTTATGCATCTGACCCTCCAACACTGTGTGCTTTCTCTCCTTGTCATGTGCAAAGTATTTTGGTGGATGCTAGAGATAAGAAGCTGAATACACCCCCCTATTGTTAAGGAGTCTGTGTTTACTATGTCTTGTATTTTCTGTAATCCCATGCTTTGACATCTGGGGCCTTGCTGGCCCTGAAGGAATGTCCCCTCCCAGAGTTAGTTAATTTGTAGCGATGTTAAACACCTCACCTGTGAGTATAACTTTCATTTGCAAACCAACCAATCCGGATCCCATACCCTTCCACCTTCTTTATCACCCAATCTGGGCCACCTGCCCCAATCACCCCAGAGCCAAGTACTGGACAATTAGACCAGTCCCTATGCTCCAGAGCCTGCTGAAATAATTCAAACTAGCCAGTCCTAAACCTGATTACCCTGAGTCATCTGTTTCTGCCTGTGGAAATCATAATAAAAGCTCTTGCCCACAATTTCTCCCTCCTTCTGCCTCCTGACCAAACCTGGTGCTTCCCTGTGTCTTCCTGAGTCCATTGTGTGGCATGATGTGTCCCTTCCTCCTAGGATCTATGAGTAAAATGAAGCCATATTTTCTTTTTTTTTTTTTTTTTTTGGTGCAGTCGTGTGATTTCGGCTCACTGCAACCTCCCCTTCCCAGGTTCAACCAATTCTCCTGTCTCAGCTTCCCATGTAGCTGGGATTACAGGTGTGCACCACCATGCCTGTCTAACTTTTTGTATTTTTAGTAGAGATGGGGTTTTGACATGTTGTCCAGGCTGGTCTTGAACTCCTTACCTCGTGATCCACCTCGGTCTCCCAAAGTAGAAGCCATCTTTTCAATGACAATAGTCTCCCAATCTGTTGGATGTATGGAACCTCCAATTTTCTATCAATACATTATATTTTAGAACAGACCATATTAAGGAAACTTGAAAACTTTTTCCCAGTCTCGACTAGAGAACTTCTTGAAAACAGACCATGTCTGCCTTACCCATTGCTACATCCTCATTAGTAACTCACTTGTTATTATAACTGCCCCATATGTATTTTTGAGCACTGTTCACCTAGTATCACTTATATACATTTCTTCTTTCTAATTACCACTAACTCCACTCCACTTCAGGATTTTTTCTTTCTTTCTTTTTTCTTTTTGAGATGGAGTCTTGCTCTGTTGCCAAGCTGGAAAACAGTGACACAATTTTGGCTTACTGTAACCTCAAACTCCTGGGCTCAAGTGATCCTCCTGAACAGCTAGGACTACAGAGGTGCATGCCACCATGTCGGGCTAATTAAAAAAAAATTATAAAGAAAGGGTCTCACTATGTTGCCCAGGCTTGTCTTGAACTCCTGGCTTCAAGTGATCCTCCTACCTCAGCCTCCCAAAGTGCTGGGATTACACATATGAGCCACCATGCCTGGCCTCTAGGCTTTCATGAAGCTCATTTTTTTTTAAAGTTACTCCCTTTGTCTTTCCTTCATTAAGTTTTTGTCTATAATCAGTTCAAATGACACCAGATCCACAAAGCCTCTCCTGATCCTCTCAACTCAGGGCATGCCCTCTATTTCTTTAAATGATTAGTTTCATCTCCTTGTTTGACATGCTGCCTCCTGTTGTAGTTATCTGCAACCTCGTCTTATTGCTTTACAGACTGTATTCGTGAATAAAGGCATCCTGCTTTAGGCCTCACTGTATTCTCAGCTTCTAGCACAGTGCCTGGCAGATAATGTTTCATAGGTGCTGAATGCATAGAGAAATATTGGATTGTAAACTTCTCTAGGGCAGGGACTATATTTTACTTTTCTTTCTTTCTCTTTCTTTCCTTCTTTCTTTCTTTCTTTCTTTCTTTCTTTCTTTCTTTCTTTCTTTCTTTCTTTCTTTCTTTCTTTTCCTTTCTTTTTTTTTAATTGGCAGACAGTCTCATTCTGTCACCCAGGCTGGAGTGCAGTGGTACTATCTTGGCCCACTGCAACCTCTGCCTCCTGTGTTCAAGCAACTCTCATACCTCCCTCTCCTGAGTAGCTGGGATTACAGGCATGCACCACCATGCTCAGCTAATTTTTTGTATTTTTAGTAGAGACAGGGTTTTGCCATGCCTTCCATGAGTCTGGTCTCAAACTCCTGGCCTTAAGTAATCAGCCCACCTCACCCTCTCAAAGTGCTGGGATTACAGGCATGAGCCACCATACCCAGCCTGTATTTTACTTCTCTATCTAAATCCTCGGATACCTACCACACATCTTGCCTGTGGATGATGAATAAATATTTAGTGAATTGAGTAAGCCTATAAAGGAGGCAGAATAAGTAGTATTAATGGCTTCATTTGAAATAAAGAAACTGAGGTTCAGAGAAGTTAGTGCTTTTCCCAAGGGCACCAAGTTAATATGAAATGGCATAGCTGGGATTAGAACCCAAGTACTTTGCTACCTACTCTAGAGTATTTCCCACTACCCATCATTACAAAAATAGCTAGTCTAGTTGAGTAATTCCTATGTGGTAGGAAGATAAATATATCATTGAGAAGTCTGTCACAGGGCAAGATCTTGCTCTCTGTTATATATGCGTTTTTGAAATCCTCTCAAATCCCATTAAGACGATCGTGACCTTTATTGACAACAGATACTCAAATCTGTCTTCAGTATTGATTTAATAAAAGGTGAAGACAGAATATCATTGCTGCATAAGATGAAACATTGGCAGGTGTGAGGCGGTTAGCATTATTTTCTTGAGGATGTCACATTGTAAATTGATCTGATCTGTTTGTTTTCCCAGAATTTTTACTGGCTGGGTTTATTCCACACATACCTTCCCCCAACTTTGGCAATATCTCACGAGCTATTGATAACTTATTAAACTCAGATGCAAATTCAAGTACCAGAATTAACCATCAGATGGTGTATTTGTTAGGGTCTAGTCAAGAAGAAGAAAACACAACAGTTATTTTGACTTAGAAAATTCATTATGAGTAATTGTTGACTAGGTATGAGGATTGTTTATCTGCAAAGGCAAAAGAAGAACTCTGTATCGTGGAGGTAGCACAGGCAGCAAGTGTCTACCACCCCTAGGACCGAGGAAACAAGGAAAAGAGTTGAAATGATGAAAATGTAGAAATTTAGAGGAGAAGCCCCACGGAGTTGAAACTCAGGTCTCTGAGGAGGAGGTCTGTTCAGCTGAACTGGCATTTCTGAGGTCAGAGCAGGGGGCTGAGAACCGGGACCCTAACCGCTAGGGAGAGACCTATAGCCAGTGAGTGCCGGGCGTGTCTGATGAGACGGTGATTAAGGTGGTTCTAGAAATGCTGGAAAAACTGTAAACTGAATTTAGCTGCTGCTACAGGAAGGCGCTGCCCCTGCAGGGTGAAGAATCGCGGGGGTATTGCTTACTGGAGCAGGAATCCAGAGAGGAACGAGAAGCCCACAGAAGGCAGACAGGCCCCTTCTTCCTCTTCCAGCCTTGCAAGTTTCCCCTGGAGCCCCACTGGCAAGGCTAAAGACAAGCCAGTTGACACAGCCGAAATGTGGCTGGCAGAGCCCCAGCACCAGCATCACAAGGTCAGGTATAGAGGATTTGATTGAAACTGAGAGACATTAGTTTAAGAATGACCACAGAAGAAGGTTTTGCTCTGTCCCCACTGCCATGGGCTGGGATTTCTGCAGCTTCCCTGATAGTATTACTGGCTAAGAGAGTAGATTCTGGAGTCAGTTTGACTGGATATGAATCCTGGCTTTGCCCCTTTCAAGCTGAGTGAGCTTGAGCAAGTTACTGAACCATTCTGTGCTACCTTGTCTTAGATTCTTTAGTTATAAAATGTGGATAATAATTTTACCTACCTTACAGTTTGCGGCAAGGACTACATAAGTTAACTCTTGTACAGCATTTCAAGTAGTGCTTACTGTAAAAAATGCTCCGTAGATAGTAGCCGTTATAACCTGACCAGAGTGCCCAAACCAGATGCCTTGTTACCTGAGTCCTGCCCAGGTCCTCTGGGCACCCATAGCTGGACACCCAGAGCTGTGTGCTGCTGGCTCCTTCCAGGGCTGCCAGCTGCTTTCCAGAGCCTTTCTTCCTTCCCATCGGTGAAACCTCTTCCCTCCTCCAGAATCAGAGTGGGTAGCAACATCTTGCTTTCAAAGGGGAGGAAGCACCTGGCTCTCAGCATCGAATTTAATAGCAACCCAAAGATTCCACACTCTAAGTAATTGCCTGGATATTCTAGATATCCTAGAAGAATATACACATCTAGGACCTCTCCTCAGTTGAGGTCCCCCTCTCCTATGTCCAACAAATACCTGCTGAGAGCTGAAGTGTTTTAAAGCGGAGGAAAGAAATGAAGATCTATGATGAGTATTACAGATTCCTTGACCTCTTCTTGCCGCCCTCTGCGCGTCCCTTCTCCTTGACAGGGCTCAGGACATCTCAGAAAAGAAAGCTCACCCATGGCAGTTGCCAATTGAGTTTGTGAAAGGATTTTTTTTTTTGAGAGTCTTGTTCTGTTGCCAGGCTGGAGTGCAGTGGGATGATCTCGGCTCACTACAACCTCCACCTCCTGGGTTCAAGCGATTCTCTTGCCTCAGCCACCAAAGTAGCTGGGATTGCAGGTGCCCACCACCATACTGGTAATTTTTGTATTTTTAGTAGAGATGGGGTTTTACCACATTGGCCATGCTGGTCTTGAACTCCTGACCCAAAGTGCTGGGATTACAGTCGTGAGCCACTGTGTCCAGCCAAAGATACTTTGAATTTGAATTTTATTACTCCAAAACTCACCCATCGCTATGAAGCTTT
This sequence comes from Callithrix jacchus, assembly GCF_049354715.1. NCBI lineage: Eukaryota > Metazoa > Chordata > Mammalia > Primates > Cebidae > Callithrix > Callithrix jacchus. The sequence continues at coordinate 140,963,328 of NC_133504.1, forward strand.
TGTGATAGGAGTAGGGTAAAGTGTTCCTGCCATTGTTTTATTGGGGAGTGGAATCCTAGGGTAGCAAGACTGAAGGGCTGTATAGAGAGAGGAGCAGAACGTTACTGCACTAGAAAAAAGAAAATGAAGCTGATATTTCAGTCACAAGGATGTCTCCAGATAGGCTATATGAAACCATTGTGCCTTGACGCTGTCCATGGAAAAGTCATGGAAAAGAAAGAAAATGAAAGAAACTTATCTGTTCATTCTCTCCTGTCTTATGTCTCATCTTGGTCAAAGTTTGCCCCATTTTTGTCATGTTATTTGACTCTTTGGGACAGCTGATGGGAAATCCACATCCCACACTGCATAGCACAGAGCCTCAGAGAGTCTGTAAGTTGGATTTGATGCTGGAGCAGTTCTGGTTACTCTCCTGTGGGGCCCACAGGAGGCCATGCAGCCTCTGGCCTCCCCCCGTGCAATGAACAGTACTGGGTGGAGAGGCAACAGTGGCAGTGGCCAGGGTTTTCCACTGAGCAAGTGGCAGGGGGAAGGTGGTAAGAACTAATCTGAGGATGTGCATAAATTGAGTCTGATATTACAGATAGTAGTAGATAAGGAGTAAATCAGAGATGGAAAATACAGATGGAAGTAATTAGGGAAATGAAAAGTTCCAGAAGGATATGTCTGGAATATGAATTGATATAGCATGGGCAATAGACTCTGTTGACACATGGAACCAGAATGTGGGGGAGGCAGCCCTGCCGCAGGAAGCAGGGGACCTGGTCCCACTTGACCACCTTCTCTTAGCTGTGGAATGGTCTTGGGTTTGTCTCTTCATCTCTCTGAGCTTGTTTCCCTATTTAAGAAATGGAAGCAAATCAAAGCTAACTTTTTTCAGCTCTGAGATATATGTTTCAGAGAGGCAATTTTGTAGGAATAATTTACATGTAGTCTTTTCAAATTTTGCTATATAAAAATGAGAAATTATAGCCAAGAGCATCCCTAGACAGAAATTTGTTTTTAACTTAAAATATGCACCAGTGGATCCCAAGATAAGCTTTTGCTCTGGGCAGCCAACCAATCTGGATTCTAGGCCTGCCTCTGTCAGCCGTCGGCCATATGATCACATGTAAATGAGCTAACATCTATCTCTAGATTAGCAAAGCATAGGCTCTGGACTCCAATCACCTTGGCTATAGTCCAACTGTAAGCATTGACTAGCTATGTGACCTTGGGTACGTTACTTGACCTCCCTGATCTTCTTTTTAATATCTTTAATATGGAGTAATAACAGTACCTACTTAGAGGGGCTGCAGTGAGTAAATGCATATGAAATATTCCACATAAATATACATTCAAATATCCATTAGCATTTCCTTTAATGTGAAAAGAGGTCGGTAGACCCATGGGTCCCTAAGCCGCATTTCAGCTGTAACTTTCCATGATTCCCTACCCTGATTCATTACTTATTACAGATTCTTAAAGGGGACTTACGTGTCTAGTCTTGTACTACTTTACCCTCAAGAAGCACACAACCTGGTTGAGACAGTCACGTAAGATGAGAAACCATACACAGTAATCTACACTATTTTGATAAGGGATGGTATCCTAAAAGCATAATAGATCTTATTTAGAGTTTTCACATTGATAACTTATCAATCACATTATTCTGGGAAAAAGCATTTGTCAGTGTTGGAGGATACTCTTATGACAGGTCCTCACAGTTCTTTAAAAAATATTTCATAGATGTCCATTAGTATATATTCAACTGATAACTAACGGATTATTGTTGGAAATGCTGTGCACATAAGGGATTTATTGTAAAGTCTGAAGCATGGTAAATTATATATCATTCCTTAGTCTAAATGCTCTTTATAAAGATATCATATTTCTAATGGAAAAAATTGACATTAAAATTAATATTAGACTAGTGAGTTGAATTGAACTGGCAATGCTTTCTGTTGTGATAAAGGTGACCATGGGTAGCTTTTTGGACTCAGTACAAAACATCCCACACAAGAAATAAAGCACTGGCTAGGCGTGGTGGCTCATGCCTGTAATCCCAGCATTTTGGGAGGCTGAGGCAGGAACTTCATTTGAGGCCAGGAGTTCAAGACCAGCCTGGCCAACATGGTCAAACCTCATTTCTACTAAAAATACAAAAGTTAGCCAGGCGTAGTGGTTCACACTTGTAATCCCAGTAACTCAGGAGGCTGAGGCAGGAGAATCACTTGAACCCAGGAGACAGACATTGCAGTGAACCAAGATGGTGCCACTGTACTCCAGCCTGGGTGACAAAGTGATATTCTGTCTCAAAAAAAAAAAAAACGAAAAGAAAAAAGAAATAAAAGACAGTATCTTATTCAGCAATAGCAAAGTCTCTCCAACCATTTAGGGAGAAACACTAAACACAAACACCCCCAATTCCCATTCAATTTTAATTATGAAGATAGAGAAAAAGTCAGAAAAAGTATTATTTCAAAAGTGTATTTGGATTGGAAAAACGTCATTAATGAATAATGCTAGGCCAAATGGAAAACTCTGCAGTGTTATTAGACATTTTATAAAATATGAAGAAAAGTAATTTAAGAAGGCTTAAGGCAGGATGCCCAGATAAGTTTATTTTGGGGTACTAAGGAAGAAGCTGTTACAGACTACAATGTGTTGTGGTGGTAAGATGCCGAACTTTGATTCAGAACATACTGGTTCAAATCTTTACTCTGCCACTTGCTATTTTAGATTACTTGGCCAAAGGTCCTACTGTCTCCATGATTTGTTTTGTTTTATTTTTTTTTCCCCCTCATAAGCATTCCCTGCAGAACATGATTTGGCTATCTATGAAATTGAGGGAATTACAAATATCTTGTTTATTTATTTATTTTTTGCTCTGTGTTGCTCAGACTGGAGTGCAGTGGCGCCATCACTGCTCACTGCAGCCTCAACTTCCTCAGGCTCAGGTGATCCCCCCACTTCAGCCTCTTTGGTAGGTGGGACTACAAGTGCATGCCACTACACCTGGCTAACATTTTTATTTTTTGTAGAGACAGAATTTTGCTATGTTGCCCAGGCTGATCTCAAACTTCTGGGTTCAAGCAATCCACCCCCTTGGCCTCCCAAAGTGCTGGGATTACAGGCATGAGCCATCACGCTCAGCCTTAAAGTTCATTATTAGTGTTATTTGTTCATCACACTCAGCCTTCAAGTTCACTATTAGTGTTATCTGTAAAACTGTGAATACAATTTTACATGTGCATAATTTAAAGAGATAAATAGTTTAACAGAGCTTCTTTGAAAAACAGCAGCCCTTCCTCTGACATTTTCCCATCCTTGGAAGAAAACACTTCCAACTCTGAGTTATTTCTTTTAATATTTGCCTCTGTATCTCTTAAGTTACATGCTTAAAGTGCCAGTTTTTTTTGTATTGTGATAAAATATACATAAGATTTACTGTTTTCAGTGTACAGCTCAGTGGAATTAAGCACATTCACATTGTCATGCAGACATCACCACTATCCATCTCAATGTTTTCATCATCCCAAACTGAAACTCTGTACCTACTAAACAATTACTCCTCACTAACCCCTGCTCCCAGCCTCTCGTAGCTGCTATTATACTTTCTGTCTTCCTGTATTTAACTACTCTAGGTACCTCATGTAGGTGGGATCATACAACATTAGTCCTTTTGTGACTGGCTTATTTCACTCAGTGAATAAACCTCAAATAATGTCTTTGAGGTTTATCCATGTTGTAGCCTGTGTGAGGATTTCCTTTTTAAGGCTGAATAAATTTCATTATATGTATATGTCACATTTTGTTTATCCATCTGTGAGTGGAAATTTGGGTTACTTCTGCCTTTTGACTATTGTGAATAAAGCTACTGTAAAAATGAGTGTACAAATATTTATTTGGGTCTCTGCTTTTAATTCTTTTGAGAATATACCCAGAAGTGGAATTACCAGATCATATAGTAATTACGTTTTATTTATTGAGGAACTGCCATACTGTTTTCCACAGTGGTTGCATCATTTTACATTCCTACCAACAGTGCACAAGGGTTCCAACTTCCCCACATCTTTCCAACACTTTTATTTTCTGTTTTTTTTTAAAGAAATGCTTTATGGCAGGGGGCATCACACTACCGGATTTCAAACTATACTACAAGGCTACAGTAATCAAAACAGCATGGTACTGGTACCAAAACAGAGATATAGACCAATGGAACAAAACAGAGGCACCAGAGGCAACACAACATACATACAACTATACAATCTTTGATAAACCTGACAAAAACAAGCAATGGGGCAAGGATTCCATGTTTAACAAATGGTGTTGGGAGAACTGGCTAGCCATGTGCAGAAAGCAGAAACTGGACCCCTTCCTGACACCTTACACTAAAATTAACTCCAGATGGATTAAAGACTTAAACATAAGACCTGGCACCATAAAAACCCTAGAAGGAAATCTAGGCAAAACTATCCAGGACATAGGAGTAGGCAAGGACTTCATGAACAAAACACCAAGAGCATTGGCAACAAAAGCCAAAATAGACAAATGGGACCTAATGAAACTCCACAGCTTCTGCACGGCAAAAGAAACAGTCACTAGAGTGGATCGGCAACCAACAGAATGGGAAAAAATTTTCGCAGTCTACCCATCTGACAAAGGGCTGATATCCAGAATTTACAAACAACTCAAGCAGATTTACAGGAAAAAAACAAACAAGCCCATTCAAAAGTGGGCAAAGGATATGAACAGATACTTTACGAAAGAAGACATATATGAGGCCAACAATCATATGAAAAAATGCTCATCGTCACTGGTCATCAGAGAGATGCAAATCAAAACCACATTGAGATACCATCTCACGCCAGTTAGAATGGCGATCATTAAAAAATCTGGAGACAACAGATGCTGGAGAGGATGTGGAGAAAAAGGAACACTTTTACACTGTTGGTGGGAGTGTAAATTAGTTCAACCATTGTGGAAGACAGTGTGGCGATTCCTCAAGGCCTTAGAAATAGAAATTCCATTTGACCCAGCAATCCCATTACTGGGTATATATCCAAAAGACTATAAATCGTTCTACTATAAGGACACATGTACACGAATGTTCATTGCAGCACTGTTTACAATAGCAAAGACCTGGAATCAACCCAAATGCCCATTGATAATAGACTGGATTGGAAAAATGTGGCACATATACACCATGGAATATTATGCAGCAATCAGAAATGATGAGTTCGTGTCGTTTGTAGGGACATGGATGAATCTGGAAAACATCATCCTCAGCAAACTGACACAAGAACAGAAAATGAAACACCGCATATTCTCACTCATAGGCGGGTGATGAAAAATGAGAACACATGGACACAGAAAGGGGAGTACTAAACACTGGGGTCTATTGGGGGGAAAAGGGGAGGGCCAGTGGGAGGGGGAGGTGGGGAGAGATAGCCTGGGGAGAAATGCCAAATGTGGGTGAAGGGGAGAAGAAAAGCAAAGCACACTGCCATGTGTGTACCTACGCAACTGTCTTGCATGCTCTGCTCATGTACCCCAAAACCTATAATCCAATAAAAAATTAAAAAAAAAAAGAAATGCTTTATGAATTTGTGTGTCATCCTCGTAAAGGGCTATGCAAATCTTCTCCATATCATTCAAATTTTAATATATAGGTTGCCAAAGCAGCGCTCTATGTATTTTTGCTTTCTACTTTTGGAAGATTTTCTTAACTTTATCTTCCAACTCTTCTGTTGAGTTTTTATTTCTGCTGTTATATATGCGATATCCAAGAACTTTTAATTTCTGGAATATTTCTTTTTTAAAGAGAACATCTTATTATAGTTTTATGAATAAAATTTTTCCTATAAATACAATAATTATGGTCGTATAAGGCCTTATTCTTCCTACAGGGTCTCTATTTCTTTAATTTGCTTTTCCCCTCTATTTCTTTGTTTTAGTATCTTTGATGCCACAGCTTTCCCTCAGATAGTATCTGGTGATCTTTGGCCATTTGCTCATATTTAAGAGCTCTAAGCTTGTTGACTATGGGATTCCTGGAGGGTGATTTGCCAGGGCCATTTTGTGGGTATCCTTAATATATATTAATTAGGACTACTCATGTTCCCTAGAGAAGTATTTTAAAATTAACTGCTTAACATCTACAGCTCTGGCTTTCTTCATTCTGGAGCTCAAGAAGAGAAACTGGGAGGGATGAGGTGTCTTCTCAATATTCAGCATCTCAATGTTCTGTTACTACATCTGGGTTTAGCACAATACTCCCTCAACTGTGCCTAATAACTCCTAGTCTAGAAACTCTGTTTTGTGTCTCCAGTGAGGAAACCTCCAGTGTTTGGATGGGGTGTTGAAGAGCCATTTGATTGGCTACCCTGAGTGAGAACGAGTGATCAGAAGTTCCAGTTGCTTCTTAAACAAACCAACCCAATCTTTCAATAGCCCTGGTTGTTCCCCTACTTTCAGAGGTACCTGGTGCTGCCTATTCCAGAGACTTCCTGGATTCTGTAGTGAAACTGAGTTGCATTTAGCTTTCCCCTGCAGGTTTAGGATTGAGGTCTAAATCAGCTGTCTGAGTAAGTTGCCTCTCATCCACTCTTTTCCAGCTTACAGCGTTTCATTGCGATGTTTCCTCTCCCATGTTTATCTCATGTGTTTTACAATATTCTTTTTTACTATCGTTTTTGTGGAATTTGGAGGTAGTGAACATAAATATGTATGTGCTCAATCTTTTCTTTTTCCCCAGAATGCTATATATTTTCTAGTTCTAATAATCTGTGAGTCTAAAATATGTATGATAAATTATAAAACAAAACAAAAACAATCAACCAACCAACCAAACAAACAAAACCCTCATCTCAATTATCTGTTGTACAAGATACAAATTTTCTTGATTCCTGGTGCCTGTCTTCTTATACTAGCTGTTCACTTGCTTAGTTATACTACTATTATAGTAGATGTGGCAGAAAGTGTGGTGAAATTCCTAATAATTTGTTTTACAACTTGTCTTGGCTTGTTAAAAAGGATGCTAAAGGAA